>NC_143514.1:67419650-67737358 GCF_031878675.1 Megascapheus bottae | reverse complement strand
CTGTGTTCCTCAGATCTCAATCTCCAGTGCAGTTAGGATTACAGTCATGAGCCACCATTGCCTAACTCAGCTTTTCTCTCCAGAACTTAAATATTCAAGGACTTAGTAACTTCTTAAAAGCTTTTTTAATGTGAAAATAATCTCATTTATAAAGAGTTGCGAAAGCAGGCTGGGAGTTTGGCCTAGTGGTAGAGTGCTTGCCTGGCGTGCACGAAGACCCGGGTTTGATTCCTTGGTACCATATACTTAGAAAAAGCCAGAAGTGGTGCTGAGGCTCAAGTGGTAGAGTTCTAGCCTTGAGAAAGTCCAAGGACAGTGCTCAGGCCCTGAGCTTAAGCCCAGGACTGGCAAAAAAAAAAAAGAGTTGTGAAAGTAATAACACAAGAAACTTCATTAGTCTCTAGAACTGACCTCTCATTTCCTTTCTGCCCTATTCTGTGATGAAACTTCATTCCATGTGGGTTATTTGTGTAGCTGTATGTACAGATTTTTTTCCCCCCTCATTGGGCTTGAAGTCTGGATCCAGGCGCTGTCCCTGAGCCCTTCAGCTCAAGGCTAGTGCTCTACCATTTTTTTTCCCTAGTCCTGGGGCTTGAACAGGGCTTGACCATTTGTCCTTGGGCTTTCTCAAGGCTAGGGTTCTACCACTTGAGCCACAATAGCACTTTTGGCTTTTGGTGTTTGTGTGTGTTGTATGTGGTACCCCAAGGAATTGAACGCAGGGCTTTGTGCATGCTAGGCCATGCTCCCAGCCAGTGCTCTACCATTATGAGCCATAGCACTACTTCCAGTTTCCTGGTGGTTAATTGGAGATAAGAATCTCACCAACTTTCCTGCCCAGGCTGGCTTTGAACTGCGATCCCTCAGATCTCTTGAGTAGCTAGCATTACGGGTGTGAGCCACTGGCACTCAAGGTTACCACTCTACCACTTGTGCTCCAGCACTACTTCTCCAGAAATATTTTTTATTTATTTATTTATGTGTGTATGTATGTATTTATTTATTTATTTTGCCAGTCCTGGGCTTGAGCTCAGGGCCTAAGCACTGTCCTTGGACTTTCTCAAGGCTGGAGCTCTACCACTTGAGCCTCAGCACTACTTCTGGCTTTTTTCTATGTATGTGGTACCGAGGAATCGAACCTGGGTCTTCATGCATGCTAGGCAAGCACTCTACCACTAGGCCAAACTCCTGGCTCTCCAGAAATATTTTTATCTGGACCATTTAATGGTGAATTATGTGCTGAGCCGTCACTTCAATTTTTATTTCCAAAGAACACTGCTATTCTCTTACAAAGGTAATATCTTTTGGTTTCTTGGCTGGACAGTTGAGGTGGTGGTGATTATGAAGCTAGGACCCCACAACATCAGAAGCCTATTCAGCTTACACTCTTGAAACACCTGTATGTGCTACAGCTATCTACTGTCTTTCTTGCAGATAGCATAGAAGCCAATGTGGAAAGCTCAGAAGTGCATGTTGAAAGAGCGACTGACCAATTACAGCAAGCTGCTTACTATCAGGTAAAACTGGTCTTCAACAAAGTCCCTCCTCTGGGCTGCAGACTTCATGAGCCCTCCGGGTACACTGAGACTAGGTTTGACCTCTTGGACAGGGAATCATAGTTTACAGTCCCAGTTATGTATTTTTAGTATTTCCCTTTGTAGTGAGAACTACAAAATTATCATATCTTTTTTGGGGGTGATCAGTCATGGGGCTTGAACCCTGAGCCTTTGCACTATGCCTGAGCTCTTCTGCTCAAGACTAGCACTCTACCGCTTGAGCCACAAGCGCCACTTCTGGTTTTCTGGTGGTTAATTGGAGATAAGAGTCTCACCGATTTTTGTGCCCAGGCTGGCTTTGAACTGCGATCCTCAGATCTTGGCCTCCTGAGTAGCTAGAATTATGGGTGTGAGCCACTGGCTCCTGGCCCCAAACCATCAAATCTTGAACACACTTATATAGAAGATTCGGCTGCAAAGCTAACTCCAAGAGTTAGCATGATACCTAAATCTTGCATGAATCTTAGAGACGAGCTATGTTTCCATTAGGATAGTTAAGAAATGCAGGAAATATAGGGCTCCAGATACTGTGTGTGGATTGTTGCCATAGAGGATAGAATAGAATCATCTGTGATGGCCATTCATATGTAAACAGTGTTTAGGCAGTATGGGACAGTGCCTATAAAGTGAAATTCCTCTACATACTACTTAAAATGTGTGTGTGTGTGTGTGTGTGTGTGTGTGTGTGTGTGTGTGTGTGTGTGATACGGGGCTTGAACTGGGCACTGTCACTGAGCTCTTCAGCTTAAGGCTACCACCCTACTCTTAAGCCAAATACCACTTCCTGTTTTCTAGAAGTTGTTGTCCTGAGTAGCTAGGATTACAGGCGTGAGCCACCGCGCAGTGACTACATTAGTTAAAACCCTTGCTTATGACTTTTCAAAGCCTTTATCTCAGACACTGTGAATGAAGTCCTCAATTTGGCATTGCATGGTTTCTTAGAAGTAAATAGTATTTTGGTCATTTTTTTCATGTTCCTAAAGATTTGAGTAATTTTCTGTATTCCCATAGTAGTTGAAATTTACCTAGAAAATGCTCTTAGGGAAATTTGTGTTTAATAATGGTACTTCCTTTGAAAAAAAAATCAAACAAACAACTGATAGGGCCAGGAGTTTGGCCTAGTGATAGAGTGCATGCCTAGCATGGACAAAGACCCGGGTTCAATTCCTCTGTACCACATACATAGGAAAAGCTGGAAGTGGTGCTGAGGCTCAAGTGGTAGAGCTCTAGCCTTGAGAAAGCCAAAGGACAGTGCTTAGGCCCTGAGTCCAAGCCCCAGGACTGGCAAAAATAAATAGAGATAAAAACATATGCATAGCTATGTGCCAGTGGCTCACACCTGTAATTCTAGCTATTCAGGAAGCTGAGATGAGGATCATGATTCAGGACCCTGGCACTAAAGTCCATGAGACTCATCTCTTGTTATCCACCAAAAAACCAGAAGTGGTGCTGCGGCCCAAATGGTAGTTCAATCACTTTTAGCTGAAGAGTTCAGGGACAGCGCTCAGGCCCAGAGTTCAAGCTCTATGACTGACAAAAAATATATTTGAACAAATAATTTTTTGCAATTAATGCCTAACAATGTAAGTATAACTTCTTTGCAAAATGGCATTTGGGGGCAATTAAAACTCACCCTCAGCCAGGTACAGTGGCTCACACCTGTAATCCTAGCTACTCAGGAAGCTGAGATCTGGGGATCGAGGTTCAAAGCCAACCCTGGGCCCTAAAGACGTTGAGACTCTTATCTCCAATTACTCACCAGAAAACTGGAAGTTGTGCTGTGGCTCAATGGGTAGTATAGTAGCCTTGAACTGAAGAGCTTAGGGACAGCACCCAGGCCCAGAGTTCAAGCCCCATGACTGTCCAAAAAAAAAAAAAAAAAAAACTCGCCCTCCTCCCTCGCACTAGTGACTACTGAGATTTGGGGGGAAGGTATCTGTGTGTTTGTGTATGGAAAGAATAAATCATGAATTACAGGGAGGCAGATTCATTAAGCGCTCTGGAAGTCTCAGATATGATATAAAACATGTTACTTGTTTCACAAGTGTCTTTGCATATTTCTTTTCTCAGAAAAAATCTCGCAAGAAGATGTGTATCCTGGTGCTTGTGCTGTCGGTGATTATTACTGTGTTGGCTGTTATTATCTGGAAATTTTCTACCTGAAGTTTGATTGCCTCAGAGCCTTCTGCTCAGTTGTTTTTCAGGACAAGTGCTTGCCGGAGGCTTTTCCAGAACAAACCGATCCCACGAAGACCACATATATCAGAATGTCCTGTAATCATTTAGTTAGAAACTAACTACTAACTAGTCCTTGAAATTAGTGACCTATGGAAACAGTATTTATCAATTTATGTATACATTTTATTGATTTCTCAAATTAGGAATTAATGTGAATTTTGCTCTTTCTTGTATTCTGATTGCCCTTTCTCTCAAGTGTTTACTAAAAGGTCCATTCTAGGTATTCTTTCTGACAGGTGACACTACAGTCTCATAATCTTCTCTTTTTATGTATATATAAAAATTTCCTTTTTACTAGCAACTGAGATGCATTTCTTTCTAGCATCTGGCATTATTGGAGTCTGTCAGAAACTGTAAATAATCTGGCAATTTTTATTATTTAATGCTTTAATTTAAATTTCTAAGACATCTATTCTCTCTGTTTGGAAGATTTTGGCACTACATTTCCTGGAAAGTAACAAAAATTGCACATGTGATTCAGATTAAATAACCAGCATCCTATCTATTTGAGCTGGCCAGTTGCTGGGGTTTGTGTTATCATCTGGGATTAAAGTTGACTAAAGTTGACTTTAGTTGACTGCTAGTGTCCTCCACAGGAGTTCATCCTTGTACATAGTAAGCCATCCCACTGCCCATTCCCCCCCCTTTTTTTTCAGGTCCTGGGGCTTGAATTCAGGGCCTGGGCATTGTCCCTGAGCCTTTTTGTGCTCAAGGCTAGCATTCTATCACTTGAGCCACAGCATCACTTCCAGCTTTTTCTGAGTAGTTTATTGGAGATAAAAGTCTCACAGACTTTTCTGTCCAGTTTAGCTTTGAACCTTGATCCTCAGATTTTAGCCTCCTGAGTAGCTGGGCTTACAGATGTGAGCTACCAGCACTAGCTCTGCTCCCTTTTAAGGAGGTTAATTGAATTAACATTGCTGTACTCAATGAGGTCCCTCTCACACCTGTCTGCATAGACCAGGAGAATTAGATATAGCATGCTTTTGAAAAGCTAATAGGAATTGTTTAGGATGATTTCATCTTTTTGTTGTCTTGTTCGCTGTGGCTCTTAACATTCCTGGTGAATGATGAGTATTCCTGTCAAAAAAGCTCTTCCTGACCCTGTAAGAGTCAATGCACAGTTGATAGCAGAAAGCTTTTAAAAGCCAGACCACATTTGATTTTAAGACTTAGCTTTGTGAACCTGAATGGTAAAGCAAGAAAAGGTTCATTTTTGTAAATAATACTCGTTTAGTGGTGTTCGATTTATCCTAATTTATGAACAAGAGGATACTCTCTCCATGCATAGTTTTAGACAAAATTTCAATAAAAGATTGATGTCTTGTAATATGTTGTCCACTTCCCTTTTTCAAGGGCTAAAACATAAAACAGTTAAAGGTTGAGGCTCTTACATGGATGTGAATCGGGCCAAGAATTTTGGCCCATTCTTTAGTGACTTAGAGGATCTAGCCACATCAGGTATATTTATATTTATTTTTTCCACTCCCCTTGACCTTACTTAATCTCCATATTCTACACTAATGTGAACAGTAGGGAAACAAGGGCTCAAATGCATACATTTCTTTGCACTTTTACACCATCCTACTTCCTTAAAACACAAATAAATATTTAAAGATCCTTTGTAGTAATTTTTTGTGAGTAAAATCCTCATAAGGTAGGTATTGTCAAGAAACTAAAAAAACAGACTTTCAAGGACACTGGAGAGGACTGGGAATGTGATTTTGTGGTAGAGTGCTTGCCTACCATGCATTAAATCTCAGGTTTGGTTCTTTAGTACCACATAGACAGGAAAAGCCAGAAGTGGTGCTATGGCAAGGCCCCAAGTTCAAGCCCCACAACTGACAGAAGGAAGAAAAACTGAACTGAGCCAAGTGTGGCAGTTTGTAATCGATTAGCCAGGAGATTGAAAAAAGTTGTCAAATTTGAGGCTGCAAAAAAAATAAAGAATAAGCCATGTGCGAGTAGGTCATGTCTGTAATGCTAGCTACTTAGGAGGCTGAGATCTGAGGATCAAGGTTCAAAGCCAGCCCAGGAAGGAAAGCCCATGAGACTCTTATCTCCAATTAACAACCAAAAAAGCCAGAAGTAGAGCTGTGGCTCAAGTGGTAGAGCACTAGCCTTGAACAGAAAAGCACTGAGAATGTTTAGGTCCTGAGTTTAAGCCCTATGACTGGCACCAAATAAAAACTAGACAGAGGGTTGGGGTTTTACAGTGATCCAGCAGCAGCTTCAGAGTAACTTCCTGGTTCTATGGTCACTCCCCTTTGAGGAGATGGACTCCCGTTTGGACTTGGATAAATCATTTGTAAAACATTCCAATGAAGTACTTATTGTGAAAATCTATTTGAATTTGGGCAAAATAAGGAGATCATAGTTTTTTTGTTTTGTGCCAATCCTGGGGCTGCCTTTGGGCTTTCTCAAGGCTACCACTTGAGCCACAGCACCATTTCCAGCCTTTTCTGTGTATGTAGTACTGAAGAATTGAACCCAGGGCTTTGTGCCTGCTAGGCAAGCACTCTACTACTAGACCACACTCCTGGTCCAGGAGATCATAGTTCTATAATACTGTGTGATAGACCTGTGGTCATGTGGGAAAAAAACATAAATTTGGCCTAGAATTTGTCCTTGGGGTCCTACTAGATGGTCCTAATAAACCTATTCACAGAACTCTCCTTATCATGGTGGTTTGGGATGGTGGTTCTTTTTCTTTAATTTTTTTATTGTATTTAATAAAAGGGTTACATGATATTTGCCAGATAGAAGGTGCATTAATTCACATACATTGATACCCTTCCACATGTGGGATGGTGGTTCTTAACTATGACTTTATACTGCTGCCTTCCAGTTTGCTGGTCTATACTGACATCATTGGTGCCCAAACAAAACATTTGCTTTATGAGTGCCACCAGAAGCTAGTATATCAGTTATGCTGGAAATGGGAACATGGCTAAGAAGTAAGTAACTAGAAGAGTATGAAAATAGCTTTTAGGATTTGGGTGTATAGATAGTAGAGGATTATACACAGAGACTAAGAGATTGGAAAGCAAAACTGACATAAGGTTTTTATCGGGTCATTTATAGGTAGAAATGGCTTCAGAAAAGGGCATGGAACTCTAAGGCCCACATAATACAATCTCTGTAGATAAAAGTCTTAATCTTTTGATACTCTATTTTTTATTTATTTTTGCCAGTCCTGGGCTTCAGCACTGTCCTTGGGTTTTCTCAAGGCTAGAACCCTACCACTTGAGTTACAGCACCACTTCCAGCTTTTTCTATGTATGTGCTACTGAGGAATTGAACCTGGGTCTTCATGCATATTAGGCAAGCACTCGACCACTAGGCCAAACTCCTGGCTCCTTAATACACTTTATTCCTTGTCATGTACCATGTCATGTACAAAAGAGGGGAGTCATGGTAGTTTGTTTTCTTGAAATCAAGGGGTGGACCAGAAAAAGAAAAAAGAATCACAAAGCTGTAAAGGAGTTTTTGACAATGATCTGATTAGTTACCATTCTTACTGGATAATTTGTGTTCAAGCATGCACCAGGGGAAAGAGTAAATTTTCCAACCTACCCAGAAGGTGATAATTTTTTTTGCCAGTCCTGGGCTTGGGCTCAGGGCCTGAGCACTGTCCTTGGACCTTCTCAAGGCTAGAGCTCTACCACTTGAGCCTCAGCACCACTTCTGGCTTTTTTCCATGTATGTGGTACCGAAGAATCAAATCTGGGTCTTCATGCATGCTAGGCAAAGCACTCTACCACTAGACCAAACTCCGGGCCCCAGAAGGTGATAATTTTAAGAGCTTAGTTGTAGTTTAATCTGGAGACTTTGAGACTTCACCCTGGACTAAAACTTTTCAAATAGGTTGATTTTCGATTTAAGATCTAGAAGACTAGTAGCAGGGAATCAAGAAAATGGATACTTTGATTAAAGAGATTCCTTAACTTGCTGAGGCATGGCCTTTTTCTGCTTGAACAGTGATTATGCACAAGTCAGGTGATCATCCCAAATTTTCTATAAAAGTAAAAAAGGGATGCCGGGCACCAGTGGATCATGCCTGTATGCCTAGCTACACACAGGATGCTGAGATCTGAGGACTGCAGTTTGAAGCAAGCTCAGGCAAAAAAGTTCGCAGCTCTTTTCTCCAATTAGCCGTCAAAAAGCCTGAAGCTCTGGAGCTATGGCTCAAGTGGTAGAGTTGCAGCCTTGAGCAAAATTGCTCTGGACGGTGCCCAAGCCCTGAGTTCAAACTGCATAGGTAAGAAGCATTCAGTAGACATTGCAACCAAGAGCTGGGGCTGTACCTCGACAGTTCCCTTTACCCAGCCTGTGGCCTAGGGCAACAGCGCAGACTCAATGCTGAAAATCTCTTGAGTCCACTCCTGACTCACCATTCGAGCTAGGCAGTGAAGTTTTTAACTCTTGCCTTCTGAGCAGATTTACTCTTGGATCCAGCTTGTCTACAGTTTTCATGAGCATGCTAAGTTACACCTAGGATACAATTCCAGGTAATCTACAGAAGCCCTGCAGGCCCAGATTCCCATCAAAAAGGACAGTGCTGCCGGGAGTTTGGCCTACTGGTAAAGTGCTTACCTAGCACGCAGGAAGACCCGGGTTCGATTCCTCAGTACCACATACATAGAAAAGCCAGTAGTAGTGCTGTGGCTCAAGTCCTTGAGGAAAGCCCCAAGGACAGTGCTCAGGCCCTGAGTCCAAGACAATGCTGTGGCCGGGAGTTTGGCCTGGCATGGACGAACACGCGGGTTCGGTTCCTCAGTTCCACATACATAGAAAAAGCAGGAAATGGTGCTATGGCTCAAGTGGAAGAGCCTGGCCTTGAGAACGCCCAAGGGCATTGCTGAGGCCCTGAATCCAAGCTCCAGGACTGGCAAAAAGAAAAAAGAGTGCTGCTCTAGCTTCCTGTGGAAGGCCGGGGAGAGAGGAAACAATCAGACTGAGGGACGGCCACGCCCTCTGGCTTTCCCCTGGCTTGAGGACGGACGGCTGACAGGATGCCGGCGCAAGCCTGGGGGCGAGGCCGTTTTTTCGCAGGAGGAGGGAAGGGGAGACAGTCGTTTCGGGCCCTTTTCCTCCCTCACCTGCCTCCCGGAAAGACCCAACTTTTCACCAGCCCACGGAAGCCGGCGCAGACTTCAAAAACGGGCCCCGCTCGAAGGACCGCCCCACAGACGTACGGACGTGCGTGCGTGCGTGCGTGCGCGCGCTTGCGCCTGCGCGCGTGCGTGCGCACAGGCTGCTGGGATACCCCCTCTTCCCTCCCAGTCTCCCAGTTTCCCGGCGTGCTTCGGGCCCGCCAAATGGGAGGGGGAGACGCAAGATGGCGGCAGCCGCGAACTCCGGCTCTAGCCTCCCGCTGTTCGACTGCCCGACCTGGTGAGTGGCGCGGCTGCCGGGCACGGAGTGGCCCGGCTGGAGCTAACCTGAGCCAGAAGGGCGGCTTCTCTTTCCGTGCCTAAACGTACGGCTCAGAGACCCTGAATGACTGAGGGAAAACTGTCCCCCGTGCGGGGCCGGGCGACGTGTGGAGGAACCGGAGCCTGGAGTCCGGGCCCAGGATTACTCCAGAATCACGGGTTGGGGGGGCTCCGGGGAGCTCATTTTAACAGTCCTGTGGGCGTCCGGCCCCTCATCGGGATGCCCCCAAACCGTGGCCCCTAACTTAACCCTCAACTCCTGCCCGAGCGCCCGGAGCTCCGGGGCCGCTGCACCCGGCCCCCCGCGGCCCGGCCCGCCTCGGAGCCCTGCGCCCCTCCTCGTGTCGAGCTGCAGCCCGTCCCCTCCCCCTCCCACCTCAGGGAGCATCCCTGAGGACAGGGATGGCGCCGAGCTGACCCCTTGTTCTCAGTGCCCAGCACAAAGCTCTCCACAAAAGATTTGCAAGGATTGCTGGCGTGAAACCCTTTTCGTCCTTGTAAAGTTCTTAGGAATTGGTGGGCTAATTTCAGTCTTCTGAGTAAACAGATGAATAAATGTGTTGCTCTGCCAACGAGACGCATCCGAGTTGGAGCTTTTTCTCCCGTAGCTCATTACAGTGTATCGTTAACATGTTACTTTTCCTCCCCCCATGTTGAACTCTGCAAGCGCACAGGTATCTGTGTATGCCCAGTTCCTAGGCCTGAGGCGATCACACAGGAATTCCGAAATGCATCTTAGATGTAACTCCTTTTTCTATTTCCCAGACAAAACTGGGCTTTTGTCCAACGTTGACTGTCCGTTAAACTACTGCCATAAAATGGTTTGAGCATCGTTCATTGTTGAGATGATGTTGCATCTTCCATTAGATAGATTAGATACATTTCTCCTGTGCAAATGTAGGAGCTCTGGAAAGTTCAGATGAGCAAAGGAAGCAAGTGAATGTGTGTATGTGTGTGTGGCAGTTTTCTGGATTTCCTTCACTTTTATCATCTCCATTTGCTTTGGTTTCCAACTTCTCTATCCATTTGGTCTCTGGGACAGCACATCAAATATAACTGGAAGACTCCTTGGGATCACCTATTTTTCCCCTCAGAATCTGGTAGATAGCAAGCATTGTGTTAAGTAACACAGTCTGGTGAAGTGCAGAAAGAAGCTTGCTTAATTATACTGCTGGAGTAACATACTTCCAGCCAGATGCCCGTCGTTCACACCCATAATCTTAGCCACTCAGGAGGCTGAAATCTGAGGATCAAAGTTTGAAGCAAGCCTGGGCTGGAAAGGGACAGAGACTCTTTATCTCCAAGTACTCAGAAAAAGCCAAAAGTGATGCTGTAGCTCACTTGAGCCACAAGTGAGCAAAAGAAGCTCAGACACAGCCCTAAGACTGTTTCACACACACAGAAAAAGTTAACATGCTTTCTATATTTATTGAGTGTTTTGTTTCATGGGCATGATTTTTGAGTTGTCCTCATTCCTCCTTGTACACTCAGATTTCATCTCAGCGCTCAGATCAATATCTTCTTATTTTGTAATGAGACTTTTGCTTTGTTTTTCTTTTTTGTGGCACTGTCCGTTAGTGTTTTACCACTTGAGCCACCTGTCCTGCCTTTTTGGTCATTAACTGAAGAAAAGAGACCCATGGATTTTCTTGCTGGCTTTGAACTACTCAGTTCTCAGCCTCCAGAGTAGATAGAATTACAGCCATCAGCACCCAGCTGGGACTAATCTTGATGAACCCAAAACAGCTAACTTATTCTGACTTTCTGTGATATTAAGGTACGAGGAAACTCCAGGTGATGGGCCTATCCTAACTATAGTACTTAGACTCTCTGCTGTTTTATCTTTAACGTGACTATCCAGTGTTAAAATATAGGTCTCTTTGGTGCTGCTCTAAATTCTGATACAGTGAAATCTCTTTTTTAGAGCAGTTGAATCACTTGGGAAGTGTCAGTGTAGACAGGAACTATAACAGTGAAGTAGATGGATGTTTCTGCTTGCACGCGAACTAATTATAGGCTGATAGAAGAGCAGTGATGTTGAATGAGACAAAGTTTGTAAATAACATTTATGAACCCATCCTGAAAGTGCTTTTTTTCACTCTAATTTTGCAGGGCAGGCAAACCCCCACCTGGCTTACATCTGGATGTAGTCAAAGGAGACAAATTGATTGAGGTATGGAAATAAATGTCTTATCTTCTCCTCCCCCCTCCCCATTCTAAAGATTTTTGCCAGTGACTCACTTTTCCACCTCCTCTCCTGTGCTTTGTTTTCTGGCAATGCTACTTTTGGTCATCCTGAGTTTTCCTATTAAAAGCTCATGATGATATAACACATTTAAACAAAGCTCATATACTACAGACACTCCACTTTTTTTTTTTCTCTCACCTTGCAAATGAACAATTTTAATAGGTCATGGGCGTATGGCCCTTATTAGTCAAACGGAAGCCCTCTAATTTGGTGAATTGCTCTTCTCTGAGTACCTGGAATTGTGTGGAATGAACAAGGTATACAACAACTGAAGAAGAAAATGAAGATATTGATTGAATTAAGCTTGAAAGTTGTTTTTTTTATAAGATTCAGGTTTAGCTATCCCCAAGAAGTATGATAAGTCTGGTGCTGATGGCTCAGTTGTAATCCTAGAACTCAGGAGGCTGAGATGTGAGGATCAGGGTTCAAAGCCAGCTGGGCACAAAAGTCAGTGAGATTCTTATCTCTAGTTAACGACCAGAAAACAGGAAAGTGGCACTGTGGTTCAAAGTTGTAGAGCCCTAGCCTTGAGCTGAAGAGCTGAGGGACAGTGCCTAGGCCCAGAGTTAAAGCCCCATGAATGATGGGGGGGGGGGGGGGAAGCGATAAACTTAACTAACTTGCTCAAAAAGGAAAGTGAGATAGTACTAAAAATCATTCAAAATAACCAATGGGAATACACACACAAAACATTACATAAGGGGCCGGGAGTTTGGCCTAGTGGTTAAAGTGCTTGCCTAGCATGCACGAAGACCCGGGTTCGATTCCTCGGTACCACATATATAGAAAAAAGCCGGAAGTGGTGCTGAGGCTCAAGTGGTAGAGCTCTAGCCTTGAGAAAGTCCAAGGACAGTGCTCAGGCCCTGAGCCCAAGCCCTGGACTGGCAAAAAAAAAAAAAAAAAAACATAACTACAGTGAGGGGAGTGCTGTGAAATAAAGTTTCAAGGCTGGGAATTTGGCCTAGTGGTAGAGTGCTTGCCTAGCATGCAAGAAGACCTGGGTTTGTTCCTCAATTCCACATACATAGGAAAAGCCAGAAATGGTACTGTGGCTCAAGTGGTAGAGCTGTAGCCTTGAGAAAGCTCTAAACTGTATACCATATAGAATGTCAAGACAACATGAGTTTTGGTTAACTATCAAATTGTGTCTGATTTTTAATGTCTTCATTGTTAGATCACATGAAATGAAGATTAAACCCACTAGTTCAAGTCTCCATTATTGAGGGCAGTTGGTTTTTGTTTTTTTGTTTTTTTTTTTTTTTTGCCAGTCCTGGGCTTGAGCTCAGGGCTTGAGCACTGTCCTTGGACTTTCTCAAGGCTAGCACTCTACCACTTGAGCCTCAGCACCACTTCCGGCTTTTTGCTATGTATGTGGGGTACCGAGGAATTGAACCCGGGTCTTCGTGCATGCTAGGCAAGCACTCTACCACTAGGCCAAACTCCCGGCAGTTGTTTTTTTTGTTGTTGGTGGTGGTGGTTTTTCACAGTCCTGGGGCTTGAACTCAGGGCGTGGAAACTTTTTGCTCAAGGCTAGCATTTTGCCACTTGAGCCATAGTGCCACTTCTGGCTTTTCTGTGTGTGTGGTTCCGGAGAATCGAACCCAGGGCTTCATGCGTGCTAAGCGAACATGCTGCCACTAGGTCAAGCTCCTGGCCCAGGGCAGTTCTTTTTATTTGGTGTATATAATGAAATTATAAATCTATGGTTACTAGTTTGAAAAGCTAGTGAATTTGCGTGTGTGTGTGTGTGTGTGTGTGTGTGTGTGTGTGTGTGTGTGTGTATGTATATGTATGTGTTGCTGGAAACTGAACCTGGGCCTTCATATATACTAGGTAAGAACTATACTAGTGAGTTAAATGCTAAGACTTAGTGATCTCTGAAGGATGTTTTGTAAATGTATAATTGTCACATTTAGAATGCTGTGATAACCAGTATGTTGCAAAGTATGAAAGTATATCTGAGGAAGTGGTGCTGTGGCTGAAGGGGTAGGGTGGTAGCCTTGAGCTGAAGAGCTCAGGGATAACACCCTCCTAGAGTTTAAGTCCCACAACCGACAGCAAAGAGAGGGAGAGGGAGAGAGAGAGGAAGGAGAGGGGGAGGGGGAGAGGAAGAGGAAGGAGATTCAGCCTGTCATTCAGAGCTCCTTTGTCAGGGGTGATTTGATTACTTGGATTTGAACTCAGTCTTATCCTTGCTCAGTTTACTCGCTCTCTTTGCATTATATTACTTGAACCACACCTCCAGGTTGTTTTTTGCTGGTTAATTTGGTGGAGTCTTAGGGATTTCTGTATAGGGTGGCTTCATACTGCAAGCCTATGGATTTCTGCTTGCTTAGTAACTAGGATTACAGATGTCAACCAAAGGCACCCAGCAAATTCTTATATTCAAAAATATCAATAGTATTCAAGGAAATAATTTAACTAAAAGTGTCTATAAAGCAAGTAAGGTTTTTGTTGCCATACAGAATAGCATAAAGCTTGAAGACATGTAGAAATCTATTTTGTGAAATAATTTTATATTTTCAAAGCACACTTAATCAGTATCCCATGCGTGCGTGCATGTGTGCATGCATGTGTACTAGAGCTTGAATTCAGGGCCTCGTACTCCACTTTTTCCATTTGCTGATAACATTCTCTGTCAGTACTCTTACATATGAGTTGCCACATCACTGTCAAGTTACAATCCTTATTTTTTGGTGTGGGGGGGCTCAATTGTGGGACTTGAACTCTGGGCCTAGCTGCTGTCCTTGAGCTCTTTAGCTCAAGGCTGCTATCCGGTTTTCTGGTGGTTAATTGGAGATAAGAGTCTCATGGTTGAGGCCAGGAGTTTGGCCTAGTGGTTAAAGTGCTTGCCTAGCATGCATGAAGACCCGGGTTCGATTCCTCGGTACCACATATATAGAAAAAAGCCAGAAGTGGTGCTGAGGCTCAAGTGGTAGAGCTCTAGCCTTGAGAAAGTCCAAGGACAGTGCTCAGGCCCTGAGCTCAAGCCTAGGACTGGCAAAAAAAAAAAAAGAGAGTCTCATGGTTTTTAGTGCCAAGGCAGGCTTTGAACTGCAGTCCTCAGATCTCAGCCTCCTGAGCCCCAGTGCCCGGCTGCAGTCCTACTGTTCTTAAAGGGAATAAGCCTGAGATGTGTGTTTGTGTTTATGTATTTGTTCTTCCAATGGTGAAGATCAAACCCAGGGCTTCATGCATGCTAGGCAAGTGCTCTACTACTAAGATATATTCCCAGCCCAGTAGAGTTTTTGTTTTGTTTTGTTTTTTTAGGATTTAGACTTCATCAGCACTTGATACTCACCGAGCTATCTATATCGTAGCCTTGTGTCCAAGGCTTGTGATATGTGGTGATAGCTGGGTAGAAGAAGTGCAATATTAAAACAAGCCATGAGTCTGTTAAGCCCAGAGTGTAGAGACACACTCTGAGTTATAACTCATAGGCACAATTTAAATAGACATAGCTACTTCCTTAAGAAGTTACGACTTTAATGACCATAGAATGACCAGTGTATTGCATGTACTATTTTTCATTAAAATTCCATAGTCTTCTCACCAAAAACAAATCCTTCATTCACTGGTATGTCTGTGATGCCGTAGAGCCATAGAAATTTCTCATTATTTAAGAACACAAGAACTGAAGCTGGGAATGTGTCTTAGTGGTAGAGTGTTTGCCCAGCATGCACAAAGCCCTGGGTTCAACTCCTCAACACCACATTAACAGAAAAAGCCAGAAGTAGCACTGTGGCCCAAGTGGTAGAGTGCTAGCCTTGAACCAGAAACTCAGGGACAGTGCCCAGGCCCTGACTTCAAGCCCCAGGACTGGACACACACACACACACAGTCGAACTGAAGGTCTTACTTATTTCTGTGATGCACTGTGAGAACTGTTGTAAGCACATTTTAAGTTTGTGAGAACATAATTGTACATGTAAATGTGAGTGAAAAATGCAGCATCATTCCAAGACTCCCCTTTGATTGTAAAACAGTATCCTTTTTTTTTTGGAAGAAAGGTAATAGGATCTTACTAGGTTTCCCAAGTTGGTTGTGTGTATGTGTGTGTTTGTGTTCAACTTTTTCTGCTCAAAGATGGTATTCTACCATTTGAGCCACATCTTCAAACTTTTTTTTTTTTTTTTTTTTGCCAGTCTCGGCCTTGAATTCAGGGCCTGAGCAGTGCCCTTGGGCTTTCTCAACGCTAGCATTCTACCACTTGAGCCACAGTGCCACTTCCAGCTTTTTCTATGTATGTGGTACTGAGGAACCAAACCTGGGTCTTTGTGCATGCTTGGTAAGCAATCTACCACTAGGCCAAACTCCCCTGTGCTTTTCTTTTAAATTACTTCTCTAGTTTCTAGTTTCGGTTTTTTTGATAGTTAATTGGAGATAAAAAGGCTTTAAATTTGCTGGCTGATTTCAAACTGTGATCCTCAGAGCCCAGCCTCTTGAGTATCTAGGCATGAATACAGGCATGAGCCCCTGGGTCCTGGCTTGCAAACTGGTCTTGAATTTATGAGCCTTCTGCCTCAGCCTCCTGAATACTGGGATTATAGCCATGTGCCACCACATCATGTTTGTAATGTCATACTTTTTAAATTTTTATTATTTTTAAGTAGTTGTACAAAGGAGTTGCCATTTAACAAAGCAGTTTGTGAATATAGTACACCTTGATCAGTGTCATCCCTTCATAATGTCTTTCTTTTTTGATTAGTCCTGGGGCTTGAACTAAGGGCCTGGGCACTGTCTTTGAACTTTCTTCAAGGCTAGTGCTATACCATTTGAGCCACAGCACCACTTCCAGCTTTTTCTGTGTATGTGGTACCGAGGAATCAAACCCAGGGCTTTTTTCATGCGAGGCAAGCACTCTACTTCTAGGCCATTCTCCCAGGCCCATAATGTTGAATTTTTAACCTAAATCTTAAAGGTTATGTCCAAGCACACAGAGAATGACCATAGCATTCCACTGTCGGGCTGTTTAATTTTCACACGCTGGAGTAGCATGTCCCTGGAGCAAGCTCTGCTGCCTAGCAGGTGGACACTGATGCTAGGTCTTCCTGAATAACATACATAGGCTAGCTTGAAAGAAACTAGAGAAGTAATTTTAAAAAGAAAAAGTACAGGGGCCAGGAGTTTGGCCTACTGGTAGAGTGCTTGCCTACAAAGACCTGGGTTCAATTCCTTGATACCACCCACATACATAGAAAAAAGCCAGAAGTGGTCCTGAGGCTAAAGTGGTAGAGCTCTGGTCTTGAGAAAGCCCAAGGACAGTGCTGAAGGGCCCTAAGTTCAAAGCCCAGGACTGGCAAAAAAAAAAAAAAAAGTACAATATGTGGAAAATGAACTCTGTGACTTGTGGGCACAGATAGGAAAGGAAAACAGGGAAAATGAAGGAAAGGTTATATTGTCCAAAAATAGAAATGTACTCATTATTTGACTTATGAATGGTAACTCCTCTGTGCAATACCTTAATAATAGCAATAAAATTACATTTTTTAGAAAAGGAAAGGAAAAATTTTAAGGTTATGACCCACAGTACTTACTCCTTAAAATATTCATTACTTTAACATATACCTCCTGCTCAGCCTTGAAAGTAAATATGTCTTAGCTCGCTTCTCAGGGATGTAGAGTGTGAAATGTGTGTTACAGAGCTTCTTCCTTTCCAAGGAAAAAGGCAGCGTATTCAAATGAGGTTTAGTAGGTAGCCAAACTAGATTACCACACCACTAATAATGGTAACTGAAATCATTGTGGAGCTCTTCACTTTGAATTTCCAGACCCATAGTGCTTAAAATATTAGCAGTTTAAATCAGTAATCTCTATCCTCTTTTATTTTATGTTGTGCTAGTAATGGAGTTTGAACTCAGGGTCTGGGCACGGTTCCTTAATTTTTTTTTTTTTTTTTTTTTTTTTTTTGCTATCAGCTACTACTTGAATTATATAGCTCTACTTCCAGCTTTTTGATGGTTAATTGGAGATAAGATTCTCACAGGCTTTTCTTCCTTGGCTGGTTTTAAACTATAGCCTTCAGATTTCAGCCTCCTGAGTAGTTAAGACTTACAGGTGTAAGCCAGATGGAGCCCAGCTTATCTCTCTTACCTCTTTAACACTGGAAGTAATAATTGCTTCACAAAATTGTTTTTAGGAATTGGATGAGGTTGTGTTTAAAATACCAAGCATTATCGGGCACAGTGGCTCACGTCTGATCCTAGCTACTAAGGAGGCTGATCTGAGGATCTTGGTTCAAAGCCAGCCTAGGCACGAAAGTCCATGAGATTCTTATCTTCAGTTAACCACCAGAAAACCGGATGTAGTACTGTAGCTCAGGGGATAGGATGCTAGCCTTGAGCTGAAGAGCTCGGGGACAATGCCCAGGCCCAGAGTTCAAGTCCCATAACCACCTCCACTCCCCCCCCAAAAAAAGAAAGTAGCTAGCATGAATAGTCCTTCCGTGAGTATTAATCCTCTCCTCCTCTCTTCCCAGACCTGAAAAATTTGCCATAAAGGAGGAGCTAGGAGCCAGGTGGGGTGGCTCACGCCTGTAATCCTAGTTACTCAGGAGGCTGAGATCTCAGGATTTTGGTTCAAAGCCAGCCTGGGCATTAAAAAGTCCATGAGACTCTCCAATTGACCACCAAAAAACCAGAAGTAGTGCTGTGGCTCAAGGGGTAGGCCAGTAGCCCTGAGCTGAAGAGCTCAGGGAAACTGCCCAGGCCTCAGAGTTCAAGTCCAACAACTGACACCCCCCCGCCCCCCCCCCAAAAAAAAAGAAAAAAGGAGCTAGGATATTAGCTAGACTTATCATTCAAAATGATGTTGGTGGCTTGTGATAACAGAGTTGATTCATGCTCAGCCAGTAGGTGAACTAGTGGGCCAGAATGCACTCTTTTAGCCCAAAGAGAAAATACTGACTTCTTAACTGTTAATAGACAACATATAAAAAGAAAAGATTGCTTAGGAGCATGATACAGGAAAAAGTATGGGACCATTCTTCAGTACCAAAAACTCCTGAACTGCCAGATGTGCTAACGCCTGTAATCCTAGCTACTCAAGAAACTGAGACCTGAGGATCAAGGTTCAAAGCCAGCCCAGGCACCAAAGGACCTGAGACTCTTATCTCCAGTTAACCTCTAGAAAACGAGAAGGGGAGTTTGGCTCAAGGGTAGGGTGGTAGCCTTGAGCTAAAGAGCCCTGGGATAGCGCCCAGGCCCAGTTCAAGCTCCATCACCCACCCAGAAAAAAAAAAGCAACCCCTGAACTGATTTTTTTTTTCTTAATGCCTTAGAATTAATTTACAAAAACAGTAGCTGGGGGACTGGGAGTTTGGCCTAATGGTAGTGTGCCTAGCATGCACGAAGACCTGGGTTCGATTCCTCAGTACCACATACATAGAAAAAAGCCAGAAGTGATGGCAAGGCTCAATTGGTAGAGCTCTAGCCTTGAGAAAGTCCAAGGACAATGCTCAGGCTCTGAGCTCAAGGACTGGCAAAAAAAAAAAAAAAGAGCTGGGACGGACCGGGAGTTTGGCCTAGTGGTTGAAGTGCTTGCCTAGCATGCATGAAGACCCGAGTTCGATTCCTCTGTACCACATACATAGAAAAAAGCCAGAAGTGGTGCTGAGGCTCAAGTGGTAGAGCTCTAGCCTTGAGAAAGTCCAAGGACAGTGCTCAGGCCCTGAGCCGAAGCCCAGGACTGGCAAAAAAAAAAAAAAAGAGCTGGGATTCTTTTTTTTCTCCTGGGCAAGAAATTTTATCTACTTAAGATTATATACTTGCTAGGCACTGGTGTCTCCAGCCTGTAATCCTAGCTGCTCAGGAGGCTGTGATCTGAAGATCGAGGGTCAAAGCCAGCACTGGCACTAAAAAGTCCATGAGACTTTTTTTTTTTCCTCCCAGTCCTGGGCTTAGGCTCAGGGCCTGAGCACTGCCATTGGGTTTTCTCAAGGCTAGAGCTCTGCCACTTGAGCCACAGCACTACTTCTGTCATTCTGGCTCTTGTGCCTTTTTTCTGTGTATGTAATACCAAGGAATCGAACCCAGATCTTCATGAATGCTAGGTAAGCACTCTACCACCAGACCAAACTCCCAGTTCAAGTCCCAGGGACTTTTACCTCCAATTAACCAGCAGAAAACTGGAAGTGATGCTGTGGCTCAAGTGATAGAGCACTAACTTTTAGCTGAAGAGTTCAGGGATAGCACTTAGGCCCAGAATTCTAGTCCCACGACTGACCAAAAAAAAGTTTTTATATTTCTTTAGTTGAAAGTTTTTGGTAACTCTGTTGCAATAAGATTTAAACAATATTTAATTTAATATTTATTTAGAAACTGATTATTGATGAGAAGAAATATTACTTATTTGGGAGAAACCCTGATTTGTGTGACTTTACCATTGACCACCAGTCTTGCTCTCGAGTCCATGCTGCTCTGGTCTACCACAAGCATCTGAAGAGAGTTTTCCTGATAGATCTCAACAGTAGTAAGTATTTCCCTCCCATTTCACATGCCAGTTTTCCATGTGGGCAGTATAAAAATATTGTTAGGGTTCTTACTTTGGAAAACAGGTTCTATTGCTCATCCATGAAAAAGTTTATTTTGTTTAAATTAGCTTTTTGCGGCTGGGAGTTTGGCCTAGTGGTTAAAGTGCTTGCCTAGCATGCATGAAGACCTGGGTTCGATTCCTCGGTACCACATATAGAAAAAAGCCGGAAGTGGTGCTGAGCCTCAAGTGGTAGAGCTCTAGCCTTAAGAAAGTCCAAGGACAGTGCTCAGGCCCTGAGCTCAAGCCCAGGACTGGCAATAAATAAATAAATAAATAAATAAATAAATAAATTAGCTTTTTGCTATTTCTGTGATTTCTTCTCTTTCTCGAGTAGTTGGTGACAGTATTAATGACAGAAGAACATTTTTTTTTCCCAGTCCTGAGGCTTGGACTCAGGGCCTGAGCACTCTCCTTGGGCATTCCTCAAGGGTAGGGCTCTACCATTTGAGCTACAGCACCACTTCTGGCTTTTTTCAGTGTATGTGGTACCGAGGAATCGAACCCCAGTCTTCGTGCATGCTAGGTAAGCACTCTACCACTAGGCCACACTCCTGGCCCCCAAAAGAACATTTTGATAAACACGATTCTGCAGGAAGCACAGTGGGTATAGAGAGCAAAAATGTTATCCACGAATTAGGAAGTATTAATGCTCTAGTGTGGTAAGGACCATAAGAGACTGAGGCCTACTTAAAGCAGAAGCCATGACTAGTTTCTCTCATGTAGTAAAACAATAATGTTGAAACCTTCAGTAATACTTACATACAGGAAGTTCTTTATCCCAGCTTCATCTTGCTTTAACTGGGGATTATATCGATTTTAATTTCATGAAGTTTGTCTATTTTGCCCATGTATAAATTCAGAATGTCAAAAGTTCTGTGTCCTGAGCTTGTGACCGCTGCTCTCTACCCCACCCCCACTATATACACAGGCATACTTACCTCCTCAGTCTGTATCAGTGATCTGATGAGCCTGCTCTTCAAGTACTTATCTGATCTTTCCTTTCTATTCTATAACATGCAAAATGAGAAAAAAAAATAGAATCTCTAGTAAGATTTTGGCTTGTTTTGTCATTGACATTGTTCCTGTATTGATCAAGTTCCTTCATATTTGTGGATCATGGGGCTTGAAGTAGGCCTGGGTGCTGTCCCTGAGCTCTTCAGCTTAAGGCTATCACCCTACCCAAGAGCCAAGCCCCATTTCCGTTTTCTAGAGGTTAATTGGAAATAGAGAGTCTCAGGTCCTTTTGTGCCTGGGCTGGTTTTGAACCTTGATCCTCAGATCTTAGCCTCCTGAGTAGCTAGGATTGCAGATGTGAGCCACGGTCCCAGACTCTTTTCTTTTTTTCTTTTTTTTTTTTTGCCAGTCCTGGGGCTTCTGCTCAGGGCCTGAGCACTGTCCTTGGGCTTTCTCAAGGCTAAAGCTCTCCCATTTAAGCCACAGCACCACTTCTGGCGTTTTCTTTATCATCATCTTTTTTTTTTTTTTTTTGGTGGGTCATGAGGCTTGAAGTCAGCCTGAGCACTGTCCCTGAGCTCTTCATCTCAAGGCTACTGCCCTACCCCTGAGCTATAGCCCCACTTCCCATTTTTCTAGTGATTAGTTGGAGATAAGAGTCTCATAATTTTTAGTGCCTGGGCTGGCTTTGAACTGTGATCCTGAGATCTCAGCCTCCTGGGTAGCTAGGATTACAAGTGTGAGCCACCTCACCCAGCACTTCTGGCTTTTTCTGTGTGTTTGGTACCCAGGAATCAAGTGAGGTCTTTGTGCATACTAGGTAAGCACTTTACCAGTAGACCAAACTCCCAGCCCTCAAGTTCCTTTCTTGACCTGGGAAAACATAAGATACAAGTTAGCAAATTTCCTGGTACTCTGGTTGGGGCTGGAAGAGGGTGTCATGCTCATCTCTTGTCTTGGGTTGCATGGCTTTGGCTGGATTAGAACCATTCCTCTAGATACAGCATGTGACCAAGCCTATTTGACTGCGGAGAAAAGACAGTGGTATTTGTTTTGGGGAGGGAGGAACGAGTCTGAAGATGTATAAACCATATATCTTCATGCAACTAAAGAGTTTGAGTGCTTGTGGCTCCTGTCTGAAGGAGGCTGAAATCTATGGGTCATGATTTGAAGCCAGCTCAGTCATAAAAGTCCCACAGACTGAATCTCCAATTATCGAAAACTGGACCAAGATGTGGGTGATATGGTAGAGTGCTAGCTGTGAGCAGGAAAAATAGGAAGGAAGAAATCTAAAGAGAGTCAAGTTTCTGTGCCATTTTTATCAGTACAACTTGTTTTCTGCTGGGCATGTTTCTATATATTAGTAATTCTAGTATTTGGGAATTGAAGGCAGGGTGATTTTAAGGTTGAAGCCATCCTGGGCTGCATACCCAGTTCTAGACCAGCTTGAGCTGCATAGTGACAGGCTGTTTAAAAACAAGGGGCTGGGATTGTAGCGCCAGGATAGATCTCTTGCCTAACATGCACAGCATGATTCTAGGTTCAGTCATCAATACTGTTTCTCACACACAAATTGGTTTTCTAAACAGTCTCTCTCCCCCGCCCCCGCCCGAGTCCTGGGGCTTGAACTCAAGGCCTGGGCACTGTCCTTGTTCTTTCTCAAGACTAGAGCTCTCCCACTTGAGCCACAACACCACTTCTGGCTTTTTCTATGTATGTGGTACTGAGGAACTGAACCCAGGTTTTCATACATGCA
Source organism: Megascapheus bottae (assembly GCF_031878675.1). NCBI lineage: Eukaryota > Metazoa > Chordata > Mammalia > Rodentia > Geomyidae > Megascapheus > Megascapheus bottae. The sequence continues at coordinate 67,714,636 of NC_143514.1, read as the reverse complement.
AGGCAATTACTCTATAACTAAGCCAAATTCCTGGCCTCTTGAGTGTCTTTTTTTTTTTTTTTTTGAGTGTCATTTTTTTTTTATGACTTTAAAACTAATAAGAGCTGGGTGCAATGGCTCACACCTGTGATTCAAGCTACTCAGGAGGCTGAGATCCGAGAATCACGGTTCATAGCCAGCCCTGGCACTAAAGTCTGTGAGACTCTTATCTCCAGTTAATGACCAGAAAACTGGAAGTGCCACTGTGGCTCAAGTGTTGGGGCAGTGGCCTTGAGCTGAAGCGCTTAGGGGCAACGCCCAGGCTCAGAGTTCAAGTCCTAGGACTGACCAAAAAAGTGGGGAGGCGGAGCAGGAGTGTTGCCTTACACGTCCAAAGACCCAGGTTCGATTTCTCCGTGCCACATATATAGAAAAGGCCAGAAGTGTTGTGATGTCTCAAGAGGTAGAGCACTAGCCTTGGAAAAGCCCAAGGACAGTGCTCAGATCCTGAGTTTAAGCCCCAGGACTGGCAAAACAAAACAAAAAACAAGCATTAGTGGTTCTGGGAGGAGCTAACAATGTGAGAGTCAAAGATGATCTATCCTTTCTAAAATTCAAACTTCGTTTTTGTTTTTTCTTTTTTCTCTTACATTTCTGATTTGAAAATTCCCAGCACATGGCACTTTCTTAGGTCACATTCGGCTGGAACCTCACAAACCTCAGCAAATCCCCATCGATTCTACAGTCTCGTTTGGCGCCTCCACAAGAGCATACACGCTGCGGGAGAAGCCTCAGACATTGCCATCAGCTGTGAAAGGAGATGAGAAGATGGGTGGAGAGGATGATGAACTCAAGGGCTTACTGGGGCTTCCAGAAGAGGAAACAGAGCTTGATGTAATTCCATGTCGCATGGTTTTGTCTTTGGAACCCTGGTTCTGCCAGTATTTAGCTGTTTTATGTAGCGTGAAGTCCAGTGACTTAGCAGCAGGAGCTTCTCTTAAAAGAGCCCATTAATAAGCCCCTGATGGTATGATATTTTCAACTGTGGCTGAGTCTCCCTGCCACCAGAGACCTTCCTAGGGATCCTGGGCTTATATTTTCATACCTTTGTGACAGCTTAAGAGTTATGCTGTCCAATGAAGTAGCCTATAAGCACATTTGAAGTATTCAGTAGCCACATGTGGATACCGTGTTGAGAATATAGGCAAGTCTGTCTACAGGTTCTGTATTCAGATTCAACTAAAAGCAAATTGAAGATTTTCAGTGAGGGAGAAAAATGGTATATGTGCAGAACAAGTACATATGTATATCACTCTTAACAATACAGTATAAGGTGGGTTTTTTTGGGGGGGTTACAGCATTTGCATTATATTACTACTAGTAATCTGGAAATGATTTCAAAAATAGGAGAATATACCTAGGTTATATGTGTTTTATTTGAAGTACTTAAAGCATTTGTAGGTTTTGGTATCTACCAGAAGTCTAGGAATCAAACCACATTCAGTACCCTGGAACCACTATATTTCTATCACCATAGAAAGTTCTTCTGAGGGCTGGGAGTTTGGCGTAGTGGTAGAATGCTTGCCTAGCATGCTCGAAGACCTGGGTTCAATTCCTTGTTACCACATATATAGAAAAAAGCTGGAAGTGGTGCTGTGGTTCAGGTAGAGTGCTAGCTTTGAGAAAAACCCAAGGACAGTGCTCAGGCCTTGAGCCCAAGCCCAGGACTGGCCAAAAAAAAAAAGTTCTTTTGAGCAGCACTCGCTTGGGGCCAGGAGTTTCGCCTAGTGGTAGAGTGTTTGCCTAGCATGCATGAAGGCCCAGGTTCGATTCCTCAGTATCACATACACAGAAAAAAGCCAGAAGTGGTGTTGTGGCTCAAGTGGTAGAGTTCTAGCCTTGAGAGAGCCCAAGGACAGTGCTTAGGCCTTGAGCTCAAGGCCTAGGACTGGCAAAAAAAGAAAGAAAAAAAAAAGCCCAAAACCAAAAACCACTGGCTTAACAAAATTGATATTTTTCATCCATTTATCAAGCTTCTTTGATACTGTCCAAATAGCCCAAGAGTCTGATAAGAAAACAAGACTGCTTTTGGCTCTGGAATCCCTGAGGTCCTGAGCTCTTCAACTCAAAGCTACTGCCATAGCCCTGGAGCCACAGCCCTATTTGCCATCTTCTAGAGATTAATTGGAGATAAGAGTTTCACATTCTTTAGTGTCGGATGCCTTTGGGATGCCTTTGAACCTCCGGGCTTTCTTAAGGCTAGGTCTCTACTACTTGAGCCACAGCACCATTTCTGGCTTTTCTATGTATGTGGAACTGAGGCATGGAACCCAGGTGTTTATGCATGCTAGGCAAGCACTCTACCTGAGGCCAAATTCCTGGCCCTTCCATGTTGTTTTAGTTCAATGTGTTAGGTTCTCTCTGGGGCTTCATTCTGAAATGTTATAACATCTCAAACTGCATTGCAGGTTGGAAGAAATCCAGTGGCTTGGATGACACAGGCAGCAAGGCTAAGGCCAGGTTAATTATCAAGATAGATGAATGAATGCTAATGAACAGAACTGGGGCAGATGCAGGAAGGGCAGTGATGAAATAGTAATGCCAAAAATGAAGTGCACTGGCAGCAGTGTCCTTAAGAATTTTAAAGGAGAAAGCTCTTAGGAGAAGCAGTCAGTTGTATGTTTTTTGTTTGTTTGCCAATCCTGGGGCTTGAACTCAGGGCTTGGGCACTATTCCTGAGCTTCTTTGTGCTCAAGGCTAGTGCTGTACCACTTGAGCCACAGCACCACTTCTAGCCTTTTTTGAATAGCTTATTGGAGATAAGAGTCTTGTGGACTTTTTCTGCCCTGGCTTGCTTCAAATTGCCTCAGAGCTCAGCCTCCTGAGTAGCAAGGATCATAGGCGTAAGCCACAAGTACCTGGCTATGTCCTTTTTCATCTCTCAATTGTTACTTTAAAATTCTGTTTAGTTTAAATTCTGGTTCTTCTTCACACTCACATTTCTTTAATCCTCTTCTTGAAAATCTGTCATCCTTCACTAAAAACCAACAAGAATCTCAAGGGTATTTATGCAGGCGACAAGTGTACCTCCTCCTGAGTAGCACTCCTCATGATGTTTTCCTTTTTTCAGTGATATTTGTTAGTATTGAGTACTGGTGGTTTTAGGACATCATTCATCTTTTCTAAAAGCACAGGGAGTCTTGTTTGCCATTGAAGGTTAGAGTAAGCCACAAATGCTTCACCATGAAACTCCTTGTATACTAACTATTGTTTTTCCTGGCCTAGAACCTGACAGAGTTCAACACTGCCCACAACAAGCGGATTTCGACCCTCACCATTGAGGAAGGAAATCTGGACATCCAGAGACCAAAGAGGAAGAGGAAGAACTCACGAGTGACCTTCAGTGAGGATGATGAAATCATCAACCCAGGTGAGATGGAAAAAAAAAAAAAAAATAGCAGGCTGGGAATTTGGCCTAGTGGTAGAGTACTTGCCTGGCATGCACCTAGACCCTGGTTTGATTACTCAGTACCATATACATAGAAAAAGCCAGGTGTGAGGGTTCACGCCTGTAATCCTAGCTACTCAGGAGGCTAAGATCTGAGGATCAAGGTTCAAAGCCAGCCTGGCACAAAAGGACCTGAGACTCTTATCTCCATTAACCTCTAGAAATGGGAAATGGGGCTTGGTTCAAGGGTAGGATAATGGCCTTCAGCTGAGACAGAGCCCAGGCCGAGTTCAAGCTCCATGACCCACCAAAAAAAAAAAAAAGAAAAAACTTTATTGAGATAAGAGGTCAGTTCAAGCATTGCCTGATTTCTGTGGGAAACAAAAGAATGAAGAAAGGTGGAGTCACTGGAGTCATACCTACAATGCTAGCCACTCAGGATGGTGAGATATGAGGTTTACAGATTGAAGCCAGACTGGGCAGACAAATATGTCTGACTCTTTTTGGCCAGTCCTGGAGCTTGAAACTCGAGGCCTGGGCTCTACCCCTGAAATTCTCTATGCTCAAGTCTAGTATTTATTATTAACAACTTGACTAACAGTGCCACTTCCAGCTTTTTCTTTTTATGTGGTACTAAGGAATTGAACCCTGGGCTTTATGCATGGTAGGCAAGCACTTTACCACTAAACCACATTCCCAGCCCTTGTGTGACTCTTACCTATAGTTAACTAGCAAAAAACCAGAAGTGGAAATGTGACTTAAGTGGTAGCAATCATCTTTGAGTGAAAAAGCCAAGAAAGTACTTGAGGAAAAACTAAAGAATTCAGTATATCGTATAAGGCTGCTTCTTTTCTGCTTGCCCAGTATGTCTGTATCCTAATGGAAGTTGTTGGTTGGTTGGTTTTGGTGATACTGGAATTTTGAACTCGGGCCTCCACAGTTTCTAAGCAGACATTGTACTTCTTGAGCCACACCTCCAGCCCAACATTACTATCGTTAAAAAGTTATTAGTAGCTCTGCCACCATTTACTGAAGAATTGCTTCTGTAAGGAAGTCACTTACATGTAGTACACATGCCAGCTCAGCAAGATGAGAGTATTGGTTTATAGGGAAGGCTACTATGTTTGTCAGTTTTCCCATCACTCAGTATTCATTTAGGAGCTTTTGTTCATCTCAACTGCTCTGGTAGATGGATGCTGCTGAGTGGTAAATATGTGTGTTTTAAACAGTAATGGTAGAATTGAAATTTTTATTTAGTCTTTTCTTTTTTGGTACTGGGGATCTAACCCAGGATGTCCCACTTGCTAGGCAAGCGCTTTACCATTGAGCTACATCCTAGCCCTAAAGTTTGGTTTTTTGTTTTTTGTTTTGTTTTTTTTTTTTTTTTGCCAGTCCTGGGCTTGAGCTCAGGGCCTAAGCACTGTCCTTGGACTTTCTCAAGGCTAGAGCTCTACCACTTGAACGTCAACACCACTTCCAGCTTTTTTCTATGTATGTGGTACCAAGAATCGAACCTGGGTCTTCGTGCATGCTGGGCAAGTACTCTACCACTAGGCCAAACTCCCCTCCCCAGTTTTTTTTGTTGCTCATGGGGCTTGAATTCAGCCTGGGAGCTGTCTCTGAGCTCTTCAGGTCAAGGATGCCGCCCTACCCCTGGAGCCACAGTCCCATTTCCAGTTTCCTGGAGGTTAATAGGAGATAAGAGTCTCATAGACTTTAGTGCCTGGGCTGGCTTTGAACTGAGATCTTCAGATCTCAGTCTTCTAAGTAGCTAGGATTACAGGAGTGAGCCACCAATGCCAGTTCTATGAGACTCTTATCTTCAAAACTACTCCAAAAAGCTGGACATGGTGTTGCAGCTCAAATGGTAGAGTGCTAGCCTTGAGCAAAAGGCTCAAGACCTAGTGTAGTGGCTCCCACCTATAATGCTAGCTACTCAGGAAGCTGAGATCTGAGAATCATGGTTCAAAGTCAGCCAGGCACTACAAAGTTGAAAGATTCTCATCTCTGATTAATCACCAGAAAATGGGAAGTAGGGCTGTAGCTCAAGGGTAGGGCAGTAGCCTTGAGCTGAAGAGCTCAAGGACAACACCTAGGCCCAGAGTTCAAGTCCAGGACCAGCAAAAAAAAAAAAAAGGAAAAATGAAAAGATTACAGCTGGGTGCTAGACCATAATTCCCCCAGATGTATTGTATAGTCTATTATGGGGTAGAGGAGAGGGAGGATGCTCAGAGCTGTGGAATGTAGTCCCTTGAATGCTGGGAATATTGGAGACACATGTATCAGGGGAGAAGAGGAAACCCAGCTCTGTGGCCAGCATGGAATGAACCACAATTAGAGTCACAGGTTACCAAGTTTTGGCTCAAAGAAAAAGAAGTAGTAGATCCTTAGCTTAGATTTAGAAGAATTGATACATTCCTCTGAAAGAGATAGTTCCATTTGTTCTTTGCCAGTCCTGAGGTTTGAACTCAGGGCCTGGGCACTGTCTTTGGGCTTTCTCAAGGCTAGCGCTCTACTATTTGAACCATAAGCACCACTTCCTGCTTTTTCAGTATATGTGGTACTGCAGAATCGAGCCCAGTGCTTGGTGCAAGCTAGTATATAGCCACGCTCTGGGCCATCCATTTGTTCTAATGGCTACAAGATCATTTTCTGATGAGGTATGCCTGGTGTTGGTGACTGACACCTGTAATCCTAGTACTCCGAAGGCTGAGATCTGAGGACTGTGGTTCAAAGCCCATCTGGGCAGCAAAGTCCTGAGAGACTCTTACCTCCATTGAACCAAAAGAACCAGCAAAAAGAAATAAAGGTGTGGCTTAAGTGTGAGTAAGAGCTTCCACAGGTTGCTCTAGAATGTTTTGGTTTTATTTATTTTCACTCCTGGGGATTGAACCTACAACCACCACCAGTGTCCAGCTTTGTGTTTTTCTTTTTAAACAAGTCGTTGTAGTGAGCCCACTGCCCTTATCCCTCCCATTAGAGTGCCAACCCAACCTGTACCCTCCTCTCTTTCTGCAGAGGATGTGGATCCCTCAGTGGGTCGCTTCCGGAACATGGTGCAAACAGCAGTGGTTCCAGTAAAGGTAAGAAACACACTTTAACAGTATTTAACATAATCTGAGGCTCTGTGGTAGACTGTGTAGCAAGGCCTTGCTTTGCTCCGGCACTACACATAAAAGAAAGAAGACACTGTGCTGTGCAGAGAAATACTACAATATGTTGCACTCTGAAACATAGTTTGTGCTCCTCTACCACTTTTTACTTTGTAGCAACACTTTTACCTTCCTCTGTGTAGAGAATCCTGGAGTATCACAGAAGAGTTTCAGGTGAAAAAATAAATTAATGAAGATCGGTACTATTTTTTCCTCAAGTATTTTCAGCTCTTAGTTGATTTAATCTGCAGGTGTGGAACTCATCTATGACAGTCCAAATTGACAACATATATCAGAGTTCCTGCTCATTTGTTTTAATCGTAAAGGAGTCTCGAGCCAAGAGACGCTTTCATTAATTTTGATGCGGTACAAGAAAGTAAGAGGAGCTGCAAGTGTGGCCTAGTGATAGAGTGCTCTCTTAGTGTGCATGAAGCCCTGGGTTCAATTCCTTGGTACCGCATACACAGATAAAGCCAGAAGTGGTGCTGTGGCTCAAATGGCAGAGTGCCTTGAACAAAAAGTGTCCAAGGACAGTGCCCCGGCCCATCAAGACCCAGGACAGGAAGGAAAAAAAGAAAAGAAAGCTGGATGCTGGTAGCTCACACCTGTAATCCTAGCTACTCAGGAGGCTGAGATCTGAGGATTGAGGTTCAAAGCCAGCCCAGGCATGAAATCTGTGATACTTGTATCTCCAGTTAGCTGCCAGAAAACCAGAAGTGACACTGTGGCTCAAATGGTAGAACACTAGCCTTGAGCTAAAGAGCTCAGGAACAGCACCCAGGCCCACAGTTCAAGCCCCACCACCAGGAAAAGAAAAGAAAAGCCATGCACTAGTGGCTCTCATCTATAACCCTAATACTCATGATCTGAGAACTGTGGTTTGAAGACAGCCCAGGCAGGAAAGTCCATGAGATTCTTTTTTTTTTTTTTTTTTAATTTTTTATTGTAATTAATAAAAGGGTTACATAATATTTGCCAGATAGAAGGTGCATTAATTCACATACATTGATACCTTTTCACATGTCTTGGTACCCGTTACCCTCCCCCCCCACCCCCTTCCATGAGATTCTTACCTCCAGTTAACCACCAAAAGGCCAGAAGTGGAGCTATGGCTCAAGTGTCAGAGTACTAACCTTGAATGAAAAAACTAAGGGACAGCATCCAGGACCTGAGTTGAAGCCCCAGTAATGGGGGGGGGGGGGGAAGAAAGGAGGAAGGGCTGAGGCCCATAGCTCAGATGAGGGTCATTCCCTAGTACCATAAAAAGAGAAGCAAATAAATACAAAGTAAAACAAAATTTTTTTTTCTGCAGTACTCCATTATATTCCTGACACATTTAACTTTGAGCTCTTTATCTCTCTTTATTCTTACTTTTGTAATGTTCTATTGTCATTAAAATATAAAGTCAATAGCTATTTGTATTTTACATTAGTTCTCTAGTGGTTTGATGTACGTAAAATAATCAATGAGCAACATTAAATATATATTTTGTATTTGGGTTTTTTGTTTTAGTGATGTGTGCATACATACATGCATGCATGCATGCAGATTTGAGTAATAAATGGCCTTGAGCACTTTTTTTTCTTTTTTTTTTGCCACTCCCCTGCTTGTGCTCAGGCCCTGAGCACTGTCCTTGGGCTTTTTTTTAAGCTTTATGTGTCCTGTAGGAGCAAGTTGGCTGTTTTTGGTAACTTGAATGTAAGTGGAGTTGTATCCTATCTGGAATTAATGGCAAGCTTCAGAACTCACTCTTATTGGGGCTGGGAGTTTGGCCTAGTTGTAAGAGTGTTTGCCTACTATACATAAAGACCAAGGTTCAATTCCTCAATACCACATATATAGAAAAAAGCCAGAAGTGGTGCTGAGGCTCAAGTGGTAGAGCTCTAGCCTTGAGAAAGTCCAAGGACAGTGCCCAGGCTCTGAGCTCAAGCTCAGGAATAGCAAAAAAAAAACCAAAAAACAAAAAAAAAACCTCACTCTTTATTTTTTGTTGGTCATGTAGCTTGAACTCTGGGCCTGGGCACTGTCCCTGAGCTCTTCAGCCAGGGGTAGGCTACCATCCTACCCCTTGAGCCACAGTGCCACTTTCAGTTTTCTGGTGATTAATTGGAGATAAGAGTCTCAAAGACTTTCAAGCCTGGGCTGGCTTTGAATCCCGATCCTCAGATCTCAGCCTCCTGAGATGGCATGAGCCATCGATACGCAGCATTATTAATTTTTTTTTTATTTTTAATTTTTGGTCAGTCTGGGGCTTGAACTCTGGGCCTGGGTGCTGTTACTGAGCTCTTCTGCTCAAGGGTAGAGCTCTACCACTTTGAGCCATAGCACCACTTCCAAGACTAGTCATTTAAATTAGATAGATGAAAAATGTCTCATTTGGTATCGGATGGTGAAAGCGTTGCAGTGAGGTGCTACTGAGAACCAAGGTGTGAGATGACTAGTGGGAGGTCTGTTAAACCCTAAGATTTCAGGAGCATGCACTGGAGTCTGGAAACGCGAACAGGCCAGAAGGCCGTGTTCCTGGGTCTGAGTACAAAACCAAACTTGTGTAGTGCTTTCACTTCCTAACTCCCCTCTTCTTTTATCCCCTCATGAAAACCACAGAAGAAGCGGGTCGAGGGCCACGGCACCCTGGGCCTGGAGGAGTCAGGCAGCCGGCGCATGCAGAACTTTGCCTTCAGCGGAGGACTCTATGGGGGCTTGCCCCCCACGCACAGTGAAGCCGGCTCCCAGCCACACGGAATCCACGGGACAGCGCTCATCGGTGGCTTGCCCATGCCCTACCCAAATCTTGCCCCTGACGTGGACTTGACTCCTGTTGTGCCATCAGCAGTGAACATGAACCCCACACCAAACCCTGCCGTCTATAATCCTGAAGCTGTAAACGAACCCAAAAAGAAGAAATATGCAAAAGAGGCATGGCCGGGCAAGAAGCCCACCCCTTCCTTACTAATTTGATAGTTGTGGTAATGGAGAAGCGTGGGATTGGGTGGGCAGGGGGTGGAAGGGTGACAGAACTAATGAACTAGGGAGGAAAATGTCCATGTGTGCAGTATCGTCTTTGAATGTCTCCTGGGTCCTAAACCATGTAATTCTGAGCCTGCGGGGGGGCGGGGGCTGCTCTAGCCCACAAACACCTGTCCTGAGAACGCTGTCCTATAGACAGAGGTTTCATGGGTGCTTCTAAGCAGCCTGCCCTGGCTCTTCTACCCCTCCTCTCCTCCCTAGCGTGATTCTTGTGTGGAGTCACATGCCACAGATGGAGTCCGGGCCTGGGGAGGTGACGTGGCCTCTCAGGTCCCAGGTAGCAAAGGAGTTGCCACGGATTTCAGGTTGATCAGTTAAGCTAAGGTTTAAACTCAAAAGTGTTTTCTTGGGTCAGTGGTTTTGAGGTCCAATAGTTAGGCTTTTCTCTTTTGTCCTTTCTGTTGGAGTAAGAACATTTTGATTTCCCTTCATCTGTGACCAGTGCCCTGGCACAGGTTTAGGCTTTTTTAACCTACAGTATTGTTTGACCTTTACCTGTTTTTCTTGTCCAACCTGAAGCACTCCACTTGCCTTTTTTTTTTTTTTTTTTTAAATTTAATTCCAGAGTGCTGTCCTCTACTCTCTAAGGCATTATTTTGCTCTTATTTGAGTGTGCTAGGAAGGCAGTTTTTAAAGGCTGTGACGGGTTGGGGCAGATCAAATTTAAAAGGAAAAGATTTTACTTTGTAAGGAACTGGTTTCTCTTAGAGGACTTTTAGCAGTTGGTTTGGAGGCTCTTCCCCCCCCACCCCGGGCTGAGTGCTCTGCTCACTCAAAGCTGCAGTAGCAGCACTGGCTAACACAGGAGACAAAGGGAGGAGCTTTGTACAGAGATTTGTACATTTGTGTAATAGGCCTTTTCACGCTTTATGTGTAGCTTTTTACCTGTAACCTTTATTACATTGTAAATTAAACGTAACTTTTGTCATTTGGGTGCAGTGTTAAGTACCTCTCCACCACTGCTGCCATCCCCTGGGGAGCATCTGCCAGAAACTCGGCCTTGGGAGGTGGTGCTCTGTCTCCCTCTTATTACCACAGGTAAAGATGGCCCTGAGAATGTGGAAATGAATTCGAAACTGGAACCCACAGGCTGAGGCCTCACAGCAGTGGTATGAGAAGTTCTGGCTGCCCTTGAGCAGGGGATGGAGCAGGACTTGCCAGGGGAGACCGGGCCTTAAGGCACTGGTGCTGGACTGAGCATGGTGGAAGCCTGGTCCCCATTCTGCATGTGCAGATGCTATGGCTCTTGGCACAGGAGCCAAAGAAGGTGAGAGATGGCTCAGCTTAGCAGGATTTCAGCCAGAGTGAGGTGGCCATGGATGGCTCTGTGTACTAGAATCTCGTCCCTATGAGCACTGTGTGATGAGGCAGCTATGGCTCCCTGAGGAAGATGGCAACTACATTCCAAATCCCATGGGTGAAGCCAGAGTTGTGGGTCACACCTGTACTCCAGCACTCCAATGAAACCCCTTGACTTGAGAGTGCTGAGCTGAGGGTATGGCTCAAGTGGTTTGATCCTGGCAAGGGCTTGAACTCAGGGCCTGGGTGCTGCTCCTGGGTTTTTTTTGCTGCTGTTGTTCAAGGCTAGAGCTCTACTTCTCACTTATTTTGCCAATCCTGGGGCTTGAACTCAGGGCGTGAGCACTGTCCTTGGGCTTTCTCAAGGCTAGCACTGTACCACTTGAGCCACAGCACCACTTCTGGCTTTTTCTATGTATGTGGTACCAAGGAACGGAACCCTGGTCTTTGTGCATGCTAGACAAGCACTCTACCACTAGGCCAAACTCCTGACCCATTCTGAAGTGTAAAAGAGATAACTTACTAGAAATACACTTAAGGTGTTATTTGTAGTAGTTGTATTTGAGACAAAATATATCCTTCCCAGTGAGGAAAATGTATGCCACATCTCTCAACCCTGCGCTCCTCCTTCCCTCTACTCAGAATGAAGTGAGTGCTGGCATCTCAGGTGTTCATGGAACAGACCTGCAAGGCCCCAGTCAAGGCGGGCAGGATGTTGCATTTCATATCTAGGATGAGAGGCATGAATGTGCCCCTCAAAGATGACCACCCAAGGAAGCAGCAACACAGGAGTAGCCTCAGTTTCCCCTTGTCCCTGTCCAGTCTGGATGACTGAGGTCAGCCCCTGCTGTGTGAAGCCGTGAGCCAAGGAGGGAAGAGCATGGAGTCCGTGTTTTCTTTAGGCTGAAAGTGGGGAAGCCTAGGGAGCCCAGTTTGACAGACCAGCTGGCGCCCATGGGGATCCCCGTTCAGGATCAGCTGTTTGATTATTGCTTGTCTAAAATACACTTCTCTTACGTGCACATCATGGAATTCTGAGTCAGAGATAGGAGACCCAGTCCGGACAGCTGCCATCTTGTTTGTGGGGACTCACTTCCTACAGCTGTCAAGGGTGAGCTTCCCTATGTTTGCATCTGGAGATCAGACACAGAGGAGACAGCTGCACACAGTCTGTTCTGTAATGGAGGGATGATGAGGTGAGAAGAGCAAGGCCCGAATCAAGGAAGATCCCAGGAGTGTGGAGCGAAGTTCTCCTGGGGAGTGGAGGGGCTTCCGTGAAAGGTAAGGAGGACATGGTACGGAGGTAGCCTGTGGCTGGGAAGTGGGTAGAGACACGAGGAGGTTGAGTACATTGTTTACATGTGTGGAAATGGCACAATGAAACCTTCCTTGTACAGCTAATGTGTGCTAAGGAGATAAAGATGGGGCAAGTGGACTAGAGCCCGTGACAGGTGCAGCAATGCTGCCAATGCCCATTGGTGCCTACAGAGTTCCCTCAGACCTGCTAAACCATTCTTGCTTACTCACCTGAAGCTCCCAATGCTGAGACATACATGCAGTTCCAGAGTTCACCAGCAGGTGGTCCCATGGCCACCCTTGGAACCACTGTGTTAGCCAAGGCCCCTGGGCCCCTGGGTTAAGAAAAGGAAAGAAAAGAATCTGCTTAGTTGGGTGCTGGTATCTCACGCCACCTGTAATTCTAGCTACTTAAGAGGATGAGATCTGGGCCAGGTAGAATACTTGCCTCATATGCATGAAGCCCTAGGTTCCATTCCTTAGTACCACAGAAAAAAACAAGTGACACTGTGGCTCAAGTGGCAGAGCACTAGCCTTGAGCAAAACATTTCCAAGGACAGTGCCCAGGCCATGAGTTCAAGCCCCAGGATTGGCACCAAAAAAAAGGCTGAGATCTGAAGGTGGTGGTTCAAAGCTTGCATCCCTGGCAGGAAAGACCACATAACTAGCAATGAACAAAAAACAGCTCAGGCCTTGAGTTCACACAACAGCAACAAAAAAAGTCACAGTTCAACACCCTGGAGAGCATTTGGTTTATAGAACCCTCAGTTCCCCCAACATCTCTGAAAGGAGGTTGGCCAAGTACCAAAATGACAGCAGACACATGGTGATGCAGCAGCACTTGACTTGCACCTGGCTCTGGCAAGGCAGCCGTGAGGGCCACAGGGGCCCTGGCTCAGTAACCTTTTGCCTTAGCTGACTTTGAACCACAATCCTGTCTTTGCCTAGGGTTATAGGGATGCGTCATTATACCTAGGTGGGCATCATTGTTTTGGGTTTTTTTTTTTCCAAAGATTATTGAGCTTAATTATATATATTTCACAATACTGAGGGTAATAATACTTAGCTAGAGTCACAAATTTTTACTTTCACAATAAGCATTATTATAATCTACAAAACTTACAAATGACGAAAACTACAAAAACCTCAAGTTTTACATAAAAAGTTTAACTCTTCGAATATTAAAAATAAATTTTCTTCCAGATTGGGTGATAGGAACATTTCTTTCCTTTTGCTGAGTATTAGCTGTTCCCTCCTCTCTCATTGTCTCCCTCCCATCACTGCCCTTGCACTGCTTAGTTTCATTTCATTGTCTGGTGCATCTGCTGGGCCCCCGCTGTTGCACTTTTTCATCTGCTTGCCACTGATTCTGTGCCCTCTTCTCACACTCCCTCAGGTGTGCTTGTGCGTATCTACCATATGAGTTTAAAAAATAGAGTCATCTCAAAATGATAAGACAGATTAAGATGGGTTCCTTTGTTTCCTTATCTTTGGGGTTCTTTTCATTCTGTATATTATGTACATAAGAAGTGCTTAGGGGGCCGGGAGTTTGGCCTAGTGGTTAAAGTGCTTGCCTAGCATGGATGAAGACCCGGGTTCGATTCCTCGGTACCACATACATAGAAAAAAGCCAGAAGTGGTGCTGAGGCTCAAGTGGTAGAGCTCTAGCCTTGAGAAAGTCCAAGGACAGTGCTCAGGCCCTGAGCTCAAGCCCAGGACTGGCAAAAAAAAGTGCTAAGGTATTACACTTTGGTGCTTTTCTCCTAAGACTGTCCTCTTTGTTTTGGTCTCACTGTATGTCGGGGTCCTTCATCCCCGGTCCCTCTCTACTAGTAGGGGGGATGAGGAAAAACACACCCCGACCAGTCCAAGCCATGAAGGAAAGGGCCCACTGTCCTCCCGCACTCAGCCTTCTTACCCCGGAGCACGAACAGAGACGCCACGCAGCTTCAAGGCAGGAAAATCTCTCTCTTTATTCCCCAAATCCCTCCTCCTTATATTGGGTGCGGGAGCCTATCAGTATAAAAGATGGACAGGACAAAGAGGTCCACGTGTTTTATCCCTACTACAAGCCTCAGCAGAGAGTGATCAGGATGTGGCTTTACACGGCTCCCAACATCCTCCTTAGAAAAAAGACAAAACCTAGGATATGTGGGGCTACCACCGTATTAGATCAGCTGTGCCTGCCTTGGGTGTCTCCAAGCTCATTAGTCTTCTTACCCGTCATGGGATCACCAAGTCCTTTTTACTTGGCTCCTGTCTTAGGTTGATAGGCTAATAGCTGGGACTTGCCCGTCATTGACTACAGCCGTCTATTTAAGCAAACCAGACTTGAGGGAATGCACCTATTTCCATGGGAGCAAACACCTGTCACATTAGCATTCACTTTCTGCGTTGACTTTGTATTATTTTAAGCAAGCAATACAAACATATTACAATTATAGCACACAAAAATCCAAACTCATCAATTCTGTCCATCTTTGATCAAGTCCCAAAATAGTCTCTAGTAAAGATAACGAATCACCTAAAGTTCAACATGTGTCTGATTAACAATAATTATTTGTGTACATAGAAAAGTTGTCAAACTGCACATTAGACAGGTTAAATCGCTCAACTGAAAATGTTATATGGCAGTTCCGTCAAGCAAAATCTGGAACAAGCAGCTACACAAAAGGTGCTCATCACCTGCTCCTGAATATTCAGTTGTTCTTACAATAAAGACTCATTGACCAAGCATAATTCCAGTCCTCACATGCTGATGTTCAATGGCTTCTGGGGTCTGCAATGCAGTATTCAAAGCATTCTCTGTAGAAACTGCAGTGGCAAGGGCAATACTCGCGGCGGTAACAGCAGCTACAGATGTGGCAATGGCCACTGCCACGGTCAGGAAAATACCAAAGTCTCCTCTACTGATAAGCGGGAAAGCATTCTCCTCCGCCTGTACAGGCACTGGTGTATACTGAGGGGCTCTGACTACAATAGCCAGAGAAGACAGGGAAGCATTCCAACATCAGCTAAAAAAGCATTACTTACAGAGATTGAAACAAAAACTATCACACAAGCAAACTATCATAGCAAAGCAATAGAAAAAATCAGTGGAAAACGAGGATAGATACTGAAGAAGCATTGGTTAGAGGAAGTGGCTAAGACTGTTTAGGTCCTAGCAGTGTGGTCCTCAGCGACGTTGACAGGGTCGTCATTGCTGCGTGGATTCACTCGGGGAGCCGCACTCGTAGAAGAGTCTTCATCTTGACCGACATGCTTCTGAGCAGTCTCCACCGTCTGGCATCTCAGTCTCTCCAGCACCTAAATGGGACTGTCAGCATCCTGTGGAAAAACAAACACTTCCTCGCTCCCACATGAGGACACCGTCTGGTCCTTTCCAGTTTCCAGAAAGAATATCTTTCCACAATACTGAAGGTTTATGACTTCTAGGAGGATTGAAATGTCTATCTCCTGCAGAACGTCCTTCAGCATCAAGAGTTAAAAATTTTAAAGTAAAAAGAGCTATAGCAAGTCTATCCTTGGGAGTCTTCCAGTCTCCCCCTTTGTTTTAAAAGTAATTTTAATGTCTGATGTGCACCCTCTACTATCCCTTGTCCTTGAGGATTATAAGGAATACCTGTTTTATGGACAATATTTAAAGTTGCTCAAAACTGAGCAAAGGAGGCCGGACCATTATCTGTTTTTATACTTTTAGGCATCCCCATGGATGCACATGCATGCAGCATGTGACATATGACATCCTTGACCTTTTCTCCAGCATGAGAGGAAGCAAATGTGAATCCAGAATAGGCACATACTGCAGAGTACCAAAGCTAGGCACATGAGTAACAGCCATTTGCCAACTGTGATTGGGTTGTAAACCTCTTGGATTTATACCCAGATGAGGCACTGGAAGGAAGGGAGCACACTTTTGACATTATCTAACAATCATTCGGGCTTGCTCCTTTGTAATATTAAAGCGCTGTTTAAGAGTCATACTATTAACATGAAATTGAGAATGAAAACGAGTAGCCTGTTCCATTACTGAAAAAATGAAAATAATTTTCGTAGCCAAATCAGCTAATTGATTTCCCTTACTTAATGGACCTAACAATCCTGTATGAGCTCATACATGCCCAGTAAAAACAGGATCACCACAAAATTTTCTGAATTTGGAAAAACAGAAAAAGCAGAGTTTGTGGTGAGATAGGTCTAGCAGTTTCCAGAGAAGGAAAAAGTTGAGCAATATATAAGCTATCAGAAAAAAATATTTAAGGGAACAGAAAGATAGCGTTGTAAGGCTACAATAATAGCTTCCAGTTCTACTAACTGAGCAGACTTATGTGTACAGCAGCAATACCGAGAGAAGATCCATCTGTGAATACTGTCAAAGCCTTTGGGATGGGGTCTTTTTTAACTATAGTGGGAATTATAACCGGATGTTCTAAACAGAATGATAATAAACTAGATTTAGGAAGATGATTATCAAAGCAGGCTTGAGTAGAGCATCATATAATGGCCCATTCATTGGTATTTCCGATTAAACGTCCCAATTGTTGAAATGTATAAGGGGTAATAATTTTACAAGGATGAACTCCAAAAACCTTAAGGGAAGTAGTAAGGGCTTGCATAATTAATTCAGCTATCATAGATGGATAAGGCATAATAGTTTTCTTTGGAGAAGTTAAAAAATGGACTCATAAAAGAGGGCCCTCTTGCCAAAAAACTCCAGTAGGTTTATAAGCAGAATAAATTACAATAAACATGAGCTCTTTAGAAAAATCAATATGATCACAATGAACTCTTTCTATAGCTTTTTCTACAATAAGCAAGGCTTCTCTTCCTTCTGGAGTAAGCTCCCTAGGAGATGAGGGATCAGGATCCCCTTGTAATATCTCAAATAAGGGTTTAAGATAGCCCCAAGGAAAGCCGTAGCCAATTAATATCCCCTAAGAGATGTTGAAAATCATTTAATCAATTTATCTTTAGCAATCTGAATCTTTTGTGGCTTAATACATATAATTTGATATCCCAAATACAGAATGGAAGAACCTGATTGTGCCCTTTCCTCAGCTATATGAAGTCCATAACATATCCGACATCAAGCCAAAAAGTTCTAAAAGTAAATTTAAATTAGGGTGTGCTAATAAAATATCATCCATATAATGTATTACTATTACACCACGATAACTTTCTCTATGGCTGTTAGCCATATCCTGGGGTAGGACTTTCCATTAAAATCTTTGACAAGGGGGGGGAGGGAAATGGGTACCAAGACATGTGAAAGGGTATCAATGTATGTGAATTAATGCACCTTCTATGGCAAATATCATGTAACCCTTTTACTAATTACAATAAAAAAAATTTTAAAAAAAATGATCACATATTGGCAAAAAAATAAAATAAAATCTTTGACAAAGACCTTCATTATTTATAGCGGGCACTGAAAAGGCAAACCTTGGAACATCCTCAGGATGTAATGAAATAGAAAAAAAAATCCTTAATATCAGTAGTAATAATTTGATATCCCTTTGGAATAGCTACAGGATTAGGGAGGCCAGGTTGGGTGGGACCCATAAGTTGCATAGAATTATTAATAACCCTCAAATCATGAAGAAGTCGCCATTTTCCAGACTTCTTTTCTATTGCAAAAATAGGGGAATTCCAAGAAGTAGAAGGCTCAATGTGGCCAGCTTGCAATTGTTCTGGTACTAACTATTGGGCCGCTTTGAGTTTTTTCTTTAACAAGGGCCACTGAGGGACCCAAATAGGATTATTAAATTTGCATGTTATTTTTAATGGTGATTTCGCAGTGGCCCTTAATAAAAAGGATAACCAACTCCACAGTGGTCATTTTTTTGGGTTATGGAAAGAGGTTGAGGATTTCCTTGAAGATGTTTTCCTAGACCTTTCCCTTCCAGGTAACCCTGTTTATGCATCATTGTCCAGGCCTTCTTACCTGGATAATATCCTGATTCTTGACAGGCTCTGTGGTAAGATGTACTCCCATTTGCTGTAATATATTTCTGCCCCATAATGTGATAGGCAATGATGCCAACACATAAGGCTGAGAAGTGCCTTTATGTCCCTCCTCATCCTGCCAGGATAAAACTTGAGCTCTCCGATCAGGACTTTGTGAAAATCCTAACCCTCTCAGCGTGCAATCAGCCTTCTGAAGAGGCCATTGCTTAGGCCAATGTTGAGCGTTGATAATGGATATGTCTGCTCCAGTATCAAGGAGACCTTCAATGTTCATTCCTTGCACAAGTAATTTGAGCAGAGGCCTTTTTGAACAATCCTGCACCCAACAAACCATTTGTTCTTTCCCAGTTGACCCAAATCCCTTGGATTCTCTGTTTTGAGGCATATGCATACCTGGAAGTAAGATTAATTGGGCTATTCTATCTCCTGGACTGATGACTGAGATACCGCAGGGAGAACTCACCATAATTTTAATTTCACCTGTATAATCACAATCTATAACCCCTGGAAAGATATGAAGGCCAGAAAGAGTAGGCGAACTACATCCAAGAAGTAAGCCTACTGAATTTGGAGGGAGAGGTCCTGACACCCCTGAAGGAATTAATTGGACTCCCATCTCAGGTGTTAATACGAGTTGGGAGGTGGAGCAGAGGTCCAATACTGCGCTGCCTGAGGTTCCTCGGACGAGGGAGTCAATGGAAAGAAAGGATTGTGACGAGGAATGGTCTGGATTAGGCCTGGAGTATGGTGCACTGGCATCTCCATAGCCCCGTACATTTGCGGGCCCCAAGGCAAAGGGCCCCGCCTTCCGTTTTTTGACTCAGGCCTATTTACCAGGTTCCCATCGATACCAGTGACAGGTCTACACTTAATCTGCCCAATTTTACCCCTTCTACACTTTGAACAGATCCCTGACACTGGGGACTTTTCTGTCTTCACACTGAAGCTCTTTGGAGCACCTTATTAGGACATTGCTTCTCAAAATGTCCTAGTTGGCCGCAGTGAAAACACGTTCTTTGTCTAGCTCCCCCTGCAGGGCCCAAGGGAGATACACCCCTCATGGCTGCTGCAATCACCTGTCCTGTGACCACTGCATCATTAATGTCCCTATGGACTTACTTTTATGTAAACTGATAAACCCTTCTTCCCTTTCCATGGTCTTATGGCAGCTTGACACCATTTGTTTGCATTTTCAAATGCCAGCTGAAGTATTAGTGGCATCGCAGTGTCAGTGTCGCCAAAGACACCGGTAGCTGTTTGAATGAGTATCTACGAAATCTGCATAAGGCTTGTTAGGTCCCTGAAGAACCTTTGAGAGATTACCTTGTAAATCACCAGAACCTTGTAAAGTCTTCCATGCTCTGGTAGCTGCAGTAGCAATCTGCGCATGTGTTCCTGGTTCATACTGAAGCTGGGCCTCTATCGCGGCATACTGACCCTCACCTGTAAGCATCTCAATATTTCTTTGTGGGAAACAGGCCGTGCATTTCTATGTGCTGTTTCTAAGGATAACTCCTGCCAGCCAGTCTTCCAAATCAAATCTTGTCCTCCACTCAGCACTGCCTTACATAATTTTTTCCAATCATTGGGAACCAAATTTAAATTTGCCACTGAGTCTAACATACTAATAGTGAAAGGCGCTTGGGGTCCATAAGCCACAACGGATTCCTTTAGCTGCTTAACGGTTCTAAAATCTATTGGTTGATGAAATCTCACCCGATTTTGATCCTCCAACACTGGGAAACCCCATCCACCCCCATTTCTAATGCTTCTACTCATTTAGCTAACTTGCGGATGGATTGGGTGAGGCTGGCTGCTGGCTCCTCCCACGGAGGCGCAGATGGCTGAACTACGGGCAGCCGCCCCTTATTTTGTAATTTCGCACCTGAGCACAGACTTTCTAAATCACTACCACTTAATTCTTCCTCCTCCTGCTTACTCGATTCTCTCTCGAATATTCCTTCAAGCGTCTCCGCGCTTCTTTCCACCTGTTGTTTAACTGTTTGGGCAAAAGTAAGCACTCCCGAATAAGCTGCCACATAGGAAATGTTCCTGGGGGAGGTCTCCCTGTTTCAGTGCTTTCTCCAAATCTAATTTATGTAGATCCCATTGTGGCACATTAAGAAGTCCTTCCTTTAAAAACCAAGGACTGGGCCAGGAGTTTGGCCTAGTGGTTAAAGTGCTTGCCTAGCATGCATGAAGACCCGGGTTCCATTCCTCGGTACCACATACATAGAAAAAAGCAGGAAATGGTCTGAGATTCAAGTGGTAGAGCTCTAGCCTTGAGAAATCCCAAGGACAGTGCTCAGGCCCTGAGCTCAAGCCCAGGACTGGCAAAAAATAAAAACCAAGGACTTACTTTTGCTATCATATGCACATAAGCCTCAACCGTGGCTTCTTCTACTGCAGTACCATCAGCTTTAAGTAAATCTTTTATACCTTTAACCATTCGGTTCTTAGAAACATCTGAACCCATTATTCCGGCTTTTTTTTTTTTTTTTTTAATCAAAACCCCTTATTCCTTTGCACTTACCGCTCTGGCCAGAGACTCCCGTGAGGTTCCTCAGTTTCCCCACCATGCCGAAGTGAGCAGCACTTCGGAGGCAAACTGGGAATCATCTGTTAAAATCTTTTAAAACACCTAGCTGCTTCTGCTGTATTTGCCTCTCTGCTTTGACACAGCTGCAGCTTCTTTGGGGTTGCCTTCTTTATGGGTTTTTTTCAGGTTTCTCTGGTTTTTCAGGTTTCTCTTTTTTAAGCACTCTCATGCCTTTTTCGTGCCCCACATTGGGTGCCAGAATGTTGGGGTCCTTCGTCCCCGGTCCCTCTCTACTAGTGGGGGGATGGGGAAAAACACACCCCGACCAGTCCAAGCCATGAGAGGAAGGGGCCCACTGTCCTCCCGCACTCAGCCTTCCTTCCCCAGAGCACGAACAGAGAGACCATGCAGCTTCATCAAGGCAGGAAAATCTCTCTCTTTATTCCCCAAATCCCTCCTCCTTATATTGGGTGCGGGAGCCTATCAGTATAAAAGATGGACAGGACAAAGAGGTCCACGTGTTTTATCCCTACTACAAGCCTCAGCAGAGAGTGATCAGGACGCGGCTTTACACGGCTCCCAACAACTGTATATGGGTATCTTAAGTCCTGTTTGCTTTGTCTTGTCTCCTCATGTTTAAAATCTAACATCCCACAAATCAGGGAGACTGAACCATTTGTCTCTTTGGTCTTGATTTATCTCACTTGACATGATTTACTCTGGTTTTATCCCTGCAAATGCCATTATTTTATCTTTTCTGATGACAATGTAAAATTCTAATATATGTAGGTGGTAACTTCCCCTCTTCTCCTCCCCACCTTTCCTAGAGAGGCTTGAACTCTGGGCCTGGGCCCTGTCCCTGAGCTCTTCAACTCAAGGTTACCACCCTACCCTTGAGCCAAAGTGCCACTTCCTGCTTTCTAGTGGTTAATTGAATATAAGAGTCTCATGGACTTTAGTGCCCAGACTGGCTTTGGACCACGATCCTCAGATCTCAGCCTCCTGAGTAGCTAGGATTACAAGTGTGAGCCACTGGTGGCTGACCTGGTATCACATTTTTTTGTATCCATTCATCTGTAGTGAGGCATCTTGGTTGTTTCCATTTCTTGGTCATTGTGAACAGTGGAGCTATGAACATGGATGTCCAGGTGTCTTTATCATATCCTGGCTCAGGATGCATCAGTGTTTATGGCAACATGGCCTTCAAGTTTTTACAAAGTCCTAGGCAACTGTTGTTACAATCCTGAGAAGTTTTTTTTTTTGCCAGTCATGGGGCTTGAACTCAAGGCCTAGGCTCTGTCCTCAGACACTATTTTGCTCAAGGCTAGCACTCTGCCACTTGAACCACAGTGTCACTTCTGGCTTTTTTTTTTCTCTGTGTATGTGGTACCAAGGAATGGAAACCAGGGATTTGGGAACGTTAGGTGAGCACTCTACCACTAGGCTATACTCCCGGCCCATGAGACTTTTTTTTTAATGGTAGACTGATTCTGATCTGATGGGCTGCAGGCTATCTGGGTTGATTGTGGGGCTTACCGAGGACATCATATGATATGAAGGTTTTTTGTGCATCTATCTCACACCCCATGAATTTTAGTTTGGTTTTATTCTAGTCTGTAAACATTTTGACCATGTAGCCTAATCTAAGTGTTTCATAAGATTGTTGAGAAAGCTCAAGGATGGGTAACATGCTAAGGGCATGGGGAGTTTGTTGTCATTGTTGTTTGCTTGTCTTTTTACCCTTTGTGGCAGTCTGTCTCAATAGTACTGTAGCATCTATCACCTAGGCCACAAATGTCATTTACTTATGGTGTGTTGTCTGTGGTCTGTCTTCTCACATCCCATTTAGACTCAGTTTCCACTCTGAGCAAGGACTTAGTCCATTTTGTTGCCTGGAATATTAAAAGTGGTGAAAGTAATATAGGCATGATAGTTACCTCTATAATCTCAGCTGAGTCGTGAATTAAAGACCAGTCTGGACTGTGGCAGTTTCTGTCTCAAAGAAAGAAAACATATTGGGGCTGGAAATGTGGCTTAGTGATAGAATGTTTACTTAGCATTCCTAAAGCCCTGGGTTCAATTCCTCAGTACACATAAACAGAGAAAGCTGGAAGGGACACTGTAGCTCCAGTGGTAGACTGCTAGCCTTGAGCAAAAGAAGCTCAGGGTCAGTGCTCAGGCCCAGAGTCCAAGCCCCATGACCAACAACAACAACAAAAAAAGCCAAACTCCTTTCAGTGCCAATCCCTACCTCCTACTCACTTCCCTCTGTGCTCTCTTCTTCCCTCTTTGTGCCCTCTGCTGCCCCATCACTTTCTCTGGGGAGCCTCAGTGGGTCCCCAGGCTGCAGAGAAATACCGCTTGAGGAATCAGCATGCTGTGGCTCTGGGTTTACCACCGTTTTCTGACGATCGCCTGCGTATTCACTGGGCAGCAGGGATATGAGGGCATCACAGGCTCCTTCTCCTCCTCTTCCCCAGCCCCAGATCCAGTCCTAGCGATGGATAATTCCTACCACTTCCATCTCTGAGGAACCTGAGCCAAGAGCAGTGGCCCTTCACCAGGCCATACAAGGGGCATTGGCCCTGACCCCAGGGACCCTGGGTGCTGGAGGAGACACTGCCTAACTGAAGGCCAGCTGAAGGAAACTCATATCCTCAGGGGAAGCAAAAGCAAGGAGTTCCTAGAGGCCAATCAGGCTGAGGAAAGGAGCTCTAGCCCGGGACTTCCGGCTCCAAGCTGCCCTGGGGGCTGCTTCTCAGTGGGGCATCATCCTGGCTCAGCCTCTTCCGGGTTGGGAGATTTTGGTTCATAACTCACCCATTAAGTGCAGGGCTTGAGTCCTCTTTTTTTTCCACAAAATAAAGTATTATGAGGGGCCGAGAACATTGACTAGTGGTGGAGTGTTTGCCTAGCATGCATGAAGCCCTGGGTTCAATTCCTCAATACCACATACACAGAAAAGGCTAGACGTGGTGCTGTGTGCCTCAAGTGGTAGAGTACTAGCCTTGAGAAAGCCCAAGGACAGTGCCCAGGCCCTGAGTTCAAACCCCAGGACTGCCCCCCCCCAAAAAAAAAAGAATTAACAAGGCTGAAAAACTAAGAACAGAGGGTAAAGTTTATTTAAGATGAGAATAGCCAGGTGTCAATGAATTGGCTTACTCAGAATTCTAGCTACTCAGGAGGCCGAGATCTGCCTCCAGCAGCCTAGGCAGAAAAGTCCATGAGACTTTTATCTCCAATTAACCATCCAAAAAAAGCTGGAAGTGGTAGAGCACTAGTCTTGAGCAAAAAAGCTCAAGGACAGCACACAGTTCAAATTCAAGCCCAGGACTGGCACACACACATACAGTGAGATAAAGTGCTGAGACAATGAAGGTGGCCTCACTGGGGGAGCACAAACCCCTACTAAGCCTCCCATCTTATATGGTATGGGCCCTGTTCCCAGCTTCCCAGGCCAAGAGGAAGAGGAGGACAAGGAGGAGGAGAATATTGACTTCTTGAGGCAAAACAACGAGGACTGGGCCAGGGAGACGAGCACGCCACACTTGCAGGCATCTTAGCTGTCTGATGGGTCCACCCCGCCCCAAAGAGAGGGCCACCTGCCCCCGGCTGGTTGCTCTCAGGTTGTAAGGGGCACGACTTCCATCTGGACTGCTGTCTCTGTCCTCTGGGTCTTCAGGAAGAGGCGAGGTCTCCACCAGGCCCTGCCATCTCTCCCTACTACCCAGACACTCAAGTGTTACCTCATACCTGACTTGGTCCTGCAGCCTTGGGAAGAGATGGAGATGGAGACAGACCAAGTACCCAGGCTCTGGGTATGTCAGGAAATGTCCTTTTACCCTGTGTGTATGTTTGGGGAAGGGCTTGCCCTCAAGGATCTGGACTCCCCGATAGAAGCAAGGGAGACCCTATGTTCCAGAATCCTCCATCAACTACTCAACAAAGAACCAGCGGGCTCAGTGGACACGAATGGAAAGAATGGGCCAGGAGCTCATCACTCATGAGAAAGAGATGTTAGGAGAAATTACAGGCAAATGTCACATACTGCCTGAACAGGATGTGGAGGGGAAACAAGGAGTGCTTGTGTTCTCGTGAGTCAGGAAGATCAACTTGGGGGTATGCTGCTTACACTGAAACTGTCAGAATGAAAAGGTTACCCAGCGTGGACAGTGCGTTGTTTCAGCAGAGGAAATCCCCGCACATGGGCAGTTAGAGACAATGGAGGATGTCTGGTACTGAGTGGAGTAGGTGATGGAGTTGCAGGAGTCTCAGTAGATTCTTGGTCTTAGCAAAGAAGGAATTCAAGGACGGATGCAGAGGAGACCTAAGCAGGAACAGGATAAGGCAACTCTCAATTGAAGAGAATGACAGTCTCAAGGAGGGGAGCCTGACATCTAAAGATCCAAGTTCAAAGCCAGCCCAAACAGACAAATCTGAGAGACTCTTCAATTAACCAGAAAAAGCCAGAATTGGAGAGCCAGGAGTGGAGCCAAGTGGTAGAATACTTGCCTCGTATGTACAAAGGCCTAGGTTTGATTCCTTAGTACCATAGACACAGAAAAAGCTGAAAGTGGTGCTGTGGCTCAAGTGGTAGAACATTAGCTTTGAGAAAGCCCAAGGACAGTGCCCAAGCCCTGAGTTCAATACCCAGAACTGGCCAAAAAAAAAAAAAAAAGCCATGCCAGATGCGATGGCTCATGCCACCTAGCTATTCAGGAGGCTGAAATCTGAGGATCAGGATTCAAAGGCAGCCCGTGCCCAAAAGACCCTGAGACTCTTTTTTTTTTTTTTTTTTCTTTGCCAGTCCTGGGCTTGAGCTCAGGGCCTGAGCACTGTCCTTGGACTTTCTCAAGGCTAGAGCTCTACCACTTGAGCCTCAGCACCACTTCTGGCTTTTTTCTATATATGTGGTATTGAGGAATTGAACCTTGGTCTTTATGTATACTAGGCAAACACTCTTACAACTAGGCCAAACTCCCGGCCCAAGACCCTGAGACTCTTATCTCCAATTAACCTGTAGAAAATGGGAAGTGGAGCTGTGGATCCAGTGGTGGGGAGGTAGCGTTGAGCTGAAGAGCTCAGGGACAGAGCCCAGGCCCAGAGTCCAAGCCCCATAACCCACAGAAAAAAAAAAAAAGCCATAATTAGAGATGTGGCTAAAGTGATAGAGGGCCAGTACGTGAAAAAGCGAAGTGAGAGTATCTCAAAACCCCTCAGGCAGCAGAGAAGGCTGGTCTTCGCTGGGAACTGACTTACGTGTCACTCACCCCACCTGTGCTGCAGGCTCAGCGTTTGGTTTTGAATGTTCTGATGGGAGCTTCTCATTTTCACTTTCTTTGGTCAGCAAGCCCTTGCTGTGGATCTGGAGTTGTTCCGTTCCTGTCAGTGGGTCAAGCTGTGGAGTTTGATTTTCTTTGCCTGTTCCAGGTCTTCAACTCAGTGCTTCATACTCTTACTCATCTCTCTTGCTCACACTGGCCTTCTACTAAGTTACACCTCCAACTTCTCATTAATTGGAGAGGGAGTCACAGGGACTTTTCTGCCCTAGTTGACTTTAGACCTGAATCTGCCAGGTCTCAGCCTCCTTTTTTTTCTTCTTCAAAAGCACCCCATACAATAATAAGAGACAAAACCTTTTTGCCTCGCGCCAGTGGCTCCACATTACAATCCTAGCTACTCAGGAGGCTCGGTTAGCACTGAGGATCTCAGTAAAAAGCCACCCAGGCACAAAAGTCCAGGAGACTCTTATCTCCAATTAAGCACCAAAAATCAGGAAATGGCACTGTGGCTCAATGTGGTAGAGCACAACCTTGAGCTTGAGAGCTTAGGGACAGTGTCCAGGCCCAGAGTTTTTCTCAAGGCAAATGCTCTACCACTTATACCACAGCACCACTTCTGGCTTTTTTTTTTTTTTTTCTGCCAGTCCTGGGCTTGAGCTCAGAGCCTGTTCTTGGACTTTCTCAAGGCTAAAGCTCTACCACATGAGCCTCAGTACCACTTCCAGCTTTTTTCTATGTATATGGTATCAAGGAATTGAATACGGATCTTCATGCATACTAGGTAAGCACTCTACCATTAGGCCAAACTCCCGGCCACTTCTGGCTTTTTTATTCTGTGTATATGGTAGCAAGGAATTGAACCTGGGTCCTTATGTATGCTAGGCAAGCACTCTACCACTAAGCCACACTCCTGGCCCTGTTTCTTTTTTTGTTTTGTTCTGAGAGATGATCTTTGCTATCCAAGCTGTCCTAGAACTCTTGGGCTCTAATTCTCTTGCTGCAGCCTCATAGAGCCTGGTAAGGAAGATATTTCTGACTTCAAACTACAATATTTCAGAAACCCTGAAAAGCTTCTGATTCTAGTATGATTAAAAAAATAGAACTATTCCCCAGAGCCCCAGGGCAGAACACATGGTAGTCTGGAATAATATTGACAACAGGATTCCCCCCACCCCCACCCCACCCCCGCCCCGGTAGCAGGGGGGGTGAAGTTTGGCCTAGTGGTAGAGTGCTTGCTTAGCATGCACGAAGACCCGGGTTCGATTCCTCGGTACCACATACATAGAAAAAAGCCGGAAGTGGTGCTGAGGCTCAAGTGGTAGAGCTCTAGCCTTGAGAAAGTCCAAGGACAGTGCTCAGGCCCTGAGCTCAAGCCCAGGACTGGCAAAAAAAAAAATCAGAATGACAGATTTCCTGAGGTTATATATGTTACTACGGGGAAATGGAGTCTTGCCTTTGCACAACTTTGTTTTTAATCTAGACCTCACTGTCAGCCAGACTATCACTGGAGAATAAACAGTACTGTACCTGAGTTGAGGCTCAAGGACAATCTGAGGTAAATCTGGGGAAAAAAAAAATATGGTAACCTGTAAAAAAGCTACTCGGGAGCCTGAGATCTGAGGATTGCAATTCAAAGCAGCCAGGGCAAAAAAGTTAGACCCTTTTGTTGTTGTTGGTTGTGGTCTTGAATTCTGGTTTTAGACTCTGTGCCTTGGCTCTTCAGTTCAAGACTAGTACTCTACAACCTTGAACCACAGTGCTACTTCCAGCCTGGGCTGGCTTTGAACTGCAGTCCTCAGATCTCAGCCCCCTGAGTAGCTAGGATTACAGTCATAAGCCATTGGCGACCAAAGAAAAATGAGACTCATATCTTCAATAAACTAGTCAGAAAAAGCTAGAAGTGGTACCGTGAGTACAGTGGCTCAAGTGGTAGAGTGCAAAGAAGCTCGGGGACAGTGCCCAGACCCTGAGTTCAAGCCCCAGGATCAGAAAAAAAGAAAAAAGGATGTGGTGGAATGGAATGTTCATGGCCTAACATTCATCATACACGTGTGTCTGTGTGTGTGTGTGTCTGTGTGTGTGTGTCTGTGTCTTTGTGTCTCTGTGTGTGGTGCTAGGGATCGAATCTCACAAAATTTACCATTTAAACATTTAAACTATTTGGGGTTTTGTTTGTTTCCTTGCTATTTTTTTTTGTCATGGGCTTGAATTCAAGGCCTGACACTGTCTCTGAGCAATTTGACCCAAAGCTAGCACTCTACCACTAGGCCAAACTCTTGGCCCTTTTTTTTTTTTTTTTTGCCAGTCCTGGGCTTGAGCTCAGGGCCTGAGCACTGTCCTTGGACTTTCTCAAGGCTAGAGCTCTACCACTTGGGCCACAGCACCACTTCCAGCTTTTTCCTATGTATGTGGTACTGAGGAATCGAACCTGGGTCTTCATGGATGCTAGGCAAGCACTCTACCACTAGGCCAAACTCCCAGCCCTCCAGGATTGGTTTTTAAAAAGTCTTAAAAACTTTCCTGCCTGGGTTGGCTTTACACCTCAGTCCTCAGATCTCAGCCTCTTGAGTAGCTAGGATTATAGTCATGAGCCACCGGCACCCTACTAACTATTGTTAAAAATATAGTTTGGCTGGCTGGGAGTTTGGCCTAGTGGTAGCGTGCTTGCCTACTGTGCATGAAGACCTGGGTTCGATTCCTGGGTACCACATACATAGAAAAAAGCCAGAAGTGGTGCTGAGGCTCAAGTGGTAGAGCTCTAGCCTTGAGAAAGTCCAAGGACAGTGCTCAGGCCCTGAGCTCAAGCCCAGGACTGGCAAAAAAAAAAAAAAAAAAAAAAAAAAAAACATGTTTAAGGACACAAGAACAGTGCCCAGGCACTGAGTTCAAGTCCCAGGACTGCCTCCCAAAAATTACACACATACACACACACACATTGTTGTGTCACATGTCTAGAACTTTTGCATCTTATACAACTGCAACTGTTCCCCGTTAAACAACAGCTCTCCTTTCTTTTCTTCCTTCGACCCACTCGAATCTTTGTTCTATTTCTGCCTTTATGAATTAGATTGTGGTGGATTCCACGAGAGCAGAATTATACTATTTTATATCAGTATGGGGCTTAAACTCAGGGCTTGAGTTCTTTCTTAGCATTTATGCTCAAGGCTGGTGTTCTACTACTTGAAACATGCCTCCAATTCTAGCCACTGGTGCCTGGCTGACAAGATTGTATTCTACTGTATATATATACATTTTAATGATCAAATCATCCATTGAACATGTGAGTTGCTTCTCTTTTTGCCTATTGTGAATACTATATATAAATATCTCCTCTGAACACAACATGCAAATATCTTTTGAGCCTTTTTTTTTTTTGCATGAAGTAGAGCTTGAATTCAGGGTTTCATGCTTGCTCAGCTTTCTTGCTTCTGGCTACTGCTCTACTACTGAGCCACACCTTCAGGCTAGCTGGTTAAATGGAGATTGACTTTTCTTGGACTATTCTGAGTTTGCTTTGAACCATGATCCTCAGAAGCTCAGATTCTTGCTGTAGTTAGGATAACAGGGGTGAGCCACCAGCATCTGGCTGAGACTCTACATTTAATTCTTTGGGGTACATATGGATGATTTCCAGATAACATAGTAATTCTATTTTGAAAATTATTACTTTGAGACAGAATCTTCCCACATAGCTCAGGCTGGGCTTAAACTCATGATCCTGCTGCTTCCCCCCATCCCCACAACATGGGCTGGAATTACAGGTGTGCCTATCACAACTGGACAAAAGGTAATGCTTTATTTATTTATTTTGCCAGTCCTGGGCTTGAGCTCAGGGCCTGAGCACTGTCCTTGGACTTTCTCAAGGCTACAGCTCTACCACTTGAGCCTCAGCACCACCTCTGGCTTTTTTTTTTTTCTATGTATGTGGTATCAAGGAATTGAACTCGGTTCTTCGTGCATACTAGGCAAGCACTCTACCACTAGGCCAAACTCCCGATCCCAAGCTAATGTTTTATACTAGCAATCCAGCTGATTTAATACCCAAAATATACAAAGGGCTTGATAAATTAACACCTTCCAAAGCTATAATGCTAAATGGGCAAAGAAGCTAACTTCCCAGAAGAAGATCTTGATAAGAAGCATATGACAAAATATTCATCCTCCCTGGCTATAAAGAAATGCAAATCAAAACAACCCTGAGATTCTATCTCATCCCAGTTAGATTAGTCAAAATTGTCAATTTGAACATCAACAAATGTTGGCAGGGATGTGGGGAAATGTAAATTAGTTAACCACTCTGAACGAAGGTCTGGAAGTTCCTCATAAAACTAAACATCAATCTTCCCTATAACCCAAACTTACCATTTCTGGGCTTCTGTCCAAAACATCACGAGTTATGATACTATAAAGTCTTGTGCACATGTGTGCTCGCTGCTGTACCATACAATAACCAAGTTACAGGGGCTAGGAGTTTGGCCTAGTGGTAGAGTCCTTGCCTAGCATTCATGAAGAGTTGGGTTCAATTTCTTGGTGTACCACATACATGGAATAAGCCAGAAGTGGTGCTGAGGCTCAAGTGGTAGAGCTCAAGCCTTGAGAAAGCCCAAGGACAGTGCTCAGGCCATGAGCTCAAGCTCCAGGACTGGCCAAAAAAAAAAAACCCTAACTAAAACCGGATGAATGGTAAGTCAAGTGTAGTGGCTCATACTTTTAATCCTAACTACTCAAGAGGCTGAGATCTGAGGATTGAAATTCAAAGTCAGCCCAGGCACTAAAGACCAAGAGATTCTTTTTTTTTTTTTTTTTTTGTCAGTCCTGGGCTTAAGCTCAGGGCCTGCAGACCGTCCTTTGGATTTTTCTCAAGGCTAGAACTCTACCACTTGAGCCTCAGCACCACTTGTGGCTTTTTTTTTTTTCTAAGTATGTGGTACCAAGGAATCGAACCCAGGTCTTCGTGCATGCTAGACAAGCACTCTACCACTAGGCCAAACTCCCAGCCCAAGACCAAGAAATTCTTTTTTTTTTTTTTTGCCAGTCCTGGGCTTGAGCTCAGGGCCTGAGCACTGTCCTTCGACTTTCTCAAGGCTAGAGCTCTACCACTTGAGCCTCAGCACCACTTCTGGCTTTTTTCTATGTATGTGGTACCGAGGAATTGAACCCGGGTCTTCATGCATGCTAGGCAAGCACTCTACCACAAGGCCAAACTCCCAGCCCAAGACCAAGAGATTCTTTTTTTTTTTTCTTTTTTTTTTTTATTGTAATTAGTAAAAGGGTTACATGATATTTGCCAGATAGAAGGTGCATTAATTCACATACATTGATACCCTTTCACATGTCTTGGTACCCATTTCCCTCCCCCCCCCAAGAGATTCTTATCTCCAATTAACCACCAGAAAACTGGAAGTGGTTCTATGGCTCAAGGCCTGAGCACTGTCCTTGGACTTTCTTAAGGTTAGAGCTCTACCACTTGAGTCTTAGCACCACTTTCGGCTTTTTTTCTATGTATGTGGTACCGAGGAATTGAACCCGGTTCTTCATGCATGCAAGGGAAACACTCTACCACTAGGCCAAACTCCCGGCCCCCTTGTTTGTTCTTTTATCTGTCTTTTGAGGGCAAAGGGTAGTTGCAGAACCTGAGGGGGGAAGAGTGAACTAATGCAATCATGGTGCTCAGTAGACACTATGTGCAAGTTGTGGGCAGGGATAGGAAGTAGAAATTGGGGAAAGTGACATTGTCCGAAAAGAAAGGTACCCATTACCTGACTTTACAAACAGTAACTGCTAGCCCGGCCAGGTGGCTCACGCCTGTAATCCTAGCTACTCAGCAGGCTGAGATCTGAGCATGGTGGTTCAAAGCCAGCCCCAGCACTGAAGTCTGTGAGATTCTTTTTTTTTTTTTTTTTTTGCCAGTCCTGGGCTTGAGCTCAGGGCCTGAGCCCTGTCCTTTCTCAAGGCTAGAGCTCTACCACTTGAGCCTCAGCACCACTTCCGGCTTTATTTTTCTATGTATGTGGTACCGAGGAATCAAACCCGGGTCTTCATGCATGCTAGGCAAGCACTTTAACCACTAGGCCAAACTCCCGGCCCTGTGAGATTCTTATCTCCAATTAACCACTAGAAAATGGGAAGTGGGGTAGGACTGCAGCCTTAAGCTGAAGAACTCAGGGATAGTGCCCAGGCCCAGAGTTCAAGACCCACAACTGACAAAACAACAACAACAAAAAAGAAAAAAAAGAAAAAAGAAACAGTAACCTCTCTGTACAACACCTTAATAATGACTTTTTTTTTTTTCAGTTGTGGAGCTTAAACTTAGGTCTGGGTGCTGTCCCTGACTCTTGTACTCAAGGCTAGCACTCTACCACTTTGAGCCACAGCTGCACTTTTGGTTTTCTGGTGGTTACTTGGTGGTAGGAGATGAGTCTCACAGATTTTCCTGCCCAGGCTGGAAAATTTGAATATTGAGTCTTAGATCTCAGCCTCCTGAGTAGCTAGGATTACACGTGTGAGCCACCAGTGTCCAGCCAATAATAATAATTTTAAAATTAAAAGCAAAAAATAAAATGCTTTTTCATTTCATCTCTCCTAAGGAGACAACCACCCCAAGTGTCTTCTCTAAAACTCAGAAATTGTTTTTGTGGTGTTAGGAGACACAGACCGCACATCTCCCAGCACAAGGCCTGCTTCCTTCCTCCGCTGCCTGGTGGACCACCTCAGCGGCTTGACACATGCCTTCCAAACACAGCTCACACAGCGGGCGGGCGCGAAGGGCGGTGGCTGCCACCAGCCTTAGTCAGGAAACGCACAGGTGGGAAAAGCCCTCTGCAGTGACTAAGTACTTAACTCAGAGTTTAGAACTGGCCTACCTGGTGTGAGGCCCTCGGTTCATGATCAACAGTGAGAAAACAAAAAAGGGAAGAAAATATTTTTAAAATCCTCTGCCCTTTTACCTACTTCCTTAGGCCCAGCGTCTCTAATTTTCACTTGACTTATGGCCCTGCCCCTATTGCTCCCTGGGAAAGGCTCTGTCCCCTACCTGTGCAGCTCTGGCTGGCTCTGCCAATCCCGCTCCTGCAGTGTTTGTCTCATGGCTCTTGGTACTAGCCCACCATACCGTAGGCTAGCCACCAAGAGGACAAGCCACTAGTACCTGGCTAGTCCTGGCATGAATGACGAGCTGAGCTGGTTGAGCGAGCCCCTGGTGCATGGCCGCACTTGGAGGCAGAGGCAGGAGGATCTCCCATGGAGGCCAATCTAGGCTACAGAGTAAGACCTTCTTTTTCTTTTCTCTTTCTTCTTTTCTGTAATCACAGCACTAAAATGAAACCCCTTGAGTTAAGACCACTGCGCTGAGGGCATGGCTCAAGTGGCAGCACCCTTGCCCAGCCAGCACAAGTCGTTGAGTTCAAGCCCCATACTGCAAAAGCAAGTTGTGAGAGGAGCTGTAGGAAAAGCTGACAACGCAGGTGTGAGTGCTCATCCCATCAAGAGAGCATCTTCCTCGCTGCAGAAGACTAGCCAGGGTGTTTAACAGCTCACCCAGGACCCACCTGCTTGCCGCGGGGTCATTTATACCAAGTCCTACTGTCCACAGCCCTAAGTGGATTCTGGTTTTATGTTCTTTGGTTTTATTTTTTTTTGTCAGTTGCAGGGCTTCAACTCCGGGCCTGGGCTCTGTCCCTGAGCTCTTCCAGGCTAGCTGTGAGATAAAATGCACATGTTAATCAGGCGCGGTGGCTGATACTTAAAATCCTAGCTACTCAGGAGGCCGAGACCTGAGGATCGCAATTTAAAGCCAGCATGGACGCTACACGAATGGCCGTGAGACTTTTATCTCCAATCAACCACTAGAAAACCGGAAGTGGCACTGTGGCTCGAGGGTAAGGCTGTAGCCTTGAGCTAAAGAGCTCAGGGACAGCGTGTAGGCCCAGAGTTCAAGCCCCAGGACGACCACCAACAAGAACAACAAAAAGCAGACTTTGTTAAGAACTACCCAGACATCCAGGTACAGGGAACAAAGGAAGAAGTTTAATGCGGTGGGGGGTGGGTGAGGGAGGACAGACACCTACAGCATTAGCTATTGTCTGTGGTGACCTATAGAACCTGTAGGTATAGGGGGTGGAGAGGGAGTGGAGACCTGAGGATTAGGGGCTTCAGCATGGCGACTAGGATTGATGGATATTGCCCAAATGGTAGAGGACAAAGGAGGATCTGCAGCTGCTCAGACCTAAAGATCACTCGGGGTGGGGGTGGGGGGATCTTGTAGCCTTAGATGGTTATTCAGGGTAAAGGGGTGGGAGATAGCTGCCCTTAATCAAGGGGCCTGGTGTTGCTTGTGCCAGGCTTTATGGGAGGGGGGAAGGGCCCTGGGCCAGCACTGATTATTTACTGCTTTGACCAGACTGGCCTGGGAAAGTAGAATGCTAAGGTATAAGCTAAGCTATGGGAGAGGACACCCCTGGGCCTATATCATCACCATCACTAGCGGTCTACCCTTGAGCCACAGCAGCCACTTTTGGTTTTCTTGTGGTTAATTGGAGATAAGAGTCTCCATGGATCCTCAAACCTCAGTCTCCTGAGTAGCTAGGATTACAAGCCCGGTGAATTCCCGGTAGTGAAGTCAGGAATGAAACACTCTGAACCTAGAGGGTGACACAGGTTTCCAGGGACTGGGAAGACAGAAGTGAGGTCTGCCTGGTCTCCGCCTATCACTCCACTGTGATCGAAAAGAGATGGGGTTTAAATTAAAAGTGTAGCTGATTGGGGCCTGGAGTTTGGCCTAGTGGTAGAGTGCTTGCCTAGCATGCACAAAGACCAGGGTTCAATTCCTTGGTACCACATACATAGAAAAAAGCCAGAAATGGTGCTGTGACTCAAGTGGTAGAGCTCTAGACTTGAGAAAGCCCAAGGACAATGCTTAGGCCCTGAGTTCAAGCCCTAGGACTAGCAACAAAAAACAAAAAGGGGGTGTAGCTCAGGGGGAAAACACTTGCCTAGCAGGTATAATAACATCCTGGGTTCGATTCCCAGTAACAAAAAGAAAAGAAAGAAAATAATGTAGCTAATGTATGTTGGTGAGTTTTTTTATTTTTTGTTTTATTTTTTGTTATATTTTTTGTCAGTCCTGGTATTTGAATGCAGGGCCTGGATACTGTCCGTGAGTTTTTTTACTCAAGGCTAGCGCTCTTTCACTTGGGCCACAGCTCCATTTCTAGCTTTTTGGTGGTCAATTGCAGATAAATCTCACAGACTTTCCTGGGTAGGTGCACTGTGTGTATGTGTGTGTGTGTGTGTGTGTGTGTGTGTTGTGTGTGTACTGGGTCTTCAATGCTGGTCCTAGGTACCATGGGTGCCTGGCAATTTCTTTTGAGTAGCTAGGATTACAGGAGAGAGCCACCAGCTTAGGAAAAGATTCTATTTTCCTCACCAGGACAAGGCTCAGAAAACCAAAGCCAGCTGCAAGCCTGTAGCTCATGCCTATAATTCTAGCTACTCAGGAAGCTGAGATTTGAGGATCACAGTTCAGTGCTAGCCCCGGTAGGATAGCCCTTGAGACTCTTATCTCCAAATAACCACTATACAACTGGAAGTGGCTCTGTGGCTCAAAGTGGTAGAGTACCAGACTTGAGCAGAAAAAGCTCAGAAACAACACTCAGGCCCTGAGTTCAAGCCCCATAACCAACTAAGGAAAAAAGAAAGGCAGGGAGTGTAGCCTAGTGGTAGAGTGCCTTCCCAGCATGCATGAAGCCCTGGGTTCGATTCCTTGGTGCCACATACACAGAAAAAGGCCAGAAATGGTGCTGTGGCTCAAGTGGTAGAGCTTTAGCCTTGAGAAAGCCCAAGGGCTGTGCCTAGTCTCTGAGTTGAAGCTCCAGAACTAGAAGAGAGAGAGAGAGAGAGAGAGAGAGAGAGAGAGAGAGAGAGAGAGAGAGAGAGAGAGAGAGAGAGAGAGAGAGAGAGAGAAAGAGAAAGAGAAAGAGAAGAAAAGGAAAAGAAACCAAAATGATTGCTAAGGTCATGTTACAAGCCAACTAGAATAGGCTAAAAGTTAGGAGTGCCCAATGCATTTACTAGCGGGGGCGTGGCCTCCGCTGGGTGTGGCCCCCTGAGGGGCGTGTCCTCTGTGGGGGCGTGGCTGCCGCTGCAGGTCCTTCCACCAGGCGCCGAGGGGTGTGGGCGTGGCCTCGGGCTGCCCCTGCCCCGACCGGGGGCTCCGGCCCGCCTGCAGCCAGCAGGTCATTCGTTCTGCGCGTCCAGCCGCGGGCACCATGGGCACCAGGGAGCCGGTGGCGCTGCAGGATTTCGCGCGGGAACTGGATCCTGCGTCGCTCCCACGCGTGCTGCGGGTCTGCTCCGGAGTCTACTTCGAGGGTAGGTGCGCCCGGGTCCTAGCCTGGGCACCGGAGGCCACCGTCAGCCTCTCCGCCCCGTGAGTGGTGCGGGCCTCAGGAAGTTCTGCAGGAAGGCGGGCGGAACAGCTCAGCCCCGGTGGAGCTGGAGGGCCTTGGGACTCCGACTGTTGGACTGTTCACGGTTCCGAGGCACTCACGGTCATTGCCTTGGCTTGATTATTTAGTGGCAGTGGTGGGGATCGAACCCCAGGTCTGGAGTGTGTTAGGCAAGCGCTGCAGCGCTGAGCGGTGCCCCCACTTCTGGGCTGAGGCCTCCTCCCAAGGCGGTGTCCTCCTTCTCCTCCCTATACCGCCTGCCTTGGGTCGTCCCAGAGTCAGCCAGCTCGCCTTGGTCCTCTGCCGACCAGTGAGCAGTACTTGATCTGCTTAAATGACTCTTCCTCCAGGAAGCTTTCCCAGCTTGTTTGCTTCCCTCCAGCCGCCCTGGGTCAAGCGGGGTGGCTCACCGCAAGGGCCCAGTGGCTTGGTATTGCTGGAAAGCACTGAGGTCTGGGGCTGGTAGGAGAAGGAAGGGGTAGCAGGCAGTGGAAAGAGGGCTGCTCTGTGGGAGGAATCGCTCTTCATGGAGGAAGTGTGGGTCTGGGCGTGAGAAGTAAAGGTGGAGGAGAAAGGGAACTGAGAGTCTGGGAGGGGGTATAGGCCATTTCCTGCCCTTATCTTCCCTCCTGGCTAGAAGTCTTGCTGCCACCAAAGCTTCCATCAGAAGTTTTCTGAGGGCCAAGTGGGAGCAAGACCAAGTTAGAGACACAAGGAGGGCCATACAGGGAGCCTCAAGTTCCCCACATCTCTCCCCGTCCATGTGGGAGTCTGATGGGTCTGGGTTCAAGTTCTGACTGCCTGCCTTTAGGGTTTCCTGAAGACAGGCACCTGGGATGGACCTGCTTTCTCCCTAACACGGGACGAAGGCCCTCTGACCTCCCAGTGTCCGTTGCCTGTCTGTCACAATACCTGAGTTTCCTCATCAGGCTGTTCTGGGGTGATGGGAAGTTCAGAAGTTGGGGTGACTGGAACAGAAGCTGACAAGGTGTAGGTGTGTAAATTGGCTGATGTGGAGGGGTAGATGACCAGACAAGGGAGGCAGGTGGGGGACGGGGCACTTGGGAATGGTTGGCTCATGGTTAGGGGCACACTTTCACACGCTGTAGACAGACACCATGGCTCCACCTCTCCTGTTACCCACTTGCTGCTTTTTCTGTGTATGTGGTACTGAGGAATCGAACCCAGGTCTTCGTGCATGCTAGGTAAGCACTCTACCACTAGGCCAAACTCCCAGCCCATGAATTTAGAGTCTTTTGCAAGCCAGGCAAAAGTGCTCTATCAGGGGCCGGGAATGTAGTCTAGTAGTAGAGTGCCTGCCTAGCATGTGCAAAGCCCTGGGTTCAATTCCTTAGTATCACATACACAGAAAAAGCCGCAAGTGGTGCTGTGGCTCAAGTGGCAGAGTGCTAGCCTTGAGCAAAGTGTCCAAGGACAGTCCCAAGCCCTGAATTCATGCCCCAGGACTGGCAAAAAAAAAAAAAACAAAAACAAAGAAAAAGAAAAAGAAAAAAGTGCTCTATTACTGAGCTGTATCCCTGACCTTTTGCTCTAAAAACATTGAGATAGACTTGCTAAGTTGTTCAAGATGACCACAAACTTGCAATCTCCCTCCTGCCTCAGTGTCCAGAGAAGCTGGAATCACAGGAATGGATAACTATACCTGACATTTTGTTTCGTTTGGTTTGGTTTTTGCCAGTCCTGGGGCTTGAATTCAGGGCCTAAGCGTCATCAAGGCTAGCACTATCATTTGAGCAGCACTACTTCTCAGTGTGTGGTACCTAGAAATAGAACCTAGGGCTTTGTGCATGCTAGGCAAACACTCTACCACTAGGCAACACTCCCAGCCTGTAGTTGGCCTTACATGATCATCTTTTTATTTATTTTTTGAAGTTGGTGTCAGTGGTGGAGCTTGAATTTAGGACTTGGGTAGCATTCCTGAGTTTGCTTATTGTTTTTTTACTTGAGGCTAGTGTTCTACCACTTGAATTATGGTTTCATTTCTAGCCTTCTTAGTAATTAATTGGAGATAAGAGTCTCACAGGCTTGCTTGGTGCTCCTCAGATCTCAGCCTCCTGAGTAGCTAGGATTACAGGCATGAGCCACCAGTGCCTGACTGTACATGATCATCATCTTTTTTTTTTTTTTTTTGTCTTCCCAGTCCTGGGTCTTGAACTCAGGGCCTGAGTACTGTCATTGGGCTTTTCTCAAGGCTAGAGCTCTACCACTTAAGCCACAGCACCATTTCCAGCTTTTGTCTATGTATGTCGTACCGAGGAATCGAACCTGGGTCTTCATGCATGCTAGGCAAACACTCTACCACTAGGCCAAACTCCCGGATCCAGGCTGCATCATTTTTAGGAAAGAGAAACTGAAAAGTAAATTTTTTTTTTTTGCCAGGTCTGGGCTTGAGCTCAGGGCCTGAACCCTTTCCTTGGTCTTTCTCAAAGCTAGGCTCTACCACTTGAGCCTCGGCACCACTTCCAGCTTTTTCTATGTATGTGGTACCGAGGGATCGTGCATGCCAGGCAAGTACTCTACCACTAAGCCAAACTCCCAGCCCTGAAAAGTAGGATTTTTAAGGAATGGAAACTTCTCGTATCTCCAGAACAGTCAAAGGGCTTAAAGCCAAGGATACATGAGGGCACTTGGCCCAGGGCCTGGTATATAAGGTTCCACAAATATATTTACACACACACACACACACACATATATATATATATATGTATATATGTGTATGTATATATGTGTATATATGCACATATGTATATATATACACAATTTGCATATATTGCAGCTCTCAGCCTCCTCTAAGCCTGGGACATGCCAATCCCTGCAGTTCCCTGAGTGGAACTCACAGCCCCTCTCAGCCCCCCAGGGCAGGCTCGAGCGCATTCAGTGCTCATCACCTTCATCTCCCAGCCAAGAAATCGGCTAGCTAGATATCTACATCACCCCCTTCCACAGATCCACACTCTGACCTGGTTAATAAAACTGTGCTCTATAAGCCGAGCTCTGGTGTCTCAAATCTGTAATCCTAGATACTCAGAAAGCTGAGACTTCAAGATCACAGTTTGAAGCAAGCCCAGAAAGAAAAGTCCATGATACCCTTTTTTTTTTTTTTTTTTTTTAATCAATCCTGAGGCTTGAACTCAGGGCGTGAGCACTGTCCTTGGGCTTTTGCCTGAAGGCTAGCACTCTACCACTTGAGCCACAGCACCACTTCCAGTTTTTCTATGTATGTGGTACCAAGGAATTGAACCCAGGTTTTCGTGCATGCTAGGCAAGCACTCTACCACTAGGCCAAACTCCTAGCCTTCCATGAAATTCTTTTTTTTTTTTTTTCATATATTTTTATTGTAATTAATAGAAGGGTTACATTATATTCACCAGATAGAAGGTGCATTACTTCACATACATTGATATATTTTCTCATGTATTGGTCCCCATTTCGCTCTCCCCACCCCCGCCCCCTCCATGAAATTCTTATCTCCAATTTACCACAGCTCCAGAAATGGAGCTGTGGCTGAACTGGTAAAGCAGAAAAAAACTAAGGAAGCCCAGGCATGGTGGCTCATGCCTGTAATCCTAGCTACTCAAGAGGCTGAGATCTGAGCACAGTGGTTTAAAGCCACCCTGCAGTGGTTTAAAGCCAGCCTGTGGTTTAAAGCCAGCCAAACACTAGAGAATGATGTGAGAGAGACTTTTTTTTTTTTTTGCCAGTCCTGGGCTTGCGCTCAGGGCCTGAGCACTGTCCTTGGACTTTCTCAAGGCTAGAACTCTACCACTTGAGCCTCAGCACCACTTCCAGCTTTTTTCTATATGTGGTACCGAGGAATCGAACCTGGGTCTTCATGCATGCTAGGCAAGCACTTTAACCAGTAGGCCAAACTGCCAGCCCCCGATGTGAGAGAGACTCTTATCTCCAATTAATCACTACAAAATGGGAAGTGGCGATGTGGCTCCTGGGGTAAGGTAGTAATGTTGAGCTGAAGAGCTCAGGGACAATGCCCAGGTCCAGGAGTAGGGCAGTAGCCTGGAGCTGAAGAGCTCAGGGACAGTGCCCAGGCCCAGAGTTCAAGCCCCATGACCAACAAAGAAAAAGTTAAGGAAGGCTCCCGGCCGGAGTTCAAATCCCAGTCCCAGTAGCTTTATGAGTCTGTGCATTCGCCTGCTGGTCAGTTTCTCGGGGCTGGTGGGAGAAGCCTGACTGAGACTGCCTGAAGTGCGGTCAGGTGACCACAAGGTGCCCTGACACGCTCAGCTTCCTGTACTCCATCAGGTGGTTAGGAGCCTGCGCCCATTGTAGTTAGTGGTCTTTTTTTCTAGCCAGTCCTGGGCACTGTCCCTGAGGTTCTCGTGTTAAGGCTAGCACTCTACCACTTGAGCCGCAGCACCACTTCCAGTTTTTCCTGTGTATGTGGTACTGAAGAATGGAACCCTGGGTGTCATGCATGCTAGACAAGCACTCTACCACTAAGCCACATGCGTAGCTCTGGTGAGCAATCTTTCTTGTGTACCTTCCAGGTTCTGCAAGCAGCTTCAGCTCTTTGAGGCAGGATAATGACTGCTCAGCTTGGGGGTGCTGCCAGAAACATGGGGCGTCCTCCTGCTGGTACCCTCTTTTCCCTCCTGTGCTTCCTTGAAAAGCAACACAACTCATCTGAAAGAGAAAGCAAGGCCTGTGGAAGGCCTGGTACCCCGCTGGCCCCTGGGACCCAGGAGCCATTGACCCACTCTGAGCCTGATTTCCCAGCTGTATGATGAAGGCATTGAGACCTGGGGAGGTTGGGGGGGGCTGTGAGTTCCATTCAGGAAGCAGAGATGGGAGAGAGGCAGAGAGGGGAATGGCAGAGGCAGGTGAGTCCCAGCTGCTGGCCACAGGCAGGGCACTGGGTGGGGGGAGAGAGCATCGGTGTTTGACCCTTGCCAAAAGAAGAAACGGAGTCCCTGTCTCTGTAGGCTCCATCTACGAGATCTCGGGAAGCGAGTGCTGCCTGTCCACAGGGGACCTCATCAAGGTTACCCACATTCACCTCCAGAAGGTGATCTGCGAGAACCCAGCCACAGGTCAGACCACGGAACTCGATCCAACCTTTCCAGGTAAAGTGGGCACCTGTGCCCCCCCATGCCCAGTACCCTGCAGGCCACCCCAGGGCGGTCTCACCAGCCCCAGCATCCATCCCTGTTCACAGTGTCACCCACACCACCACTGTGCAACCTCAAGGCCAGGGATGTCTTCAGAGTGGTCCAGCGATTCCCTGACCCTGAGGCCACACCCTCCCCCTGTCATCTGCTGATCCAGAACTTGGTCCAGATGCCAGTCTGTGTGTTTGCTCACATGGTCATTCATCAAACACTAGTTCCACACCCAGGTGTCCTGGGGGGTGGGGCCGTGCTGTGGAGCTCAGGATGAGCCAGCAGCTTCTGGAGTGACAGCAAGAGGAGGGCAAAGGCCCGGGTAGTCTCTGCTTGAGGATGGAGCAGCCTGCTGTCAGGGGTCAGGAAGGTCTCCAGGGGGAGGTGGCTCCTGAGAGGGAGGAAAAGTTCTCAGCTCCAGGGAATGATATATGGGAATCTGGTGTATAAGAAACCCCGCTGGGTGCAGTCGCTCACACCTGTAGTCCTACCTACTCAGGAGACTGAGATCCAGAGGACTGCAGTTTGAGGCCAAATTGGGCAGAAAAGTCTATGAGATTTCATCTCCAAAATAAACAGGAAAAAGCAGAGACATGGCTCAAGTGGTACAATGCCAGCCTAGCAAATAAGCATGCTGAGCAGACATGAGGTTCTGAGTTCAAACTCTGATACCAGAAAAAAAAATGGGGAAGGGAAGGAAGGGAGAAGAAAAAAGGAGAAGGAAGAACAGGAGACTAGAGGTCACGAGGAAACTCAAGGAGCTCATGATCATTACGAGGTGTGTGTGGTTGTACTTGGAAGCTGGCAGCCTGGCTAGGAATCCCAGCTCTCCTGCTGCTGGCTATGGCTCTGCTTCCTCCTCTGTAACAGGCATTGGGTCTGATGTGGCATTCACAGAGTTGATGTGCGCGAAGGAACACGAGGCCTGCAGCGCATGCGTGCCTGAGCCAGGGAGTGGGTGTGGCTTCTGGGTGAGGGCCAGTTGATGGAAGCTCTGTGGCCCAAAGTACACTGATGGTATACACTGTTTTCATTTTCATTGTCATTGTCTGTCATGGAGCTTGAACTCTGGGCCTGGGCATTGTCCCTGAGCTCTTCAGCTCAAGTAGTGCTCTACTACTTAAGCTACAGTGCCACTTCCGGTTTTCTGGTGGTTAATTGGAGAAACATTTCATGGACTTTAGTGCTCAGGCTGTCTTTGAACTGTGATGCTCAGATCTCAGCCTCTTAAGTAGGTAGGATTACAGGTATGAGCCACTGGCATATGGCCACACTGTTTTAAAGGGACTAAGAAACCAGTAAGGTTTGGAAATATTTACTTTATTTATACATTTATTTATTTTTGTGCCAGTACTGAGGTGTGAACTCAGAGTCTGTGCTTATTAAGCAGTCACGCTATCACTTGAGCCACTCCTCGAGCCCTTTTTGCTATAGTTTATTATATTTTTAAAATAGTGACTTGGTTTGCCTGGGTGAATCCTCTTCTACCTCCTACGTGAGTGGGATCACATAGTCTCTCCACCATTCCTGGCTAATTTGTTGAGATGGGGGAAATCTCACTTACTTCCTCTCTAGACTAGTCTTGAATCATGATCCTTCTGATTTCTACCTCCCAACTATCTGGAATTATAGATGTATGCAACCATACCTGCCTTATGGACATACTCGAAGAATACAGAGCAGTGCTACAGTGCTGTGATTTTAAGTTTTTAGTAGGAATGTTGGGGATTAAACCCTGGGCTTCTCACTTTGAGCCACAGCTCTACTTTTTTTTTTTTCTGGTGGTTAATGGGAGATAACAGTCTCACAGATTTTCTTGCTTGGATTGGCTTTGAACCATAATCTCAGCCTCCCAAGTAGCTAAGATTACAGGCATGAGCCACTGGTACCTGACTCTAGACCAGTAATTTTGTAGAAGGCTCTTTAGGTCAGATTTTGTGATTGTCCCCTGAAATATTTGGGTTGTGGGTTTTAGGCCGGAAAAGCGTCACTTCTGGAATGTTCAGTCCAGTGGCAGAAAAATGGCCACTGGCATGACATGAGAGTGGTCAGGTAGTGCCAGCACACCGGAAAGCTGGTGGCTCCTGGGGCTCTAGTGTGGAGAGGAGAACAGTGATGTTCCTCAGTGGATACAGTAGGTGATTTTTACATTTTTCCCTGGGTTTGAATCAGGGCCTTTAGCTCTTGCTCAGCTTTTCCTCTCAATACTGGCACTTTACCATTTGAGCTACAGCTCCACTTTTGGCTTTTTGCTGGTTATTTGAAGATCAGAATCTTGGCTTTATCTACCTTGGGATATCTCAATCCTGAAACCTCAGCCTCTTGAATAGCTAGGATTACAGGTGTGAGCCATGGATACCTTGCAGCAATTGATTCTGGATGTGTGAGATTGAAGCTGTATGAGAAGAGATGATGGCTAAGCAGCATTAGAGGCAATGGGAGAGTGTAGAGGTTTCCCATGTGTCTGCTGGGAAGCATATCCCTTGTCCCCCTGTGTCCCCAGCTCCTGTCTCTCACAGACCATTCTTGCACTCAGTGTCTCCCTCTCTCAGCCCTGTAAGTCTGTGGAGGGTAGGGGTGATTCTGGCCTGGCAGCGAAGGCGCGGCCCGCTCACACTCTTCTACCCTCTGCTTTGCTCACAGGCCTCTTCAGCCCTGTCATCAGCCTCAGGAGCTACAAGACCCTGGAGGAGATGGTCCCTGCCCCAGCTCAGAGCCCCTCGCAGCTGCCCATTTACTTCATGTCACACCACTGCATAGTCACCAAGGCTGGGGTGGTGGCGGAGGGGCAGCCGCTCAAGCTGCAGGCCGTGGAGGCTCACCTGGGCACCCGCTGTGCACGCTGCATCCACTACCTGGGACCCCAGCAGGTTGTCTTGCATCTGCCTCTGTCCCAGAAGGGGCCTTTCTGGAAATTGGAGCCTGGAGCCCCCCGGCCCCTGCTCCAGATCCTCGAGGACCCATCTCTGAAGGACAGCACACTGATGTGCCCCAGCCTACCCTGGCCATCCTTGACCCTGAAACCCCAGTACGAAATCCAGGCCATCATGCACAGTGAGTCGCCTGGCAGGTGTGGGGGTGGGACAGGATGGGGACCCCGGGAGCTGCTCTAATGAAGATATGGCCTGCTCTGCGCATAGTGTCAGGGCTTTTCTGCATCGATGCCCAGTCCAGTGGGACTTTAATGTGGAAGGGAACGGAATGAACACAAGCGAGGTTTATTGGTTGTAGAGAAGCAGCAAAGAGCCAGATGC
Source organism: Megascapheus bottae (assembly GCF_031878675.1). NCBI lineage: Eukaryota > Metazoa > Chordata > Mammalia > Rodentia > Geomyidae > Megascapheus > Megascapheus bottae. Next base: position 67,669,809 of record NC_143514.1, on the reverse strand, counting down.
CTGTAATCCTAGCTATTTAGGTGGCTGAAATCTGAGGCCTCATGTCTGTACTCTTTCCCCCCACCTCCACCCTGGTCATGGGACTTGAACTTGGCCTGGGCCCTGTCCCTGAACTCTTCTGCTCAAGGCTACTGCCCTACCCCTTGAACCATAACACCATTTCCCATTTTCTGGTGACTAATTGGAGATATAGAGTCTCATGGACTTTTTAGTGCCCAGGCTGGCTTTGAACCGCCATCCTCAGATCTCAGCCTTCTGAGTAGCTAGGATTACAGGCGTGAGCCACCACACCTCGCTTATGCCTGTAATCTTAGCTACTGAGCAGGCTGAGATCTGAGGACTGGAGTTTGAAGCCATCGTGGGTAGAAAAGTCTGTGAGACTCTTACCTCCACTTTATTACCATAAAGCCAGAAGTGGAGCTGTGGCTGAAGTGGTAGGGCACCAGCCTTCAGCGAAAGAGAATGTGAAGCCCTGAGTTCAAGCCCTAGTATAGGCATAAACAGAAAGAAAATGTTGGGGCTGGGAATGTGGCTTGCCTAGCATTCATAAAGCCCTGGGTTTGATTTCTCAGTACCACATAAACAGAAAAAGCGGGGAATGGTGCTGTGGCTCAAGTAGTAGAGTGCCAATCTTTTTTTTTTTTTTTTTTTTTCCAGTCCTGGGCTTGAGCTCAGGGCCTGAACACTGTCCTTGGACTTTCTCAAGGCTAGAGCTCTATCACTTGAGCCTCGGCACCACTTCTGGCTTTTTTCTATGTATGTGGTACCAAGGAATCGAACCCGGGTCTTCATGCATGCTAGGCAAGCACTTTAACCACTAGGCCAAACTCCCGGCCCCTAGAGTGCCAATCTTGAGCACAAAGAGGCTCAGGGACAGTGTGGCCAGGCCCTGAGTTCACGCCCCAGGACCAGCACACAAATAGAAAGAAAGAAAGAAAGACAGAAAGAAAAAAAGAAAGAAAGAAAGAAAGAAAGGAAGGAAGGAAGGAAGGAAGGAAGGAAGGAAGGAAAATGTTGGTAGGAATGTATAGATGGAAACAGGCCAGCAAGCCGAGCGTGGCTCTCCAGCTGGGGTGAGGGTGCACCAGTGGGGTGGCATAGATGGCACCCCTAGACTGACTTTGCCCCCACAGTGCGCAGGACCATCGTCAGGATCCCGTCTACCCTGGAGGTGGACGTGGAAGACATCACGGCCTCCGCTCAGCATATCCACTTCATCAAGCCCCTGCTGCTTAGTGAGGCCCTGGCCCAGGGGGGCCCCTTTCCCCTGCTCATGGAGATCCTGGAGGTCCCGGAGGGGCCCCCCATCTTCCTCAGCCCCTGGGTGGGTTCCTTGAGGAAAGGTCAGAGGCTCTGTGTCTACGGCCCATCCTCAGCACCATGGCGGCTCCTGGCCTCCAGCAAGGGCCGGAAGGTGCCCAGGCACTTCATGGTGTCGGGGGCTTACCAGGGCAAAGTGCGGCGGCGGCCCAGAGAGTTCCCCACCGCCTACGACCTCCTGGACGCTTTCCAGCCGGGCCGGCCCCTCCGGGTGGTGGCCACAAGAGACTGTGAGAGTGCAGAGGACAGCCCTGAAAGCGCCTCCCTGGCTGTGGGTGACCGGCTGGAAGTATTGGGGCCCAGCCAGGTATGCAGGGTCCACGGCCAGGACACTGATGTGTTGGTGTGCCAGCGGCTGAGCGAACAGGCTGGGGAGGATGAGGAGGCTGAGTGTGACGAGGACCAAGGACAGATTGTGCTGCCTCTCTACCTCCCTGGTGGCTTCGTGGAGGAGCTGACTGATGGGCGGCGCTACAGCCTCGCGGATCTCACTGCCCACTTCTCGCTGCCCTGTGAGGTCAAGGTGGTAGCCAAGGACCCCAGGCACTCGGATGACCCTCTGGTCTCCTTCGGGGGCCTGCGGCTGGAGGAGAAGATCGTAGAGCCCTTCGTGGTGGTGCAGCTGGACTCTCAGCCAGGCCTGTGCTTTGAGATCCCTCCCCGGTGGCTGGACCTGACCTTGACAGAGGCCGAGGGGCAGCCGGGCCAGCTGGCTGAGCCACCACCTGTGGCGACAGTGGAGGAGCTGACAGATACCTTCTACTACAGCCTTCGCAAGTTACCAGCTAGTAAGAGCCAAGCCCCGCCACCCAGGCCCCCCAAAAGCCAGAACCTCCTCAAGCAGAAGAAACAGAGCAGCAAGATAGGGGTAAAGGTAAGGGGCTGGGTAAACCCATGTGGGCTCACGTGGGGCCATGAATGACTCTGTGTGAGCGTGGGTGTCTGTTATGGTGCTTCAACTCAGGGCCTCATAGTCTCACTTGGCTTTTTCTTCTCTTTTCTTTTCTTGTTGTCAGTCATGGGGCTTAAACTCTGGGCCCAGGCACTGGGCTACTCCTTGAGCCACGGTGCCTCATCTGGCTTTTTCTAGTAGTTTACTTGAGATGAGTCCAAAGGACTTCCTGCCTGGGCTGGCTTTGAATGACAATCCTCAGCTCTCAGCCTCACAGGCAGCTAGGATTACAGGTGTGAGTCACTAGTGCCCAGGTCACTTGGGTTTTTTTTTGGTAGGTCATGAGGCTTGAACTCAGCCTGGGTGCTGTCCTTGAGCTCTTCAGCCCTACCACTGGGCCTGGGCACTGTCCCTGAGTTCTACCCTTGAGCCAAGCCCCACTTCCCATTTTCTAGAGGTTAATTGGAGATAAGTCTCAAGCTGGGGCCAGGAGTTTGGCCTAGTGGTAGTGTACATTCCTAGCATTCATGAAAGACCCGGGTTCGATTCCTCAGTACGTAGAAAAAAAAGCTGGAAGTGGTGTTGAGGCTCAAGTGGCAGAGCTCTAGCCTTGAAAAAAGTCTAAGGACAGTGCTCAGGCCCTGAGCTCAAGCTGGCTTTGAACTTTGATCCTCAGATCTCAGCCTCCTGAGTAGCTAGAAATACAGGTATGAGCCACCATGCCTGGCTTTGCACCCATATTTTTACAGATTAAAAAAAATAGGCATCAGGAAGTGGTTCTGTGGCTCACACTGTTTGCTACTCAGGAGACTAAAATCTGAGGCTCAAGGTTCAAAACCAGTCTAAACAGACAAATCCAAGAGCCTCTTATCCTCAATTAACCGGCAAAAATCCAGAAGTGGAGCTGTGGCTCAAGTGTAGAGAGCTGGCTTTGAGCAAAAAAGTTCAGGGACAACACTTAGTCCGAGTTCAAACCCCAGGACTGGCGCGTGTGTGCATACACATACACACATACACACATACACACAGACACACACACACACACACACACACACAAAGCCAAATGAAAATGTGAGGCCTGAGTTCAAGCCCCAGTAGTGCATGAACAAAACAATGAAGAGAGAGCGCTAGCCTTGAGCAGAAGAGCTCAGGGACAGCACCCAGGCTCTGTGTTCAAGCCCTACAACAAGCAAGAGCAAAGGCACTCGCAAGGAGTTTGGCTGAGTTATACAAGTAGGTGGCAGGGCTGCAGCAGTGTTTGTGAAGTATAGTAAGCAGACTTTTGGGGATTCTGGGGACTCTGGGCGACTTGCACTTGGTGATGTGCATGCAGTGGAATGGTATAGAAAGTTAACAAGTGAGTCTTGGATGGCCTCAGCCCTCGGACGGGCTCATGAGTGCGGGGTGGGCCACACAGGCCAGGGAGACACTGGAAAAGACACAGCACAGGATATAGGAGTCCTTGATCTTGGCCTGGACTTCAGGTGGGTAACTTTGGGCCTAGTCACTGCTGTTACCCTTGGGTGGTACCTGGTCCTCCACATCAGACTTTTTGTTTTGTTTTGTTTTGCCAGTCCTGGGCTTGAGCTCAGGGCCTGAGCACTGTCCTTGGACTTTCTCAAGGCTAGAGCTCTACCACTTCAGTCTCAGCACCACTTCCAGCTTTTTTCTACGTATGTGGTATCAAGGACTCGAACCCTGGTCTTTGTGCATGCTAGGCAAGCATTCTACCAGTAGACCAAACTTCCCTGCCCTGCTCCTCCATATCAGATGCCCTGCTCTTACCAGAGGTGGTGCCAAGCTCTCTAGAGTATGGTGGACTGCAAGGCCGCTGGCTTCAGAGGTCATAGCTGTAGTCGTAGGCGCTAACTTTGGCTCAGCTGATGCTCCCTCCGTGGCAGAGTGGACTACTCTACTAGTAGAACTGGGAATTCCATTCGCAAACACACATGGCGCATGGCAGGAGTTCAGTAGAAATCCTCTCCCTTCTGGCTCCATTCTGAGGCTTTGTCACTGTGTGTGTGTGTGTGTGTGTGTGTGTGTGTGTGTGTGTGTGTGTGTGTGTGTGTGTGTGAGAGAGAGAGAGAGAGAGAGACAGAGAGAGAGAGACAGAGAGAGAGAGAGACAGAGAGAGAGACAGAGAGAGAGACAGAGAAGGTATATGTGTGTATGTACTAAACCTGGGGTTTGAAACTCAGCTTATGTGTTGCCCCTGAACTTTTCTCTCAAGTCTAGTGCTCTACCACTTGAATCACAATGCCACTTCCTGCTTTTTGGTAATCTGGCAAAACCAGAACAAAACAAAAGCTAGCCTTTTGCTTTTTTTTTTTTTTTTTTTTTTTGCCAGTCCTGGGCTTGAGCTCATGGCCTGAGCACTGTCCTTGGACTTTCTCAAGGCTAGAGCTCTACCACTTGAGCCTCAGCACCACTTCCAGCTTTTTTATATGTATGTGGTACCGAGGAATCAAACCCGGGTATTCATGCATGCTAGGCAAGCACTTTAACCACTAGGCCAAACTCCCAGCCCAAGCCTTTTGCTTTCATTATTATTATTATTTCTTATTATTTCTTTTGCCAGTCCTGAGGCTTGAACTCAAGGCCTGGGCACTGTCCTTGAGCTTTCTCAAGGCCAGAGCTCTACCACCGAGCCACAGCACCACTTCTGGCTTTTTCTGTGTATGTGAAACTGAGGAATTGAACCCAGGGCTTCGTGCATGCTTAGGGAAGCACTCCACCACTAGGCCAAACTCCCAGCCCTCTTGAATAAGGTCTTACAATCCTATTTGTACCTCCCCTTGAGTTGGCATCACGTGCCACCACATGCAGCTATTGGCTGGGATGAGTGAAGGATCTCACTTTTTGCCTGGCTTAATGTGCAGTTCTCCTGTCTCTGCCTTTGTTTAAGACTTGTACTCTACCACTTGACCAAGGTTCAATTTCAGACTCTGTGCTACTTAATGGAAGATAGGAATCTTGTGGACTTTTCCTGTCCAGGCTGGCTTCCAGCTACAATATTCAGAACTCAGCTTCCTGAATAGCTAGGACTGTAAGCCTAGTTTCTGTGACTGCTTTCTTGATTTTTCCCTTCATCTTCCCCCCTACCCTTCACAAGATTTGAAGGCATTCACCAGGACATTATCTGTCGCCCTTAGCCCTATCTTTATTTCTCTGCCAGATACTTCACATACTTGTAGTAAAACCACCTGGGATCCTGAAAATTCCCTGAGAAGCACACAGACAGGGAAGTGAAAATTTACATTGCATGGCTTCTGTGGCCATTTCATGGGACTTTGTTAATTTTTTTTCTTAAATTTGTCAGGGTGATATACAAAGGGATTAGTTACATATGTAAGGTAGTGAGTACATTTCTTTCTTTCTTTTCTTTTCTTTTCTTTCTTTTTTTTTGTGGGTCATGGGGTTTGAACTCTGAGCCTGGGCCATGTCGCTGAGCCCTTCAGCTCAAGGCTTACTGCCATACCCCTGGAGCCACAGCCCCACTTCCCGTTTTCTAGTGATTAATTAGTAAGAGTCTATTGGTCTTTAGTGCCATGGCTGGCTTTGAACCATGATCCTCAAGATCTCAGCCTCCTGAATAGCTAGAACTACAGGCATGATTACATTTTTTAAAAATGCAATTAATAGAAGGGTTACATTATATTCGCCAGATAGAAGGTGCATTACTTTACATTGATACCCCTTCTCATATTTTTGTCTCCATTTCCCTCCCCTCACTCCCTCTCCTCATCTTATTTTCCCCCCTTCCCTATCCTATTCCAAATAAACAAATAAACATATACACAATAGACCAGATAACAATATGAGAATATACCATAACAATATGAGAATAACCAAGGGACAACAAAAGAGATGAGAAATAACATAGTACATTAAGAACAACAATCACACATTATATGGCTCTGGTTTCCATATCCTGGAAGTCTTTTAATTTAGCCTCACCTTATATGGCCTTATGTATCTAGATTTTGCCCTATTGTAATCTTCTGCTAGGAGAGTCCAAGGTTTATACTAATTATGACAAATGAGGGAAACCATTGAGCCTATTATGAGTACGTTTCTTGTTGGACAGTATTGCCGCCACCCCCCCTCCCCAGTTTTTTTCCCTAATCTTCTCAAATCTTGGAAAACCAGCAGACTCCTGCACTGCCCAAACCCAAGGCAAAGACCTTGCAGGACTTTTCCAAGGACAAATCAAGTCTATACAGCAGGATTGATTCCTTCAGCTCCAAGAGCCTCCCGACTAAGCCCTCCTCACACAGCAGAGGTAAGTCCCTTCCACTTAGCTTTGCTCTCTTCCCATCCTCCCCCTTTCCTGCTCTCTTTGTCTCAGACAGCCCTGCATACTGGACCCTTTGAGGGACAAGCCTCTGTGGGATGGGTCAGTGGAAAAGGCCCTGGGCCTCTACCCATGGGCTCTAGAGCCCCACATGGATTGAGTTCAGTCCCAGCACACTCTCCTGCCCATACCACAGGACAGTAAAATGGCAGGAAGTTGAGAGAATTGTGGTTTCTGCATCGGGAAGGGCTTTCAAGCACCTAGGCCAGGCTACCCACTTCCCCACATCGGCAAGGAAACCACAGAAGGGAAGGAATTTGCCCAACACCTAATCGCCTCACAGACCCCGGTGTTCTTTTCTTCAGTGATGATGATGGAACCCAAGGCCTCAAGTGTGCCACGCAGGCACTGCACTTCTGAACTAGAGCCTGCGCCCTACCAGGACTCTTTTCTAGATGAGGATGACCACGACTATGAAGAAGTAGTTGAACACTTTCAGAAAACCATCTAGGTGCTGGAGAAGCCATGCCTGTCAGCAGCTGCTCTGAATACCTGCGATAGCATTGCCCAGAAATCAGAGTGAGATTGGAATGGAAATGGATACTTCCTTCAGGTTCTAGGTTGCTGTCCCCTCCCCAGGGGAGGTGGTCAGGGTTGGTTTGTTTGGGTCCTGCACATCATCCTTTACTCCCTCAGCTCAGACCTTGGGTATCCAAAACAAGCTGGCCCCACTAGCTGGTAGTTGAAGAGTCTTAGGCCCCATGTTGGATCTGGTTCAATGCTCATCAAGCAACACTCACCCCTGGCCTTACTTGCCTCCTGCTTCAACCCAGGCCCCATGTGAGAGATCAAGATTGCTTTTTTTTGTTTGTTTTTTGTTGGTCATGGGGCTTGGACTCTGGGCCTAGGTGCTATCCCCAAGCTCTTCAGCTCAAGTCTACTGCCCTACCCTTTGAGCCACAGCACCACTTCCCATTTTCTAGTGGTTAATTGGTCTTGATCATAGCGTAGGGAGTGGTGGCTCACGCCTGTAATCCTAGCTACACAGGAGGCTGAGATCTGAGGATCAAGGTTCAAAGCCAGCCTAGGCACTACAGTTCATGAGACTCTTAACTCCAATTAACCACTAGAAAACCAGGAAGTGGTACTGTCTCTCCAGGGGTGGAGTGGTAGCCTTGAGCTTAAGAGCTCAGGGATAGCGCCCAAACCCAGAGTCCAAGTCCCCACAACTATCCAAAAAAAAAAGTCTCAGTCTTTAGTGCCTGGACTGGCTTTGAACCGCGATGCTCAAATCTCAGCCTCCTGAGTTGCTAGGATAACAGGCGTGAGCCACTGGGCTCAGCTAAGACTGTTTCTACATCTCAGAAAAATCTAGAACAGAAATGGGGCTTGCAAGAATTAACTAGCTATTTGGCTTCAAAAGTAGAGTCTCAGGGCCTTAGGTCTCAAAAGCCAATGCTGGAGCTCAAGAAGCCAATTTAACCTTTAATGAGACCCAGGTTTTCACCAGATGATGCTGAAGATATTAAAAGTTGTAAAACTGTCCAAAATTATTTCATTGTAAAGCCATAGAATAAAAATGACATTTGAGCTTCTGTATGAGTATCATTAAGTCCTGCCTGTGTGCTAGAACTATCAGAAACAATATCCAAATTCACAACTTTTGGAGGTAAATGTCCTGGTTTTAAAGATGAGGACTATAATCCTAGCTATTCAGAAGGCTAAGAATGGATGCTTTCAGCTCAAAGCCAGCCTGGACAGAAAAGTCTAAGAGCCTTTTTTATGTGTCTGGGTGCTGGTCCTGGGACTTGAACTAAGGTCCTGAGCTCTTGGGCTCAAAGCTAGCACTCTACCACTTTTTTTTTTTGCCAGTCCTGGCTTGAACTCAGGGCCTGAGCACTGTCCTTGGGCTTTCTCAAGGCTAGAGCTCTACCACTTGAGCCATAGTACCACTTCCGGCTTTTTCTATATATGTGGTATCAAGGAATTGAACCCCGGTCTTTGTGCATGCTAGGCAAGCACTCTTACCACTAGGCCAAACTCTTGGCCTTCTACCACTTTTGAGTAGCAGCACCACTTCCAGTTTTCTCATTGTTAGTTGGAGATAAAAAAAGTTTTACACAATTTCCTGCCCAGGATCTTGGAACCAGGATCTTCAGATCTCAGCCTCCTGAGTAGCTAGGATTATAGATGTGAGCCACTGGTGCCTGATTTGAAGTTTACTTTCTTCAACTTAGTTTCACAAGAAATAGAATTGACCAAGTTGGCCAAAAATCAACCATATGGCTGGTGCTGGTGCTTCACACCTATAATCCTAGCTACTTGGAAGCTGGGACTGGAAGAAACACTGTTCAAGGCCAGCCTTGGCAGACAGGTTCAGCAAACTCGCTATGGAGAGCTTGGATAGGGCAGCATATGCCTACTATCCTAGTTACAAGAAGTCTAACACAGGTAGATAGATTATAGCCAAGGTTGGTGTCCAAACAGGAAATGAGATCCCATCTCAAAAAAATCAACAGCCGGGTGCTGATGGCTCATGCCTCTAATCCTAACTACAATACTCAGGAAGCTGAGATCTGAGGATCGTGATTCCAAGTTAGCCGTGATTTCAAGCTAGCTGGAGCAGAAAAGTCCTTGTGAGACTCCTATCTCCTATTAACCACTCAAAAATCAGAAGTGATGCTCAAGTGATAAGAGAGCTGGCCTTGAGCACAGCAATTCAGGGACAGAGCCTAGGCCCTGAGTGTTAAGACCTACAGCTGACAAAATAAAACCAACAAAAAAAAAAACGCTTAAAGTATGGCTCTAGCAAGCACAAGGCTCCGAGTTCAAACTCCACTGCTAATTAAAACAAAAAAACTCAAAACACCACGGGGCCGGGAGTTTGGCCTAGTGGTAGAGTGCCTTTGCCTAGCATGCACAAAGACCCAGGTTTGATTCTTCAGTACCACATACATAGGAAAAAAAAAAAAAAAAAACAACCAAGTCATGCTATGGCTCAAGTGGTAGAGTGTTATCCTTGAGAAAACCCAAAGACAGTGCTCAGGCCTGAGCTCAAGCCCAGGACTGGCAAAACAAACAAAAAACACCAGCCAGATGTTTGGAAAGTCTCATCCTGAGATCAAATGATAATTTATTTACATGATCATACACTGAGAAACAGTCAATAAGGTCCACGTCTCATTCACTTGGCAAAACTGGGGACTGAACTCCCAACATAAGCCAATCAAGTATTCTACCAGGGCTATAGCTACATGCTTTTAACTATCTTAATCTTTACCACAAACCTCAGAGGAAAAACCTTTTCATAAATGTGGAAATGGAGGCTTCACAGCTGACTTATCCTAATCAAAATCCTAATCAAAAAGTAGAAGCCAGGATTCAAATCCAAGCTTTATTATAATTATGTTACACAGCCTTAGATGATAAAGCAGCAATTCCATCAGGTCAGAAAGAAAAAGGGAAAACATTTCACTCACAAGCTCTTGCAGTAACAGAAGTTTTATTAAACATCTGGATGTACTTTTTTCTTTTTTTTAATAATACAAAACATAGTAACATTTCTTCCTTTCTGCTGTCCTCAAAGGCCATCCCATTCTAGAACCTCACAAACGTACTTAACAGCAGCATGTAAGACAAGAAAGGAAGGAAAGTGCAATTTTGAAAGTAATGTTACAGAACCAGAGTAACAAAAGTAGTGGGTTCCTCAGCAGATTCTGTGCCCACAGCAGGATTGGTCTGGCTCATCTCTCAACAGAAGCATGTTTTTAAGAACAAAGCCCCAAGTACGAATACTGCCCTATCTATACCATTCCTCTTATAATCTTATCTATCCTGGAAGCTTATTTGGAACTTCTTTTTTTTTTTTTTTGTCCATTGTGGGACTTGAACTCTGGACCAGGGCATTGTCCCTGAGCTCTTCAGTTCAAGGCTACTGCCCTACCCCTGGAGCCACAGCCCCCCTTCCTATTTGGAACTTCTTTAAGGAACTCTAACTTGGTTTACTTCCCTATCAATGCTTGTTTTTCCTTTCAGTTTTTAAACAACAAAAACACAGAAGAGCAGGAGTTCATCAGCATGAAAGCTTCCTAGAAGTCACCTCGCCAAACATACACAGCTGGAGCAAACAGATTGTGAGAACCAGGTCCAGTTGGCAACTTCTCAGAAACCCAGGAGATCCCATTATTCTGCATCTGTGGACTTAAAATGATCATCGTCCACAGTAGAATAAATATGTCCCTCGTTGCTAAGAAAATCCACAGCTTGCCTAAAAAGAAAGCATAAAGGGGTCATTTTCAAACTAGTCTAGGAAGAAAATTGCCTTTTGGATGCCGATATTATCCTAGCTCTTTTCTTCATAGAAGGCTCTGAGAAGCAATGGATGCTATCTATGCAGATAATGGCTACTAGGGCTGGCTTGAATTCCTCTCCCAAATTGTGTAAATGCAAGAAAACAGGGCCTCATTTAAATACAGACTAAGCAAAGTGAAACAAGAATCTAGAGCTACAAGGTTGGGAGTCTGGCCTAGTGGTAAAGTGCTTGCCTAACATGCATGAAGACCTGGGTTCAATTCCTTGGTACCACATACATAGAAAAGCCAGAAGTGTTGCTGAGGCTCAAGTGGTAGAGCTCTAGCCTTGAGAAAGCCCAAGGAAAGTGCTCAGGCCCTGAGCTCCTGAGCTTAAGCCCAGGACTGGCAAAAAAAAAAAAGAATCTAGAGCTACATCCCAGCTTGCCTGTGAAATCTCCTAGCACATATCTTAAAGTTCTCCCTTTAGTACTGAGCAACACACACACACACTCTCCCTTCCCATTCACTGAAACCTTCTTTGCTCCTATTCTGGGCAGGAAAGCTGCAGGAAGTAAAGGAAAGACATTCCAGAAACAGTATGAAACAATCAAACTGTGAGATCCTTTGGGTCATGCCAGTAACTTATAAAGCAATTCTGGGCTGGGAGCAGGGCCTAGTGTTAGCGTGCTTGTCTAACATGCATGAAGTTCCTTGGAACCACATATACAGAAAAGCCCAAAGTGGTACTGTGGCTCAAGTGGCAGAATGCCAGCCCTGAGCAAAAAGTATCCAAGGACAGTAACCCACATCCTGACCGCTCCCCCTGTCCTCCCAAAGGCAATTCTGTACCTCACCATCACAGGTGAAGTTGATAGCTTATATGTGTTTACATGCATGTGCTGGTCTTAGGATTTGAACTCAGGGTCTGAGTGCCATCCCTGAGCTTCTTTTTGCTCAAGGCTAGTGCTCTATTATTTGAACTATAGCTCCACTTCAGGTTTCTTTTGACAGTTAACGAGATCCAGACTTTCCTGCTTGGGTTGGCTTTGAACCAAGATCCTCAGATCTCAGTCCCCTGAGAAGTTAGGATTACAGGAGTGAGCCACCGCACCGGCTATAAACACACTCTGTTGTTATAAACCATGAACAGATTAAAAGGTAGAAATGGCTCACAGAAAGCACTCACTTGATTGTGGCTATAGGCATATGCTGGAGCTGGTTCCTGAGATCCTGAAAGTTCAATCCTTCAGGTCTTGGGCAAGCCTTAATCAAGTTCAGCACCTGATAATTCAGATTAGAAAAAGGTTAGTAACTACATTGTATCAGCTTGCCTTTGTAAACATGAATCCTTCTATTAAAAACAACAACAAATAAACAACCAGGAGCCAGGCCTAGGCTAGTCTTAGATCATGAAAGTAACAGAACTTCAGGTCTGACTGTGTTGTACACTTCTGGAGTCATAGGCAATTTACCTGATTCTGAACCACAGTGAGGCCATTGGAGGGCATGAAACTATTTCCACCGAAGTTCCCTGCATCACTCATTCCTGGATTGCCGAGAGAGGGCCTTCCTGCTGGGAGCTGAATTGAAAAGTTCGGAACAAAGAAAATTCACCAAGTTCAACTGAAGTCTTTGCTACTTTATATAAGTTGTTATTAAGCAGCTTAGAAACAATTTAAGTATTTTCCCAGCAATAATTGCTTACATGGAAAGGGAAAGTTATTATCTAATGAGAATATCAGGAACAGTAAAAGAATCACTTGAAGCACATATCAAAAATAGATATAAGCCAGGTGTGATGGCTCACACCTCCCTAGCTATTCAGGAGGCTGAGATCTGAGGTTCAAGGTTCAAAGCCAGTCCAGGCACTAAAGACGATGAGACTCTTATCTCCAAATAACCACTAGAAAACCACAGATCGTGCTGTGGCTCAAGGGGTAGGGCCTGGACTCTAGGACTTGCGCTGAAGAGCTCAGGGACAGCAACCAGGACAAGTCTAAGCCCCATGACCAACAAAAATAAATAAATAAATAATAAAATAAAATAAATAAATATATATGGGGCAGGGAGTTTGGCCTAGTGGTAGAATGCTTGCCTAGCACATAACATAGAAAAAGCCAAGGCCAGTGCTCAGACCCTGAGTTCAAGCACTAGGACTGGCAAAAAATGAAAAATATATACATACAAAAAAAGAAAAATATATACATGAATAATTACTACTTTCTTCTTTAAAGAACTGGCTTTCATGCTATATTTCTCCTTCATTATAACTTCAGGCCCAGTCTTAGAGAGCTCAGTCATCTGTAAGTCTCCATTCTCTCCCCAAATCTACTAATTCCCACAGCATACTTATACAGCTGATCTTTTTCACTCTAGACTCATAATTGGCATCTCATCTACTATCTCAGCTCTTGAACTCCAATCAGCGCTCTGCCCCACATTGCTTCAAGTCGTAAGTCCCTATAATTATGTCACTTCTTTCTGTACTTAAAACCTTTCAATACACACAACTTCCAAATTTGTATCTTAATTTTTTGTGCACCATAATAGAGCTTGTACTCAAGGTCTGGAAATGATGCCTTAGCTTTTGCACTCAAGTCTCACACTCTACCACTTAATTAGTTTTACTCCCCATCTTTTCTTTTTGTGGGTCATGGGGCTTGAACTTGGCCTGGGCATTGTCTCTGACCTCTTCAGCTCAAGGCTACCGGCCTTACCCTTGAGCTAAGCCCCACTTCCCCTGTATTGGAGATAAGAATCTCAGGTCCTTTTGTGCCCAGCTGGCTTTGAACCCTGATCCTCAGATCTCAGCTTCCAGAGTAGCTAGGATTACAAGTATGAGCCATTCCACTGGCTCTGCGCCACCTTTAAAAAAAAAAAAAGAGTTGTTAATTGAAAATAATAAAAATCTCAAAATCTCATGGACTTTTTTGCCCTGGCGGTCTTTAATCTGAACCTTCAGATTTCAACCTCCTGAGTAGCTAGGATTACAGGCAATGAGCCACTGGAACTCAGCATGTATTGACTGATTGGTTGATTTCTTTGGGCAGTCATGGGTTTGAACTCAGGGCCTTGGCTGTCACTGAGCTCTTTTTACTCAAGGCTAATGCTCTACCATTTTAAGCCACAGCATCACTTTTCTGATGGTTAGTTAGACATAAGGGTCTCGCCAACTTTCTTGCCCTGGCTGACTTTGAACTGTGATCCTCAGATTGCAGTGAAGCCACCAGTCCGCAGCTTTCCAATGTTATTCTTGACCACACCTTCTGGACATCAACACATTTTTACCCTCTAGTCACACGCAGACACTTATTATCCTAAAACATGCTTCTGATGGGAACATGAGGTTCCCTGTCTAAAATGCTCTTTCCTTCACCTGGTATTTTAAATGCTCTCTATCTCTCAAAGTCCAACTCAACCACTCAGGAAAATGGCTAAGAAGAAATCATACTTCTGAGAACTCAAAGGTTTCATCTGGGATAAAATGCAATGGGGACATTTATAAATTAAACAGGACTGGGGCCGAGACTTTGGCCTAGTGGTAAAGTGCTTGCTTAGCATGCACGAAGACCTGGGTTCTATTTCTTTGTACCACATACACAGAAAAAGTTGGAAATGGTGTGTTGCTCAAGTGGTAGAGCTCTATCCTTGAGATAGTCCAAGGACAGTGCACAGGCCCTAAGTTCTAGCCCTAAGGACTAGAAAAAAAAAATGGCAGCTGGGTGCCATTGGTCCATGAGACTCTTATTTCTAATAATCTACTCAGAAAAGGCTTAGGTGGTGTTGTGGCTATAGTGGTACAGCACAGTCCTTGAGCCAAAGAAGCCCAGGTAGCATTCAGGCCCAGAATTCAAGCCCCATGACTGACCAAAAAAAAAAAAAAGTGCCAGGAGTTTGGCCTAGTGGTAGAGTGTTTGCCTAGCATGCATGAAAACCTGGGTTCGATTCCTCAGTACCACATACATAGAAAAAAGCTGGAAGTGGTGCCGTGGCTAAAGTGGTTGAGCTCAAGCCTTGAGATAGCCCAAGGACATTGCTCAGGCCCTGAGTTCAAGCCCTGGACTGGCAAAAAAACAAAACAAAAAAACCTGGAAGTGGAACTATAGCTCAAGTAGTAAACACTAGCCTTGAGCACAAGAAGCTCAAGGACGACTCCTGGGTCCTACAGTTCAAGCTGCAGGTATGGCCAAAACAAAATAAAATGAAACAACAAGGAAGCTCTTGCAAATAATGTTTTGAACTCTGAGTAATAAATTTCTTTTGGTCTGCCCTTTAAAATGTCAAAGGCAGAGCCCCAAAGCAGCCTGTGCTCTTTCGTGCAAGGGAAAGCTCAGGGAAGCTGCTTACCTGGCTGTTGGACTTGTTCAGCATCATGTGCGCGTTGACTACTTCCAGAATATGTGTGGTGAACTCATTCATGTCCTCCAAGGGCATGATCTTAAACGCCACCAGGCTCTTTTTGTTCTATTAAAACAAACAGGAAAACACAAAGGACAAGCAGGTTAAAGCCAACACTCCTTTCTTGGTTATAGTATTTTGCTAATGTGTTAATATTTAACTGGGGAGTAATTCAAATATAAGCAAGGGACAAACAAAACTAGCTCATAGATGTTATTTTTCTACAAAGCCATCTAATCTTCTGACTCCAAATCCAGTGCTTTCCGTTCTGTATCTAATGGATGTTGTTACTCTTTACTCTTTATCATTGATTTTTTTTTTTTTTTTTGACTAGTCCTGGGGCTTGAACTCAGGGTCTGGGCACTATCCTTGGGCTTTCCTCAAGAGCTCTACCACTTGAGCCACAGCACCACTTCTGGCTTTTTCTGCATATGTGGTAGGAAGGAATCAAATCCAGGGATTTGTGCACGATAGTCAAGCATTCTACCACTAGGCCACACTCCTGGCCCCCATTGTGATATTTTTATATTAAGGTAAACGTTATTTCCTCTTAAGAGAATATGATAATTTGGGGCCGGGAGTTTGGGCTAGTGGTAGAGTGCTTTCCTAGCATGTACAAAGACCTGGGTTTGATTTCTTGGTGCCACATGTATAGAAAAGCTGGAAGTGGTTCTGTGGCTTCAATGATAGAGCACTAGCCTTGAGAAAAGCCCAAGGACAGTGTTCAAGCCCTGAGTTCAAGCCCCAGAACTGGCAAAAAAAAGAAAGAGAAAAGGAGAGAAGGAGAGAAGGAGAGAAGGAGAGAGAGAGAGAGAGAGAGAGAGAGAGAGAGAGAGAGAGAGAGAGAGAGAAAATGATAATGTCCAATTAAACATGAACCTTTAGCTAAGTAAAAAATAAACCTAGACATAAATCCAGAAATCGCTTCACACAAGTACATTAAATTGCCATTTTCTTCTGACTTTACCTGAAAAGACCTGAGGTGGCCGGCCACTTTCACATATGTTTCTGGAGGAACCACAGTATTTTCACTGCTGGCATCCTAACAGATAAACAGACATACACAGTTTTAGTGTTGCTGGTGACAATTTCTAAATTACAAAAAGAGAAATACATGAAGTACAAGCACTAAACTCTCATATGGCATTATCTAGTTTGTCCTGATTTTTAGAATCCACTGGGTGATTGTATGCATATTATTTATGTGGCTGTGCACCTATCCTGGGGGCCCTGGGCGCTGTCCCTGAACTTTTGGGTTCAAGGCTGTGCTCTACCACTTGAGCCACAGATGCACATACAGCTTTCTGGTGATTAACTGGAGATAAGGGTCTCATGCACTTGAACCAGGCCTGTTTTGAATCTCCACATTCATATCTCAGACTCCTAAATAGCAAGGTTACAGGTATGAGTCACTGCTGCCAGATATTTTTTTTTTTTTTTTGCCAGTCCTGGGCTTGAGCTCAGGGCCTGAGCACTGTCCTTGGATTTTTCTCAAGGCTAGAACTCTACCACTTGAGCCTCAGCACCACTTCTGGCCTTTTCTAATTATGTGGTACCAAGGAATTGAACTCGGGTCTTCGTGTATGCTAGGTAAGCACTCTACCACTAGGCCAAACTCCCGGCCCTGCCAGATACTTTTATGAATTTAAATGAACAATAATGTTCATTAAAATTTACACTTAGAGCTATGCACCAGTAGCTCATGCCTTAAATCCTAGCTACTCAGGAGGCTGAGATCTGAGAATTGTGGTTTGAACCCAACCCAGGCAGGAAATTCTGTGAGACTCTTATTTATTTATTGCCAGTAAGGCCTGAGCACTGTCCTTGGGCTTTTTCAAGGCTAGTGGTCTGCCACTTGAGCCACAGCATCACTTCCTGCTTTTTTTATGTATGTGGTACCAAGGAATCGAACCCAGTCTTTGTGCATGCTAGGTAAGCTCTACCACTAAGCCAAACTCCTAGCCCTGAGACTCTTATTTCAAAAAGCTAGAAGTGGTGCTGTGGTTCAAATGGTAGAGAACTCACCTTGAGCAAAAGAAGCTTGGGGAGAATGCCAAGGCCCAGGACTGGCAAAAAGTAAGTAAGTAAATAAATAAATAAATAAACAACCAATTTATATTTAAATCAGGCATTGGTGGCTTAAGCCTGTAATCCTAGCTACTCAGGAGGCTGAGATTTGAGGACTGTAGTTCAAAGCCAGCCCAGGCACAAAAGTCCATGAGATTCTTATTTCCAACTAACCATCTGAAAACTGGAAGTGGTGTTGTGGGCCAAAGTGGTAGAACACTAGCCTTGAGCTGAAGAGCTCAGAGACAATGCCTAGGCCCAGAGTACAAGTCCCACCGATAAACACACACACACATAGCCGGTGCTGGTGGCTCACATTTCTAATTCTAGGTACTTAAGAGGCTGAGATCAGAGGATTACAGTTTTAAGCCAGCCTGAAAGTCCATGAAACTTTTATCTGTCTCAGAAAATGCCAGAAGTGGTATTGTGGCTCAAGAGCACTATCTTTCAGCAAAAAGCTCAGAGACCAGCCGGGAGTTTAGCTTAGTGGTAGAGTGCTTGCCTAGCATGCATGAAGACCTGGGCTCAATTCCTTGGAACAACATACATAGAAAAAATCCGGAAGTGGTGCTGTGGCTCAAGTGGTAGAGCTCTAGCCTTGAGAAAACCCAAGGACAGTGCTCAGGCCCTGAGTTTAAGGCCCAGGACTGGCAAAAAAAAAGGGAAAAAAAAAAAAAAAACACTCAGAAACAATATCCAGGCTCTGAGCCTCTGCGTTCAAGCCCCATGACCAGTGACAAACTTTTTTTTTTGACATTCAAAGCTGGGAACTGGTGGCTCATGTCTATAATCATAGCTACTCAGGAGGTTGAGATGTGAAGATGGAGTTTCAAAGCTAGCTCAGTTCAAATTCCGATCCATCACCAAAAAACTGGAAGTAAAGCTGTGAGTCAAGTGGTAGAACACTAGCATTGAGTACAAAAGCTCAGAGGTAGCATCTTAGCCCAAAGTTCAGCAGTTTAGCACATTAACATTAGTTTCAAATCATCTCACTATGTAATGCTAGAGTAAGCAAAAGGTTAGTGAGACTCCCATCTCAACAAACAAGCTTGGTCTGGTGATATGTGCTGTCATTCCAGCTATGTAGAAGGTATATATATGAGGATAAAAATTCCAGGCTGTTGTATAACTGTAACCCCTCTGTATATTACCTTTAACAGAAGAAGAAGAAGGAGGAGGAGGAGGAGGAGGAGGAGGAGGAGGAGGAAAGAAAGAAAGAGTACCAAGACAAATGAAAGGGTATCAATGTACGTGAATTAATGCACCTTCTATCTGGCAAATATCATGTAACCCTTTTACTAATTACAATAAAAAATGCAAAAAAAAAAAAAGAAAGAAAGAAAGAAAGAAAGAGTGAAAGAAAAAAAAAAGGTTTAGGTTGGCCAAGGCAAAAAGAGAAGCTCCTGGTTAGGTGCCTGTGGCTCATACCTATAATCTTAGTTACTCTGGAGGCTGAAATTTGAGAATGAGAGTTTGAAGTCAACCTGAACAGACAAATCTGAAAGATTCTTGTCTCTAACCAGCAAAGAATAAGAGTTGGATATCCTGAATTTAAGCTCTAGTACTAGCATACATACATACTATATTGGGAATGCAGCAGAGATCGGGATAAAAAAAATCATTATTGTGGAATTTAAATTCTATTCCTCTCAAATTTCCTTTAAGTTTTACTTGTAGCATTTTGTGTTTATGCAAAAAATAAAGATTCATATAAAAGTTTATGCCCTGCTGGCTCATGCCTGTAATCGTAGCTACTCAGGAGGCTAAGATCTGAGGATCATGGTTCAAAGCTAGGTCAGTCTGGAAAATCTGAGACTCTTACCCCCAATTAACCACCATTCCCCCCCACCACACACACACACAATAGAGCTGTGGCTTAAACTACAGAACACTAGCCTCAAGCAAAAAACTCAGGGACAGTGCTCAGATCGCATTCTAGTACCAGCATGAAAAAAAAGGAAGAAAGAAAGCGTAAAGGTTAAGACTACAAGAGTCTATCATCTCCCAAGTCCAAAAGTAATCCATTCTAATCCAAAGAGTTACTTACGTCTGTATCAACCCACTGACGAACATCCATGGGTGAAGCAGTCATGTCATCTACTTTGTACACAATATTGGTTGGAGCCTTTTCTGCATGCCTGATTATTCCTACAATTGTGACCTAGGTTATAGATAGATAGGAAAAAAAGAAAGAAAGATTGTCTTCCTGGATACCAAAGTAATATTTATGGACTTCAAAGTGAATCGAAGACTTCAACATCAGACCCAAAACTTTGAAATGACTGCAAAAGCAACTAAGAGAAACATTAGAACTTATAGGTATAGGTAAAAAAATTTCTTTCTTTTTTAGTGAGGGGGGAGGAGGAGTGGCCCCTGAGAGCTTCTTTTGCTAGCAATCTAGCACTGGAGTCACTGTGCCACTTCTTTTGCTGTGTATGTGGTACTGAGGAATCAAACACAGGCTTCATGCAAGCTAGGCAAGCAGCACTCTACCACTAAGCCACATTCCCACCCCTTTTAAATTTTAATTTTTTGATAATTCTATCTTCTTTTATGCATGGTGTAGTCAAGTGTGTATCTCCAGGAAGGTGAGGGGGAAAAGGAGTGAAAAAAAAAAAGCAGTCCAAACTGGGGGCAGTGGCTCAAGTGGTAGAGCTCTAGCCTTGAGAAAAACCCAAGGACAGTGCTCAGGCCCTGAGGCCAAGCCCAGGACTGGAGAAAAAAAAAAAATTACTCATTATCTGACCAAAGTAATTGTAGTCCGTCTGTATATCACCTTTATAACAATAAAGTAAGTCATTTAAAACAAAATGAAGTCTCATTGTTTCATTCTTTTTTTGGCCAGACCTGGGGACTGAACTTCTATGAACTCTTTTACATACCTGTGAAATTTCCACATTCCCAATTTTGAATACTTCATCTGTGAGAGTGGCAGAAAGCAGCTGAGATATAGTACAGGGTACGATGTGCTGAGCTCGGGTTCTCTAAAAAGAAATAGTGCTGTGAATACATTCAACTGAGAACCATCATTCATTTAATACTTGCAATGTGCTGAGCACTTTGAATTTATTTCAGCTTTAAAAGTTCAAGACAAACCTTACTGTCCTCATTAGAGAGAGAACAAGGTCATAGGAATGTCACACCTTTCAGTTCAAACTCAGCATCATAGGACTCCAAACTTATTGCTAAATGGACAAATTGGTGTAGCACAGTGCGTTTACCAAATGCTAGGCTGGAGGGGAGTAAGGTGGGATAACTTAGTGCCACAGCAAACCTGTAGAGGGAACCCCAGCTTTAAGGTAAGGCAGACTGCCCAGGACACTGCAGCGGTGATGTGGTATTAGAAAAGTGTTTGAGAAATGGTTACCCGAAAGAGGACTCCAGTTGTTCTAGGTTTCTTTCTTTCTTTTCTTTATCAGTTGTTGGGCTTGAACTCTGGGTCTGGGTGTTGTCCCTGAGCTCTTCAGCTCAAGACTGTCACTCTATCACTTGAGCTACAGTGCCACTTCCTCTAGGTTTCTCTTTTTCTTTCTTTTTGCCAGCCCTGGGGCTTGAACTCAGCTCCTGAGCACTGTTCTTGGGCTTTCTCAAGGCTAGAACTCTACCACTTGAGCCTCAGCACCACTTCTGGCTTTTTTTCTATGTATATGGCACCAAGGAATCAAACCTGGGTCTTTGTGCATGCTAGGCAAGCACTCTACCACTAGGCCAAATTCCCAGATCTCTTGATATAACAAAAACGAGTACAATTTCCTTTTAAGACAAATGTTATAACAGTAAGGTGCAGCCCCCTTGAAAAATGAGACTTGATCTGTTATGCTAGTCACAGTAAAAGTATAAGAGGGCATAATTCATGCCTGTCATCCTAGCTACTCAGGAGTCTGAGCTCTGAGGATCACAGTTCAAAGCCAACCCAGGAAGGAAAATCTGAAACTCTTATTTCCAATACATAGGGGGGGGGGGAAACAAGAAATGGAGCTGTAGGTCAAGTGGTAAAGCACTAACTTTGAGCAGAAAAGCTCAAGAAAAGTGCCCAGGCTCTTGAGTTGGAGCCCTAGTACCAGAACAAAAGGGGGGATGAGTGACTATGCATCTAAGAAAGTGTCATATGCAGGAAGACAAACAGAGTTTGACAAGACAGACTCGTTGGCTACTACCAATGCCAAAACCTGGCCAATGAAGGACTGCTCGTTTTTAAAATGGAAAATAGGGGGAGGGAAATGGGAACAAAACACGAGAAGGGGTATCAATAAAAATAATAAAAATAAATAATATGGAAAATAATGGGTTTGGACAATGCCGCCCGCGCTTCGCCCCGTCCGCCGGGCCAAGCTCCTCAGGCCAGGCCCAGGAGCGCCCAGCGAGGGACACCCGCGCCGCCCGCGGAACTTACAGACTTCTTCTCGGCCTGCGACGGGGCCTGCGACCCGAAGCCCCCCGGGGACTGAGTGTAGCCGCCGCCGCCGCCGCCGTAGCCGGTGCCGCCGAAGCTTTCAAACCCACCTGGTTTTGAACAAGCGTGGGTTATGGGGGGGACGCACCCCGAGCCTAACAACCCCCAGGTTTCCCGCGCCCGCCCCCAGCCCCCCCAGCCCGGCCCGCGCTGCGTCCCCCGCGGCTCTCCTCCTCCCCCGACCCCCGCCTCAGTACTATTCCACATCTTCGCCGGCACGTCAGGCTAGGGGCCCGAAGGTTCGGTCGGGCGAGCTCCCCGAAGGCCTCAGAACCCGGTAGCGGCGAGTTGCAGCTACTTCTCTCAGGCGCCACAAACTCCTTCCCGCGATTGGCCAAGCCAATCAGCGCGCTAGGGACTTCACCCTCCAGCCAATCAACGGCCAAGTCGCAAACGCCTTTTCCCCGCCTCCTTAAAAAAAAACAACAAAACACGCTCGTGCACATGCGCACTACCCCAGGTCGGGGACGGAAGCCTCCGCGGCCACTTTTACTCAGGGCAAACCCCACGGCTACGGGCGAGAGGACGAAGGAAAGAGGGGCTGATTGGGCAGGATCGCGGGAACGTAACCAATGGAAACAGGGCTTCTACAGGACGGGTCAGGGCGTCGCTTTTACGTCACTGTCGTCAGGGGACCTTCTCCTTTTCCCGCCAAACTGTGGCTCACCAGGGCGTGTTTAGGGCCTTGTGGTGGAATTCTTACCTCAGAGCCATTTTGTGTACTTGGTGTGTGGAGACAGCGTTCCTCACATTACTCCTCCCGCCACAGCTTGGCGTCACCACACCTGGCCTACTTCCTTTTCCGAATACTGCAGACAGTATCCTAAGATGTTCTCAATAATTGTATTTATTAATTTTTTCCTAAAACATTAACGGTGGGTTACACATTCAAATGACAATTGACTTCTGTCAGAAAAAAAAAATAAAAACAACCTGGGTTTAATTGCAGTGAGAACACACTTTTATTCCTCCTCACTAAGAAAAAACCACACAGGCATAATGATAAATAACTAATGTAAGAGGTGTGGAGCCAGGACTACTATGTCGTCTAAAATTTCTATCTATTTTTTTTGTTTTTGTCAGTCCTGGGACTTAAACTCAGGGCCTGGGTGCTGTCCCTGAGTTCAGAGCCACACTGCCATTTCTAATTTTTGAGTAGTTAATTGGAGATAAGAGTCTCACAGAGAGTTTCTGTCCAGGTTGGCTTCAAGCCATGATCCTCAAATCTCTGTCTCATGACCAGCTAGGTTTAGAAGCGTAAGCCACCAGTATCCAGCAGCTTTTTATTTTTATTTATTTGCTTATTTTTATTTTTTACCAGTCCTGAGGCTTGCACTCAGGGCCTGAGCAATGTCCTGGAGCTTTCTCAAGGCTAGCCTTCTACTATTTGAGCCACAGCACCACTTCCAGCTTTTTCTGTGTATATGATACCAAGAAATCAAACCCAGGTCGTTGATGCATGCTAGGCAAGCACTCTACCACTAGGCCAAACTCCTAGCCCCAGGTTTTTATTTTTTCACTTTCAGCTTTTCTTGTTTTGTGAATAATTCTGACTTTTAGTTGTTTGTAAGTAAATTTTAAAAGATGCTTTAAACACTATGAGGAGAAGTAGAGATGTGGCTCATATGGAAAAGCAAAAAACCCAAGTGAGCCCAGGCCCTAAAAAAAAGTGCAATTAGTGGAGCTGTGATTCAAGGTAGAATTCTAGCCTTGAACAAAATAGCTCAAGGACAGTACTCAGGCCCTGAGTTAAAGCACACACACACACACACACACACACACACACACGCACACACACACACGCACGCACACGGCGGGGGTGGGAATAGGGGTAGGGATGTTCTAGGATGTAGCTCAGTGGCAAAGCACTTGCTTAGCAAGTACAAAGTCATGGGTCCAGAGTACCAAAAAAGAAATGACAAAGTAACAGTTGTTTTGGCTGGGAATGTGGTGTTGGTGGTAGAGGTCTTGCCTAGCATGCATAGAGTCCAGGGTTCCAGTCCTCAGTACCACAAAAACAGAAAAAGCCAGGAATGGTGCTGTGGCTTAAGTGGTAGAGTGCTAGTTGTGGGCAAAAGAAGCTCAGGGACAGTGTCCAGGCCCTGAGTTCAGGCCTCAGGACCAGCAAAAAAAGAAAGGAAGAAAGAGAGGGGGGGGAGAAAAGAGGGGGAGAAGGAAGAAAGAAAGAGTGAGCAGATAAATATCCTATTTTTCTGACCCACAGCATCTGAAGATGGGTGTGACTTCCATCAAAGAGGACAAAGATCTCCCTGCAGTGCTGACTGGCACATAGCCTGGGCCCAGCCCAGCTCACACCCTGCTGGGCAAAAGAGGAAAAGCAAGAGAAGCCAGAAAGCCCTGGATGACCTGGAGCCCAGGAACGCAGGGGAAGTTCTGAGACACGTGGCCGGCCACAGCTGGGGGGAAGTCTGCAGTAAACACCTTTGGGGGTCCCGTGGCTGCTGGAGCTCAGCCCAATGATGAGGCTGTTTCCATGGCTGATTTTCCTGGCCCACTGGAGAGTCACCACGGCTGAAACAGGTAGGGCCCCAGGAAAACTGGTGGTGTCTTTGTTTCTTCCTGTGAATTCAGAACTCTTGCCACTGAGACCGAGGGAACACCCAGCCAGGCTGCTTGATCCTTTCATAGGTTTTCAGTAGGGGCCACACAGGGCCAGGGTTGTCGTGGAATTTGTTAATTGAAATAGCATTTGAATAATGAAATAGCATTTGGATAATGAAACATAGCTAACAAGAAAACTATGGCTGGGCTGGGATGTAGCTCAGTGGCAAAGCACCCACATACTAAGTATTGGGGATTTGATGCTCAATACAACAACAACAAAAAGCTATAACTGAATAAGGTTATAGTCTAGTCAATACACAAAATGTGAACAATAAAAAGAATGCTTAGAATGTGCCAGACACTGGGCTGGGACTTTGGCCTAGTGGTAGAGTGTTTGCATAGTATGCATGAAGACCCTGATTCGATTCCTTGGTACCACATACATAGAAAAACCCAGAAATGGTACTGTGACTCAAGTGGTAGAGCTCTAGCCTTGAGAAAACCCACGGACAGTAGCACTTAGCCCTGAGTTCAAGCCCTGGGACTGGCAAAAAGAACAAAGAAAAAGAATAAAAAAAGAAAAACAAGCTAGAGCTTGAGATAGTACGTTCAAGCTCAAATACACACACACACACAAACAAAATAGAAAAGTAATTTGTTTAAAAAATTATTTTTAGGGGTCGGGAGTTTAACCTAGTGGTAGAGTGCTTGCCTGGTATTCACAAAGACCCGGGTTCGATTCCTCGGTACCACATGCATAGAAAAAAGCCGGAAGTGGTTCTGTTGCTCAAGTAGTAGAGCTCTAGCCTTCAGAAAGCCCAAGGACAATGCTCAGGCCCTGAGTTCAAGCCAGGACTGGCAAAAATCAATCAATCAATCAATCAATCAATAATTATTTTTAGAATCAGGCACAGTGGCTCACACCTGAAATCCTAGTTACTCAGGACGCTGAGATCTGAGAATCAAGGTTCAAAGCCAGCCCAGGCACAAAAGGACCTGAGACTCTTATCTCCAATTAACCTCTAGAAAATGGGAAGTGGACTTGGCTCAAAGGTAGGGTGGTAGCCCTGAGCTGTAGAGCCCATGGACAGCGCCCAGGCCGACTTCAAGCCCCAGGACCTACAAGAAAAATTATTTTTAGGCATTGGGTATGTGGCTTAATGGTAGAGTGCTTTCCTGGGTTTGATTCTTCAGTACCACATACACAGAAAAAGCAGAAGTGGCACTGTGGCTCAAGTGGTAAAGAGCTAGCTTGTAGTAAAAGAAGCTCAGGGACAGTGCCCAAGCCCTGCATTCAAGCCCCAGGACTGGCACACACACACACACAAAAAGTAAAATAAATAAATATTTTTAGATATAGGGTCATCTGTGCTGCCCAGGCCGGCTTTGAGTTTCTGGACTCCAATGACATCTGACCCTAGCCTTCTGAGTTGTTGAGACTAGAGGCAGGCACTATCAGGCTAGCGTCATTTGATTTGGTAGTTCCTGTAAAACAGGTACTGTGGTTGTGATGCTCATTTTGCAGATGAGAAACAGGAGACCGCACACCTAGGAAGTGGCAGCACAAAGGCCACGGCCTGCTGCTGTAAGCTCCATGCTCTCCACATGTCTTCTTGGAGTAGTGAGGTTTAGAAATGCCAACTTTTTTCTTTTCCTCCAAACTTGTTGGATTGTTTGCACACCTATACTTTTTTTTTTTTTTTTTTGCCAGTCCTGGGCTTGAGCTCAGGGCCTGAGCACTGTCCTTGGACTTTCTCAAGGCTAGAGCTCTACCACTTGAGCCTCAGCACCACTTCTGGCTTTTTTCTATGTATATGGGTACCGAGGAATCGAACCCGGGTCTTCATGTATGCTAGGCAAGCACTTTAACCACTAGGCCAAACTCCCGGCCACATCTATACTTTTAAAACTGAGGTAAACTTGCAAAGAGTTCCCACAGTCTTTGCACACGGTTTCAGATCTCAGGTCTTTCCAGGCTGGCCTTGCTATGCTGGGACTTGACCTGCAGTCCAGTCTGGGATGGCCTTGAATGTTCAATCCTCCTGCCTCAGCTTTCCAACCATGGTTCAAAGTCAGATTTTATTTTTGGTGGTACTGGGGTTTGAACTCAGTGCGTTGCACTTGAACTCAATGGCTCAAGCTATACATCAGCCCTTTCTATGTTAGGCTATTTTTCATTTAGGCTTTTACACTTTTTGCCCAGACCAGCCTTGGACTGTGATCCTTCTACTTATGCCTCTAATGTAGCTGTGATCACAGGCATGAGTACCAAACCATTTGCTGTTGTTGTTGTTTGCCAATCCTGGAGCTTGAACTCAGGGTCTGGGCACTGTCCTTGGACACTTGTTGCTCAAGGCTAGCACTCTACCCTTGAGCCACAGCACTACTTCTAGCTTTTTCCTGTGTTTGTGGTTCTGGGGACTTGAACCCAGGGCTTTGCGAGTGCTAGATGAGCATGCTACCACAAGGCCACGCTCCCCGCTCAAGGAAAATCCAGCTCTTTTTGTTGTTGTTGTTCTTGGCAGTCTGGGCTTGAGCTCAGGACCTGAGCACTGTTCTTGGGTTTTCTCAAGGCTAGAACCCTACCACTTGAGCCACAGCACAACTTCCGGCTTTCTCTTTGTGGTACCAAGGAATCAAATGCTAGGTAAGCATTCTACCACTAGGCCAAACTCCTAGCCCCGAAACTGCAGTAATAGTTGTTGAGATTGGAGTTTCACTAACTTTAGCCTACACTGGTATCTAACCATAATCCTCCTTTTTTTTTTTTCTTTCCACTCCTGGGGCTTGAACTTGGCCTGGGCACTGTCCCTGAGCTTCTTTTGCTCAGGTGAGTTCTCTACCACTTGAACCACAATACCACTTCCAGCTTTTTTTTTTCCCCAGACCTGGGACTTGAACTCAGGGGCCTAGGCACTGTCTTTAGGCTTTCTCAAAGCTAGTGCTCTACCCTTGAGCCATAGCACCACTTTCAGCTTTTTTGAATAGTTTATAGGAGATAAGTGTCTCATGGACTTTCTTGCTCAGGCTGGCTTTGAACTGCAATCCTCAGATCACAGCCTTCTGAGTAGTTAGGATTACAAGTGTGAGCCTCAGGTACCTGGCTAATTCTCCCAGTTTTACCCTTTTCCCTCCTGCAAATAGCCAAATCGCTGTGATTAGGAATGTGAGACCTGGTCTTCAGGTCAGATTTTCCTGTATTTCACTAGTGTATGATCAGAGTCTGGCTTTAGTGATGGGCTCAGGGAGAAACACAGTTCACACCACTCATATGGGCTCTAGCCAGTGATTCACCTGTACAACTTGAAACCAGTACCCTCAAGTCTTAAAGGGCCAAGAGACTCCCATGCTTCATGCTGTTTCTGCTAGGGAGCTGGCCTGGGCAATAGAAAGGGTGTAGCCAAAGGTCATAGGTCAGGACAGAGTGAGCCTATACTCTGCTCCTTGCCCTCCTGGGCAAAGTCAAGCTGTAGACCCTCCTGGAACATGGGTGCCCAGAAGAGGTATCAGTTCCCCTGGGCGGTGCCGTGTTCCTAGCCCAGGATCCTCCAGAACCTGCCCTCCATCCAGGCTGAGCGGGACCAGCACTGACAGTTTCTTTTCCCTACAGGGAAGTTCTGGCACATCTCTGACCTACACCTCGATCCCAACTACACCGTGACCAAAGATCCCTTCAGGGTGTGTCCGTCAGCTGGCTCCCAGCCGGTGCCAAATGCAGGCCCCTGGGGTGACTATCTCTGTGACTCTCCCTGGATCCTCATCAACTCCTCCATCTATGCCATGAAGGAGATTGAGCCAAATCCAGACTTCATTCTCTGGACCGGGTAAGAAGACCATTACCGAAGCCCCCTTCCCTGGAGACCTGCCATGCCACGTGCCAGCCAGGCTGTAACCCATGCTTCTCCTGACTCTCCCATTGACCCTATGTCCCAAACTTAGGTCACTTGTCCAGGCATCCCTGGAGAGTCTCTCAGATAGCCCTTGACCTGTGTCTCCTGGCTGTAGCAGCCGTGGCCGGCACTGTGGCTGGGGACGCTGGGGACACGAGTGAGCAGAGGACTCTGAGGTGTTAAGCTGGGGATGGATACTGAGCCAATTGCCAAGCCTGAGTGGTCTAAATGCAGGCAGGGAAGAAGAAACTAGAAGGAACATGGTCCAGCGTGCAATCACTGTCCTTCTGGCTGGCTGCTGGGTGGGCTGCATAGTGGCCCTAATGAGTACTTATTGCTTGGTGCTGATAGGGCTTCCTGGCCACAGAAACTCAGTTTTTGCTTCTCCAAGGATGTTGGGGGAACTTCAGCTTTCCCAGGTACTTCTTTCCCTCCCTTACTTGGCAGATTGCCTGTGACATCATGCTACACTGAGGTAGGGGATGCCGAAGTGCACACTTGTCTTCAAGCAGGGGAATGAGGCCAGGCTCCGGTGGCGCACGCCTGTCATCCTAGCTATTCAGGAGGCTGAGATGTGAGGGTCGCAGTGTGAAGCCACCTCAGGCACGAAAGTCTGTGAAACCCATCTCCAATGAATCCCCAGAAAACTGGAAGTAGCACTATGGCTCAAAGTGGTAGAGTGCTGGCCTTGAGTGAAAAAAAGCTCAGAGACAGCACTCAGGTGTTATAAATAATAATGAAGGCAATAGACAAGTCATTGGCCATTGGAGAATCTGACTTGTGGGGTGGGATGGAGAGGACTTCTTGCAGGAAGTTGGGAACCCAGGGAGCTGTTGAGGAAGACTGGAAGGTGCTCAGACTTGGTGTGTGGGAGCGACCTGGAATGACATACCAAAGATTACAGTTTGAGGCCAACCTTGGCAGGAAAGTCTGTGAGACTTATCTCCAGCAAACCACCAGAAAACCAGAAATGGCACT
The DNA here is from genome assembly GCF_031878675.1 of Megascapheus bottae. Classification (NCBI taxonomy): domain Eukaryota; kingdom Metazoa; phylum Chordata; class Mammalia; order Rodentia; family Geomyidae; genus Megascapheus; species Megascapheus bottae. The sequence goes on along the minus strand of NC_143514.1, from coordinate 67,640,660 downwards.
GGACTGGTAGAATGCTAACCTTGATCAAAAGAGCTCAAGAATAGGACCCAGGCACTGGGTTCAAGCCTATGACCAGTAAACAAAAAAAAAATAAAACCATGTGCCAATGGTTCATATCTATAATCTTAGCTACGCAGGAGGCTGAGATCTGAGAATTGCAATTTGAAATCAGCTCGGGCAGAAAAGTCCATGAAACTCTTATCTCCAGTTAACCACCAAAAAGCCAGAAATGGAACTATGGCTCAAGTGCTTGAGTGCTAGCTTTAAGCATGAAAGCCTAGTAAGAGGTCAAAGCCATGTGTTTAAGCCCCATTACTGGTACACACACACACAGCTTATAGCCTGGCTCAAGTGGTAGAAGCCATATCTAGTAAGCATAGACCTTTAAGTTTAATACACAATACCATCAAGGGAAAAAAATGTTATGCCATCAGAGGCTTTGAGGAAATCAGTTGTGTGTGTGTGTATGTGTGCACATGCACATGTGTGTGTGCACTGGCCAGTTCAGGGCCTTGATCTGAGGGCCTAGGTGCTGTCCTAAGCATTTTGTTTGAAAGCTCAAGGTTAACATTCTTTGACTTGAACTAAGCTCCACTTTTGGCTTTTTAATTTTTTCTTTTTTCCTAGTCCTGGGGCTTGAACTTAGAGCCTGGGCCTTGTCCTTAGAGCCTGGGCCTTGTCCTTGGACACATTTTGCTCAAGGCTAGTGCTCTGCTACTTGGGCCACAGTATCACTTCCATCTTTTTCCTTTGTATGTGGTACCAAGGAATCAATCTCAGAGCTTCGTGCATGCTAGGTAAGCACTCTACCACTAGGCTAAGCTCCTGGCCCCTCTACTTTTGGCTTTTTGTTGGTTAATTAGAGATAAGTTTCACAAACTTTTCCTGCCTGAGCTGACTTTGAACGGCAGTTCTCAGATCTTAGCCTCCTGAATTGCTAGAACTACAGAATCACCAGTGCCCAACTGGAAATCAGGATAATTTGGGCTGGCTCAAGGGACAGAATGCCTGCCTAACAGGTGTTAGGCCCTAGATCAAAACCTACTACTGTCTGAAAGAAAAAAAAATTAATAATGATTATTATTACTACATTATATATTCACATATAATTTTTCGCCTTCATATGACATTTTACAAATTCTCTAGTTGTAGGTACACATTATTTCCTATTTTACAGATGAATGTATAGAGACTCAGTTAAGGAGCCTTTACAGCGCGCAGGTAGATGGCAGAGGCTGGGTTTGAACACTCTGTGAACTGACTCCAAATTAATCTCTCCATGCCCACACCTGCAAACTTTTGAGAGCCAGGTCTCCAGTACCTCTCTGCAGTGCTTTCCCTTTCTGCATTGCCCATACCAACCTGTGTGACGGTGTTTTGCAGGGATGACACACCTCATGTGCCCAACGAGAGTCTGGGAGAGGAGGCTGTGCTGGAGATTGTGCGGCGTCTGACCACGCTCATCAGGGAGGTGTTTCCAAGTAAGTCTGCAACCATCCCTGAACACAGGCAGGCCTGGCTCAGCAGGGAGACAAGTCCACACTCCATCCATTGACAAGGATGGCTGCTACAGCTCTGGTTCCATGTGTGGCACAACTGGTGCCTTACCTTTCTGAAAACCCCATGGGGGCCACCACAGCTCACGAGCCCATAAACACACAGATGTCCTTCACAGGCAATGCAGTTTCAATGTCTTCTGTGACTCCCTGTTTACCACCTCTCCCACAGTGTCTGCTGTTCCAGCCAGGCGTTCCTGGACAGTTTGCATAGGGGTGCACACATAGCCCTTGCGTACTGGTTGAGCCCTAAATCTAGCATGAATTGCGTTCAAGCCATCCTGACTGCCAGGGCTTCTGGGAGATGTTGCCTTCCAACTGAGGTGCTGCTTCTTGGTGCTTCCAAGATCTTCAGAGCCTGGCTTTTGGGCAGGGCCAGGAAGGCACTGTTCTATGGGAGACAACATGGAGAGGAGGGTATGTGTCCAACTGATCGTCTTTTGTGTATGTGTGTGCTGGTCCTGGGGCTTGAACTCAGGGCCTGGGTGCTGGGTTCTACCACTTGGACCACAGCTCCACTTCCTGCTTTTTTTTTTTTTTTGCCAGTCCTGGGCTTGAGCTCAGGGCCTGAGCACCATCCTTGGATTTCTCAAGGTTAGAGTTCTACCACTTGAGCCTCAGCACCATTTCCAGCTTCTTTCTATGTATGTGGTACTGAGGAATCGAACCTGGGTCTTCATGCATGCTAGGCAAGCACACTACCACTAGGCCAAACTCCCGGCCCCTTTTTTTTTTTGGGGGGGGGGACTAATTGGAGTGTCCTAGACTTTCCTGCCCAGGCTGGTTTCAAACTGTGATTCTCAGGTCTCAGCCTCCTGAGTAGCTAGGATTTCACTTATGAGCCACTAGTGCTTGGCTGAACATAGTTTTAACTGGCTGGGCCAGGCACGATGTGTAGATGCAAGCTGGGGACTTGAGAGAGCTCCCATCAACCCCTATACCCTCTCCTTCAGTTTAATACCTCTGATTTGTTAAAAAATCATGGTTGTGGGCCAGGAGTGTAGCCTAGTGGTAGAGTGCTTGCCTAACATGCATGAAGCTCTGGATTTGATTCCTTGGTACCACATACTCAGAAAAAAGCCGGAAATGGTGCTATGGCTCAAGTGGCACAGTGCTAGCCTTGAGCAAAATGTGTTCAAGGACAATGCCTAGGCCCTGAGTTCAAGCCCCAAAACTGGCAAAAGAAAAAAGAAGACCATAGTTGTGAAATAACAGGAGTAATAACAATAGCAACATGAATAACTGTAAATATAAAGTGCTGTGTGCTAGGCACAGCTCTATGCTCATTCTTTACCACAAAAATTCCCGAGGAGCACCTTGAGTAAAGGGTAGATTCTTTGTTTTTTCTTTGTTGTTGTTATTGTTGATGATGATGTTTAAGCTCACTGTAATAAGAGAAACCTAATTCAGCATGTGCTACCTCAAAGGTAAATATCATCTTTTGTTCCTAAGTTCTACACACAGTGTTTGAAATGTCTTTCAATTGGAATTATTTTATAAGTCATTGGGGGTAAATCTTATTTTAACCTATTTTACACTTGCATTTTTTTTTTTTTTTTTTTTTTTTTTTTGCCAGTCCTGTGCTTGAGCTCAGGGCCTGAGCACTGTCCTTGGACTTTCTCAAGGCTAGAGCTCTACCACTTGAGCCTCAGCACCACTTCCGGCTTTTTTCTATGTATGTGGTACCGAGGAATTGAACCGGGGTATTCATGCATGCTAGGCAAGCACTTTAACCATTAGGCCAAACTCCCGGTCCCTACACTTGCATTTTATTCCTAGAAGAAACGTGGTTGGAAAGCAAACAATTCTTGCTCTGGTATTGAATATATATAGTTTAAAGTCATTAAGAGTTAAATCGTTTGCCATAAACAAGGTTGGGTTTTTGGATTTTTTGTTTTGTTTTTAGTTTTTTAAAAAGGAAACTCTAGGGCTTGGCTTCACTCTTGGTTAATAAAGGCTGACAAATCCTGTGTGGAAAAAAAAAAAATTCCCGAGGAGCTATAATCAGCTCAATTTTATTTCAGAAATCTATGAGCCAGGAGAAGTCAGCTGGTCCAGTGGCCAGTGTGTAGTCCATTACTGGGTTTGAGCTTTGTCCTTATCCACCACTCCCACAGCCATACCCTCAGTGGAAATCAATTTATGCAAAGGATTCCCAGCTGCACTAACTCCAGCAAGCCCCACCCAGGTAGGCTCATTCCTTCTCCCTCCAGCAGAGGGCACTAGGCCTCCTGCTCACCCTTATAAACCCCAAAGTAAAGATAAGAAACTACTACTCGCAGCCAGTCACTTCAGGGATTTCAGGGATTCAAACCCAGATACATCTTGGAACTTTTCTTTCTTTCTTCCTTTCTTCCTTCCTTCCTTCCTTCCTTCCTTCCTTCCTTCCTTCCTTCCTTCCTTCCTTCCTTTCTTTCTTTCCTTCTTTCTTTCTTTCCCTCCTCCTCCTCCCTCCCTCCACCTCCTCCCTCTCTCCCTTCCTCCTCCTCCTTCTCCTCCTTCTTCTTCTTTCTTCTTCTTCTTCTGGCTTCAACTCTGGGCCTGGGCATTGTCTGTGGGCTCTTCAGCTCAAGGCTACTACCCTACCCCTGGAGTCACAGCCCCACTTCCTGTTTTTCTAGTGATTAATTGGAGATAAGAGTCACAAGCTCTTTTATGCCTGGGCTGGCTTTGAAACAGGTTTCAGCCTCCTGAGTAGCTAGGATTACAGGCGTGAGCCACCGCACTCAGCTTATCTTGAAACTTCTTTGACCTCTGCTCCTCACAGGGTTTCTGGAATTAAAGTGACATAGTGGGTAAGAAAATGCTGTAGGAAGTAGCCAAGTGGTAGAACCTTGAGCTGAAGAGTTGAGAGATGGCACCTAGGCCCAGGATTCAAGTCCCATGACTGGGGAAAATAAAAGATGAAAAATGTCTTATTCACTATGTCTATACACATAAATGTGAATGATAAGGTCTGTGACAAATTGACACATTTATTTCCCAGTAGACAAGAATTTTCCAACAGCCAAGATGCCATTGGTTGTAAGATGCATCTCGTACTGCTAAGATAAAAATGAAACAATACATAATACACAGTGCTTTCTTGCTTAGGTAGCCCTTGCAAAGTTTCCAGATCTTGTAGTTTATACAAGACAAAAGGCTTGTTAGAGGGACTTCCCATCTGGAAACTGGGTTCCAGCCTCCAGACTCCCATGCCAGTCAGTTTTTTTTTTTTTCTTTTTCTTGACTTCTTTTTTTTTTGATAGATCATTTTTCTTTATTGTCAATTATTTTTTGAGCACCTACTACCTGCCAGACATAGAACCTAAAATGAAAGCCGAAATGAAACGACTCACAGAGAGGCCATAGGCTACTTCCTCAGGGAGGCCTCCCCAGACACCCACACTCCACAGGAAATGGCCCTTTTGGTGACAGCCCTCACTTCTGATTACTCAATACCTGTCAACCTAGTACACTTCCAGATCCCCAGAGCTGGGCCTGAGAGTCTGGGTCCAAGCTTCATGCACTGGCGCCTAGTAGGTATTCAGTAGAAAACATTTGCTGGGTAAATGAATGAATAGAACTCCAGAGTAAGCCAGAACCCCCCCCCTACCCCTAGAAGATGGCTCTGTAATTGACAAAAGCAGAGGACCCTGAATTACCAAGGGGCTGAAAATGCCAACGAACCATTTGTTTCCTTATCAGAAGTTGAGGCCTCCTCTGTAACCAGAAAAGTTCCTGCTAGGAAAGGACTTTAGGGACCAGAACAGGCAGCTCACTTCTCTTCCTCTGCAGGCAAAGCTTAGCCAGATGCCATCAGTTGCAGTTTTGCACTTATCACTGCATTTCCCTCATCTGAGTTATCGTTCTTCCCCGCTGGCTGTGCTGGCCAGCTGCCTGAAAACACACAGCCCATCAAGTGCTTTGGAATATTTTCTGAATAGTTCTTCTTTTCTTCCCAGACACAAAAGTCTTTGCTGCCTTGGGAAACCATGACTTTCACCCCAAAAACCAGTTCCCAGTAGGGAGCAACAATATCTACAATCAAGTAGCAGAGCTGTGGCGACCGTGGCTTAGTAACGAATCTATTGCTCTCTTCAAAGAAGGTATCACGGAGCACATACTATGTGTCAGATTTTGATCTAATCTTCACAACTCTTTAAAATCAGGACAGAGATTTCTCCCTAGTTCATAGATTAGAAGATTGAGGCCTGAAGATACAGACACTGGGCCCAGGTGATACAAGGGCAGGCTTGAGAGCAGAATCCAGGAGAGACTCTGAGGCCTTTGTTTACAACCCTGAGCACTGTTAATGAAATGAATATAAACCCATATGTACATATAGTTGTGCCAGGACTGGAGCTTGAAGTTGGGGCACTGAGCTCCAACTTAGCTCAAAAATGGCACGATACCAATTGAGATATGCCTCTACTTCTAAGTTTTTGCTGGTTATTTAGAGATAAGAGTGTCACAGATAGCCGAGAATGTGGCTTAGTGGTAGAGTGCTTGTCTAGCATGCACAAAGTCCTGAGTTTGATTCCTCAGTACCACATACACAGAAAAACCCAGAAGTGACACTGTGGCTCAGGTGGTAGAGTGCTGGCTTTAAGCAAAAGAAGCCCAGCGACAGCACCTAGGCCCTGAGTTCAGGTCCCAGAATTGGCAAAAAAAAAAAAGTGTCAGACATTTCTGTGTGGGTGGGCTTTGAACTGTAGTCCTCAGATCTCAGCCTCCTGAGCAGCTAGCATCACAGACATGAGTCACTAGTGCCTAGCTTTCCAAAACAAAGTTTATTGACCAGTTACTGTGTGCCAGGGACTGTCCTCAGCATGACAGCAGACTGCAGCAGTCTTAGGGAAAAGCAGTGACCTTCATCTCAAGCCAGCCTGAATCTCACTGCAACTGAATAAGGTAATTGTTTTCTCCTTGGCGCCCCTGTGTATTGTAGGGTGCCTAACATCATCTCTGGTCTCTTTCCACTAGATGCCAATGTAACACCTCCTGTTGTGACAATACCAAAAATATCCCAGCTGGATGCCAGTGTCTCATGCTCATGCCTAACTACTCAGGAGGCTGAGATCTGAGGATTGTGGTTTGAAGCCAGTCTGGGCATGGAAGTCTATGGAACTCTTTTTTTTTTTTTTTTTTTTGCCAGTCCTGGGCTTGAGCTCAGGGCCTGAGCACTGTCCTTGGACTTTCTCAAGGCTAGAGCTCTACCACTTGAGCCTCAGCACCACTTCCGGCTCTTTTTTCTATGTATGTGGTACCGAGGAATCGAACCCAGGTCTTCATGCATGCTAGGCAAGCACTTTAACCAATAGGCCAAACTCCTGGCCCAGTCTATGGGACTCTTATTTCCCATTAAGCAGCAGAAAAGCCAGAAGTAGAACTCTGATCTCCAGTTAACCATAGAAAAAGCTGAAAATGGTGCTGTGGTTCAAGTGATAGAGCTGTAGTCTTGAGAAAGCTCAAGGACAGTGCCCAGGTCCTGAGTTGAAGCCCTACCACCCCCCCCCCCCAAAAAAAAAAAAACAACAACTCAGAGACTGTGCCCAGGCCTTGATTTCTAAGCCTCAGGCCTGGCACACACACACACACACACACATACACACACACACACACACACACACACACACACACACATTTCTCTAGGTATTATTCCCAGTTAAGGACTGTTAGTTCAAGCTAGACGCTGAAGACTCACACCTGTAATCCTAATCCTGGGTACTGAGGAGACTGAGATCAGAGGATTGTGGTTCAAAACTAGCTCAGGCAGAGAAGTCCATAAGACTCTTATCTCAAATTAACCACAAAATACTGGAAGTAGAGCCTGAGTTCAAAAGCTCAGGGCCATGCTTAGACTTCAAGCCCTAGAATTGGCAAAAACAACAACAACAAAAACACTCAACAGCTAACTAGTGCAGAGGCACAGCTAGCTTAAGGCATACTCCGCTGTCTGCACATACCCCCAGCTATGGCCCAAACATCAGTTCCTGTGCCAGTTCCTGCATGGAGGAGGATTCACAGTGGGCCTAGATGCACAAACACATTCCATTCTCTCTCTCTCTTTTTTTTTTTTGGTTGGTCATGGGACTTGAACTCTGGGACTGGGTGCTGTCCCTGAGCTCTTCAGTTCAAGGCTAGCACTCTACTCTTTGAGCCACAGCATCATTTCCAGTTTTCTGGTGGTTAATTGGAGATAAGTCTCACAAACTTGGGACTTTTATGCCCCAGCTGGCTTTGAACGCAGATCCTCACATGTCAGCCTCTTGACTAGCTAAGATTACAGGCGTGGGCCACCAGCACCTGACACTCCGTTCTTATTCCCATTCTACAGCATGGAGTAGTGAAATCACTTTTCCAAGGGGCACAGGTTAGGCGTGATAGAGTTAGGACTTGAACCCAGGGAGCCTTGCATCCTTCCTGTGGTAAGGAAGGGGAGGATGGAGAGTGAAGAGGTCAGGCCACAGGTCACAGGCCACCTTCAGGCTCTCTCTGGTTGTGCCTTCACAGGTGCTTTCTATTCTGAGAAGCTGCCGGGTCCCAGCAGGGCAGGGCGAATTGTGGTTCTCAACACCAACCTGTACTATAGCAACAACGAACAGACAGCCGGCATGGCTGACCCCGGCCAGCAGTTCCAGTGGCTGGAAGAGGTGCTGAGCAATGCAGCCCAGGTCGGGGAGATGGTGAGGGCATTGCTTCTTCTTCCTGCCCTCTGGATACTTTAGGGACAAGTCTCTGCTCAGCACAAACACATCCACTCCCTTGCCCATGCGCACATCCTCCAGGCTTCTTCATGGCCAGGCAGAAGACACTTGGAGCACTGTGAGTGGCTCCTTCCCTTACCAGATCCTTAGGAAAGCCACGCATCTGTGGCTCATGCCTGTGATCCTAGCCACTGTGGAAGTTCGGATCTGAGGATGGAAGTTTGCAGTCAGCAGAAGCAGGAAAAGTCTGTCTGACACCTATCTCCAATTAACCACTAGGAGGGGAAACTGGGCACAGTGGCTCACGCCTGTCATCCTAGCTTCTCAGGGTGCTGAGATGTGAGGAGCACAGTTCAAAGCCAGTCTGAGCAGGAAAGTTTATTCTAATTAACCACCAGAAAAATCAAAAGTGGTTCTATGGCTCTAAGTGGTAGAACGCTAGCCTTGAATGGAAAAGCTCAAGAACAGTGCCTAGGGCCTGAGTTCAAGCCCCACAACCAAAAAAAAAAAAGCTCTAGAAGTGGAGTTATGACTGAACTTATTAACAAATTACGGCATGACTCCAGCCCATCACTGCTTCTTATGGGCTTCAACGTCCTCATTAGCAGTAGGTTCCAGAACCCCAGATTATAGGGATCTTGTTTGTGTATGTGCTAGTACTAGGGCTTGAACTCAGGGCTTTGTTGTTCAAGGTCAGTGCTCTATTACTTGAGCCACAGCTCCAATTTTGGCTTTTAGTCATCAATTGGGGATTAGAGTCTCATGGACTTTCCTGTCCTCAGATCTCAGGCTTCTGAGTAGCCAGGATTATAGACATGAGCCACCAGATTATCTCATGCTTTTAATCCTGCCCTGTTCTTCCTTCTGCAGTGGTGTGGCCAAGTGCCCAGGTACTGCTAGCCAAGTGACTCAGGGAACGTAAGGCATGAACACATGACCACACCTATGCTCCACATCCATGCAAGACTAGCCCACAGTCTCCAAGCCTGGTCTATGAGGGGCCAGGAAGGCTTCACGGAGGAGGTGATGTGAGAGCTGGGTTTGGAGAAAAATGATTTGAGCCTTTGAGAAGGAACATGGCCAGGCTTTGAGAGGAGGGTGTGGAGACGGTATCTCTGAGCTTTGTTTTTCTGTCCCCTTTCCTGTCAGGTGTACATTATTGGCCACGTGCCTCCAGGGTTCTTTGAGAAAACACAAAACAAGGCATGGTTCCGGGAGGACTTCAACGAGGCGTACTTGCAGGTGGTCCGCAGGCACCATCATGTCATAGCCGGGCAGTTCTTTGGGCATCATCACACTGACAGCTTTCGGATGTTCTATGATGACACAGGTACGAGACCCAGGGGGCACTTGGCACCTGCTGGCCTCCAATGCCCAGCCTCCCTGAGCCGTGCTGCCTTTCTCCCTAAAGGTGCTCCCATAAGTGTCATGTTCCTCACGCCTGGGGTCACTCCGTGGAAAACCACGTTACCTGGAGTTGTCAATGGAGCCAACAATCCAGGCATCCGAGTGTTCAAGTACAACCGAGACACACTGAATGTGCAGGTCAGGAGCCTGGGTCCCCTGGGGTCAGAGAAGGGAAGGAGCTCAAGGTGTCACCCCCTTCCTTAACTCTCAGCTAATGACTGAGCCAGACCAAGTTGCTTCCATCTTGCTCAGGCTCAGGCTCAGAGAGTCACCTGTCACCAGGTCAGGCAGTTCTTCCTGCAAATCACATGCCCACATCTTTGCCACTGCCTCCTACTTGGTCTCCTACTTCTACCTGCCGGGTCCCATCTGCCACACACTGCAGAGGGCCTGATCTTTACGAAGCCCTGCTCTCATCTTGCCTCTTTCCTGGGCTCAAACCTTCATTGCCTTCCCTGTGCCTCAGGTAGTTATACCTCCCTGGACCACAATTCAAGGCTCCTTAGAGTCTGACCTTAAACTTTTTTTTTTTTTTTGCCAGTCCTGGGGCTTTATCTCAGGGCCTGGGCACTGTCTCAAGGCTAGAGCTCTACCACTTGAGCCATAGCACCATTTCTGACTTTTTTTTTCTATGTATGTGGTACCGAGGAATCGAACCTGGGTCTTTGTGCATGCTAGGCAAGCACTCTACCCCTAGGCTAAACTCCCGGCCCCTGACCTTAAACTTCTTATCTAGTTCTTTCTATCCATAGATGAGGCTCAAGTTCCCAGCTCACAGAGCAATTGCTTACCTCCTAGGGATGTGCTATGGTTATCAAAATTACAGAGAAATACTATCTTTTCTTTTCTCTCTCTTTTTCTTTCTATCTCTGTTCCTTCCTTCCTTCCTTTTTTTCTTTCTTTCTTTCTTTTTTTTTTTTGCCAGTCCTGGGGCTTGAATTCAGGACCTGGGCACAATCACTGAGCTTCTTTTGCTCAAGGCTAGCACTCTACCACTTGAGCCACAGCACCACTTCTGGCTTTTTTCTGTTTATACGGTATTGAGGAATCAAACCCAGGGCTTCATACATGCTAGGCAAGCACTCCACCACTAAGCTACATTCCCAGCCCAAGAACTTCAAGCCGGGAACTGGTGGCTCATGTCTGTAAACCTACCTCCTCAAGAGGCTAAGATCTGAGGATCATAGTTTACAGTCAGAGCAGGCAGGAAAAGTCCTTGAGACTCATTTTCAATTAACCATCAAACAAGCCCAAAGGGGAGTTGTGGTACAAGTGGCAGAGCACCAACCTTGAGCAGAAAAACTAAGGGACGGCACCCAGGCCCTAAGTTCAAGCCTCAGGACGAACACCCCCACTCCCACTTCTTTCATGTATTAAAGCATTGCAATGGGCCTGGCTCTGGTGTAAGTTCAGGAATGACATAAATAAAGTCAGTGCTTTGCTAGACCTTCCATTCTTACAGGAGAGATGCTAAGCAAGTGAAATCAAATGTGGAACAAAGAGAGGGGCTAAGGAGAAAAAGCTGAGTGGAAAGACAGGGTGGTAATGATTGCAGGTGTGCTTATGTATGATCGAGACAGTCCCAGATGGGGAGGGAGACATTTGGTTCTGAGCTAACCTGATGAGTGTCTGGGAAAGGTGGAGGGAAGTGCAAATCAGAGGACCCTGCAGCTGAGTGATCATGTGTAAAGCCTGAAGGGGGTGTGGGTGTGACAAGGTGAGATCATGCAGGCTGTGGGGGGAGCACTCTGGTTTTTGAGAGTTTGGGACAGAAACAAGAAATTTCCTGACATAATTTTATAAAATCAGCTTTATCTGCTGTGTGGTTAGAGTCAAGGGCAGTGTGACAGATCCAGCTTGGCTGTAAACCAGCTTCACGGGGATGGTAATTTAGACCAAAGTGGTGGTGAGTAGTGTTGAGCCCTGGAGGTGTTTCGGAGGCAGAGGAGCACGATTTGCTGGTACATGAGTGTGGGAAGCAGGTGTGGCAGAAAGAGGAGTGAAGGAAGATGCTAAGTTTGTGCTCTTGCTCTTAGTTGGCTTTCTTGTTCATAACTGGCATTCTACACTTGAGCAGTATCTCCTGTCCCTCAATTTGCTAGTTGGCAATGGAATTCCACATTCTTTTCTGCTTAGGCTGGCTTTGAACCTGTGGTGGTGGGGGGGAAGCTAGCTCAAGTGGTAGAGTCTCTCTGCCCGGCAAATGTGAGGCCCTGAGACAAATGTAGGTACAGGATTAGGTGTGGAGCCAAGGGTGGGACAACAGATAACTTCTGGCTGGCTTCCGATGTCTGCTCTAGGATATGTTGACCTACTTCATGAACTTGAGCCTGGCCAACACACAGCAGACCCAGCGCTGGGAGCTTGAGTACCAGCTGACAGAGGCCTACCAGGTGCCAGATGCCAGTACTCGCTCCATGCAGGAGGCGCTGAGCCGAATCGCCGGTGACCCGGATATATTACAGCGCTACTACGTCTACAACTCTGTCAGCTATGACACTGGGCCCTGCCAGGGGGACTGCCCCAAGGAGCACGTGTGTGCCATGCAACAGGTAGCCTTCCACACCTACACCACCTGTCTGCGTGCTTCAGGTGCCGCCCTTGCGCCAGGACTGGCAGTGCTGGTGAGCCTCCATGTTTTGGTCTGGCTATGACGCTGGGCACCTTCTTCTTTCGCGTTGGACTCATCTTCTGTTTGACATAATGACATGAATGAGGCCGGCTCTTTACCCGAAGCTGGAGCAGGCCATGACGACCCAACCTCAGTTCATGTTTTACCCACAATACCTACGGTATATCTTATTGTGTGTATGATTCCTTTTAATATGTAAATGACGTTCAAAGCAATTCATTTCCCATTACCAAATATCCTTCCTCCCCACTTCTTGTGTCTGCCTTCAGCTCACCTAGTAAAAGGCACCTTTGGTGCGCTCGGTAGACCCGATGCTCTGGGTGTTATGTCCCCGCGGGGCCACCGTGGTCCAGAGGGCTCACTGTAGAGGCCAGGCGCCAGCCTCTGATCTTCAGGCCATTCTCACCTGGGGCCTCCCGGAGCTTAGGAGTAAAACGAGGCCCCTGGAAGCCTGGGGGCCCTCGAGACGCCCTTGGCTGGATCAGAGCTCCCAGGATCAGGTGGCAGGGCCAGATCCTAACCTCTAGAGTAGGGGGTCGGGGGGCTGGCTCCTCCGAGGCGGGCAAGTCCCGCTCTGGCAGGTCCGGTCCTCCCCGGCTGCTCCCATTCCCTTCCAGCCCCGCCCCTACCCGGCTGCTCCCGCCCCCTTCCAGCCCCGCCCCTACCCGGCTGCTCCCGCCCCCTTCCAGCCCCGCCCCTAGCCGGCTGCTCCCGCCCCCTTCCAGCCCCGCCCCTAGCCGGCTGCTCCCGCCCCCTTACCAGCCCCGCCTGCTCCAGCCCTTTCCAGCCCCGCCCCTAGCCGGCTGCTCCCGCCCCTTCCAGCCACGCCCCCTTCCTGCCCCGCCCCTCCTCAGCTGCTCCCGCCTCGGCGACCCGGGGCTCGAGGGCGGGCTCGAGGCACCGAGGAGAAGGCTGGGACCTCGCGGAGGACCGGACGGGCCATGTCCTGGTCCCCCCGGGCCGCTCTCCTGCGGGACCTGGTGCTGAGCGTGCTGGGCACCGCCGCCTTCCTGCTGGATCTGGGAGCCGACCTGTGGGCCGCGGGTCAGTACGCGCGGAGCGGCCGCTATCTGTGGGCGGCGCTAGTGCTGGCGCTGCTCGGCCTGGCCTCGGTCGCCCTGCAGCTCTTCAGCTGGCTCTGGCTGCGCGCCGACCCCCCCGGCCTGCACGGCCCGCAGCCCCCCGGCCGCTGCCTGGCGCTGCTGCACCTCCTCCAGCTCGGCTACCTGTACAGGTGAGGGAAGGGCTGGGGCACCTCCCCGCTCCTACGCCCGGGACGGAGAAGCACTGACACGGCAGGCGTGGGGGCAAAGGGCTGGCTGCACTGGAAACTCCCTGGGGTATCCCCCCCTGCTGTGGGCCCAGCCCTTTCCCCCCAAAGAGAATCTCAGCCCTGCCTTCGGGAATGGGAGAACTGAGGCCCAGAGGAGAAGGAGGAGCGTAGGGGCTTTGGTGTGAGATTTCTCTGAGATCCAATCCTAGCTTTGCCATTTGTGATCTTTTTCCAGCCTTGTTTTCTCCCTGTATAAAACATCTGTAGAGCCAGGCACCTGTGGCTCAGACCCGGAATCGTAGCTTCTTAGAGGACTGAGATCTGAGAATCACCTTGCCAAGCCAGCCTGGGCAGGAAAGTCTATGAGATTGATTTCCAATTAGCCAGCAAAAAGCTGCAAGTGGAGCTGTGGCTCATGCAATAGAGTGCCAGCCTTGAGCAAAAAAGCTAAGGGACAGCGCCCAAGCCCCAGTTCAAGGCTCGCTAGGCTCTGTAGAGTCTCGAGCAGCAGAAAGAGGAGCTTTAATGTTGCTATTTGTTTGAGGCACTGTGCAGACATCACTCAAACCCTGATGGGTGGGAGGGGGCACATTTGTTAAAGAGTCTTGGGCAGGCCTCCATGGGTCTAGTGTCTTCCCTTGTATTCTTCTGGGCCTTGGGTTGGAAAAATGAGGTCTCTGTTCTCTCCCCATTGGGACACTGGGGGATCAGAGGAAGAAGCTTCCTCAAGGGAGAGTTGCAATGGGGCTCTACATTATTAGGCCATCCCTGATAGGGAAGTGATCAGGCTCTCCTTCTAAGAGTTCTTGGGGATGGGTGATGGTGCCTCCACTACTACTTGGACCCTGCTCCCAGAAGCCTGCCTGCCCAACCTCTGGGATTCCCCCTCTCTGTAGTCTCCATCCCCACCTTCCTGGGACAGGTTCTCGTTCTTTCTCCAGGGACACTCTGAGCCTTGTCTCTCTGGCTCTTTTAGGTCTAGTTTTTTTTTTTTTTTTTTTTTGCCAGTCCTGGACTTGAGCTCAGGGTTTAATCACTGTCCTTGAACTTTCTCAAGGCTAGAGCTCTACCACTTGAGCCTCAGCACCACTTCTGACTTTTTTATATGTATTGGTACTGAGAAATCAAACCCAGGTCTTTGTGCATGCTAGGCAAGCACTCAACCTCTAGGCCAAACTCCAGGTCTAGTTATTTTTGAGATAGGGTCTTGCTTGGTTTTGGTCTGTGTCAATCTGGTCTGTTATCCTCCTATTTATGCTTCCCTCTGGAGATGACAGGTACACCCCATCCTCACTCCCAGCTTTTATAGTTTATACAGAGTCTGATGGACTTTTTTTTTTTTTGCCAGTCTGGGGCTTGCCTGAGCAATGTTCTTGGGCTTTCCTCAAGGCTACCATTCTACCACTTGAGCCACAGCACCACTCCTGGTTTTTCTATGTGGTACCAAGGAATCAAACCTGGGTCTTCGTGCACTCTACCACTAGGCCACACTCCCTCATGAACTTTTGTTTTTTTGTCGGTCATAGGACTTGAACTCTGGGCCTGGGTGCTGTCCCTGAGCTCTTCAGCTCAAGGCTACCACCTTACCCCTTGAGTCACAGCACCACTTCTCATTGGAGATAATTGGACATAAGAGTCTTATGTTCTTGGGGCCGGGAATTTGGCCTAGTGGTTAAAGTGCTTGTCTAGCATGCACAAAGACCTGGGTTCGATTCCTCGGTACCACATATATAGAAAAAGCCGGAAGTGGTGCTGAGGCTCAAGTGGTAGAGCTCTAGCCTTGAGAAAGTCCAAGGACAGTGCTCAGGCCCTGAGCTCAAGCCCAGGACTGGCAAAAAAAAAAAAAAAAGAGTCTTATGTTCTTTAGTGCCCGGGCTGGCTTTGAACTGAGATCCTCAGATCTCCTCCTGAGTAGCTAGGATTGCAGGCGTGAACCGCCACACCTGGCTCCCTCATGAACTTTTGACTGAAACTGTGATCTTTCTGATGTCAACCTCCCAAGTCGCTAGGCTAATGGATATGAGCTGCTGGGGCCTGGCTTCAGCGGCCTTCTAAATGTAACCCCTGCCTCTGTCCCTCCTGTCCATGGCAGCCCACTCCTCTCCCGCTCAGTCTGATCCGACTTGCTTGAGTAGAGGCAGCCATGGCTCCCTCTGCCCAAGGTCTCCCAGGAAACTCTCAGGCATGTTAAAATAGGAACTACTACAGGACAGCTTTCTGGCCTGCCTTTGGGCTCAGTCCTCAACTCCCACTAGCTTCCAGAACCTTCCTCCAATGTAAAATGAGTGGACAGGAGACCAGGGCTGCATGGGCTTGGGCAGTGCTGGACCAACAGGAGGAGCCGGTGGGCTTGCCCAGCTTTACATGAGGGAACAGCAAGGCGAGGCAGCTTTCCCAAGACTGGGATGGGAGCTGGTCTGCTCCACACCACGAGACAGGCCCTCATCCAGCTCCTGGGCATGTGTGTGTGTGTGTGTGTATATCTGTGTATCTGTGTGTGTGTGTGTGTGTGTGTGTGTTTGTTACCTAGGTGCCTGCAGGGGCTGCAGCAGGGGCTGCTGGTATGGCGGCAGGAGGCGCCCTCCGACTTCGACCTGGCCTACTCCGACTTCCTCGCCCTGGATATCAGCATGCTGCGCCTCTTCGAGACCTTCCTGGAGTCCACGCCACAGCTCACACTGGTGCTGGCCATTGTGCTGCAGAGTGGCCGAGCCGAGTACTACCAGTGTGAGTGCCTCCCTCCCAGATCTGCTGCTTCCTGCCAACCTCGTGTGTGTGTGTGTGTGTGTGTGTGTGTGTTGGTCCTGGGACTTGAACTCAGGATCTGAGCATTGTCCCTTTGCTTTTACACCTAGTACCTACTTGAGGTGCTTAGGCTTTTTTGAGCATCTTTTCTTTGCTTGTCGCTGTGCTGGGGATATGGCGGGGACTGAGCTCCTGCCTTGCTTGGTGGCAGACTGGAAATGCAGTAGTTTGGAAGTGTGCGCCCAGGGCACACTCCCAAGGCAGTGGCTGTAGGACCTCCTGAACCACAAGGGAGGTTGGCATGGTGAGGAGTCTCAGTTCCAGAGGGGTTTCTGGGGAAAAGGAGTTAAGTGACTTAATGGAGCAAAGCTCTGCCTCGGCCCGGATTCAGGGCACATGTGACCTTTGCTATGAGCAGCCTCTGCTGCCAGCCCCCAGCCTCCACCCTGCCCTCCCGCAGGGCGGCCCAGGATGGGGTGTCCCC
The DNA here is from genome assembly GCF_031878675.1 of Megascapheus bottae. Taxonomy (NCBI): domain Eukaryota; kingdom Metazoa; phylum Chordata; class Mammalia; order Rodentia; family Geomyidae; genus Megascapheus; species Megascapheus bottae. The sequence continues at coordinate 67,623,874 of NC_143514.1, read as the reverse complement.
GCCCACAGAAGCAGAGCTGTGGGAGGGTGGAGCTGCTCGCTTTCCTGCTCTGTTTGAGGACAGCGAGTGTCTACACTACATTGGCCCAGTGGAGATCTTAGTGGTGTTTTGTTTTTTGTTTTTTTCAATATAGAGATTTTGCTCAGGATTTGGTAGGTGCTCTACCACTTGAGTCCCATCCTCAGCCGCCCTTCTTCATTTTTTATAGGTTGTGAGGCTTGAACTCAGGTCCTAAGTGCCGTCCCTGAGCTCTTTTGCTCAAGGCTAGTGCTAATCACTTTGAGCCGCAGCACCATTTCTAGTTGTCTGGTGGTTAACTTGAGATAAGAGTCTGGGCTGACTTCGAACCATGATCCTTAGATCTCAGCCTGCTGAGTAGCTGGGTTTACAGGTGTGTGGCTTTGATTTTTTAATTTTTTTAAAAAATTCAGCAGACATTTACTACATACCAGGTCCTGGGCTGACTGGGGTCCCAGGTTAGCAGAGTCTGTGTCTGAGCCTCCTGGAGCCCAGAGGATGACTGTGTGGTGAGCCTCGAGGTGTAAGGGAGCAGGTGTTTCTGGAACACCCTGGCACCACGGAGTGGATGGGGGAGGCTCAGGGAAGTGAAGCATGGGCTCCTGGCTGACCTCACAGTCGTGGCAAAGCTATTAAGACCAGACACTTCAGCCTATTGGGAAAATTGGACAGCAGCCCTGCCACCCAGAGGATAGGCATTTAGAGAGGGCGATGGCCACAGGTCTGAAACTAGGATGAGAGTGGGCCCTGGGGCTCAGAGGGTGCCCAGGATATTTCTGTTGAGTGGACAGAGTGGAAGCAGGCAGGGAAGGCACATGGTAAAGACACTCCAGTGCCAGCCATCACTCCATTTTCCCTGAGGTCTTTATGCTTCTAGTCCAGGTGGAAACCTGGAGGGTGAGATGAGACCCATCATAACTTGGTATCAGTGACTCCTACCTGTTATCCTAGCTACTCATGAGGCTGTGAGGATTCAAAGCCACCAAACAGACAAATCCAAGAGACTCCAATCTCCAGCTAACCAGCCAAAAGCCAGAGTGGAGGTGTAGCTCAAGTGGTAGAGTATTAGCCTTGAGCAAGAAAGATAGACAAGAGCACAAAGCCCTGAGTTCAAGTATTGGCATGCTCACACACGTACCTGTGCATACACATACTTCTGGGTCTTGGGAGATCAGAGCCCCATGGCCCCAGGCTGTGTGTAGAGGGGGTGACGCACAGCAGGCATTATCTCTCCTAGAGGCAGGAGACCTGTGCCTCCCACGGGATCCTCTGCCTCCTTTCTGACAGAAAGAACCAGGACTGCTGAGTTTCAGACCTGAGGAAGCTTGGGCTCTCCTGGGAAAGGAAACGTATGGGGCCCTAAGAGATGTCCAGGGTGCAGCCAAGGCCCTGTGGTGACCAATGCTAGGCACCTCTCTTAGCCACGCCCCCTTACCCTCCCCAACCCAGGGTAAAGCTCCCTGCCAAAGGGCGAGCTTCAGATTTGAACCCCGCTGTGGTTGGTTGGTTGTGTGAACTTCCTGAATGTTCTCTCCCATTGTCTTCCCTCCCACTGAAGGGGCTCCAGAGAATCCTGTGAGCCCCCTGCAGTGCCAGCCTGCCTGCCCCCAGGACTCACCTCTGTCCTCCTCTTGTAGGGATTGGCATTGGCACATCCTTTGTGGGCATCTCCTGGGCACTGCTGGACTACCACCAGGCCCTGCGCACCTGCCTTTCCACCAAGCCTCGCCTGGGCCTGGGCTCCTCTGCCGTCTACTTCATGTGGAACCTGCTGCTGCTGTGGCCCCGAGTCCTGGCCGTGGCTCTGTTCTCCGCCCTCTTCCCCCACTACGTGGCGCTGCACTTCCTGGGCCTGTGGCTGGTGCTGCTGCTCTGGGTCTGGCTCCAGGGCACAAACTTCATGTCGGATCCCAGCGCCGAGTGGCTGTACCGGGCCACTGTGGCTGCCATCCTCTATTTCTCCTGGTTCAATGTGTCTGAGGGCCACACTCAGGGCCGGGCCTCCATCCACCTGGCTTTCCTCCTGGGTGACAGTGTCCTGCTAGTGGCCACCTGGGCAACTCAGAGTGCCTGGCTGCCCAATTCAGCCTCCGTGCAGCTGTGGCTGCTTGTGGCTGGTGCCTGCTTCCTGCTGGGTATGGCTCTGCGACTCATCTACTACCACTGGCTGCACCCTAGCCGCCAATCAGAGCTGGACAGGGTGGATGGGGTCCGGTGTCTCCTCCCTCCTGAACACGGCCTGCTGCCCCAGAACAGGCGTGCAAATCAGCTGGCTCGGAACTTTTTCCCCAAGGCCAAGGCTCAGGCTGCTGTGCCAGGGAAGGGAGATGAGAATGGGGCCCTTTGAGGTCACATGAGACACAGCACCGAGTCACTGAACCAGCCAGGGCCAGTTGTGGACAAGACACTAGGAAGACTTTCTCCTCACCCAGTACAGCTGATGCCCCCAAAGTTTTCACGTCTTTGACCACCTCCAAAGTAATTGGTGGCAGGGCTGTTCCCCTGCCTTGGTCCCTGGACCCTAGTTTAGAGGGCTCCAGAACCCCTGGAGAGCGTTCTCCAGAATTCTTCCCTTCTGGACCCCATTCATTTAACAAATGACTCCCGAGAACCTTGGCATTCAGAATGCCATTCTCACCTTGGGACCAGCTGCTGTCCAAGTGCCATTCTCTTTCTGCCTCAGCCAATGTTGGGTGAAACCTCAAAGGCAGCAGGCTGTGGGTACCCAATGGTGGGTGGCCCCTGCCAGCTCTAGGGTCTTGATGCAAAGGCACAGCCTTTGTCCCTGTTTTCTGGGGCCGCCTCTAAGTGCCTTGTGGACGTGTGTGGTCTGTTCCATGCAGACCCCGTTGAGTATTTTTCTTTCTAGCCTGTGTGTGTATCTCTACCTCAGAGTGTACGTGACAGAGTGTGTGCCTGTGTGGAGCAATGACACCTGGTGTTTCAAGTGTTATTGGGTTGTTATTAAAACCTTGTGAAACCTTCCAAAGTAGACTGTCATTCAACAATGTGTCTTACAAAAGGAGCAGGGACATGTTCTTTACAACTGGCAAAGGCACCTGGGAGAGAAGAGGGCTTGTTTGCCAAGGTTTAGGAGCCACTGAGGTGGTATGGGTTTGCTCATTGAGCTGGCATCAGAGCCCAGACCTGGGGGGACCCCAGCTCTGCTGCTAGCAGCCATGGCATCTTCAGAACCAGGTGGAGGAAGGCCTCTGCTAGGAGTTCTTCCAGGTTCCATGGCAAGGTGCTTATGGGATCTGATGCCTATGATGGTTCTGTAGAATTTTTAGCTGGTCTGGCAGGTGTGCAGTTTGGAGAAACACCGACAGGAAAAGGACAGAAGTTCTTATCAGGTATGGGATCTACAACTGAAGATACTCAGTTTGGTTATGTATTTAGTGGAGATACAATGAACAGGATAAGCAACATTTTATGTATTACATCTATCTATCTATCTATCTATCTATCTATCTATCTATCTATCTATCTATCTATCTATCTATTTAGCTAGACCTGGGGCTTGAACTCAGGGCCTGGGCACTGTCCTTGGGCTTTCTTCAAGGCTAGTGCTCTACCACTGGAGCAACAGCACCACTTCTGGCTTTTTCTATGTGGTACTGAGGAATTGAACATGCTAGGCAAGCACTGTGCCACTAGGCCAAACTCCTGGCCCCTGTATTTAATGTATTAAATGCTAACACTAGCAACTCAATGTAAACAGAAAAGGGCATTAAAAAAAAAAATCCTCATCTTGAGCCAGGAACAGAGGCTCACGCCTGTAATCCTAGCTACTCAGGAGGCTGAGATCTGAGGATCTAGGTTCAAAGCCAGCCCAGGCACTAAAGTCATGAGACTTTTATCTCCAGTTAACCACCAGAAACTGGAAGTGGCGCTGTGGCTCAAGGGTAGGTCAGTAGTAGCCTTGAGCTGAAGAGCTCAGGGACAATACCCAGGCCTAGAGTTCAAGCCCCACAACTGACAAAACAAAACCCACAACTTTTTTTTTTTTGCGGGGGGAGGCGTAGATGCTTGCTTAGCACCCTTTTTCTGTGTGCCAGTCCTGGTTTGAACACTCAAGGCCTGGACCCTGTCCCTGAGCTTTTACTCAAGGCTAACATTCTACCACTTGAGCCATAGTGCCATGTCTGGCCTTTTCTGTTTATGTGGTACCAAGGAATCAAACCCAGGGCTAGGCAAGCACTCTACCACTAAGCCACATTTTCAGCCACTCATTCAGAATTCTTTTACTTAAGTACACTTAATCACACACCATATATGCACAACCTGAGATCACTGCCATTTTTGCATGTATTAAGGGATGAGACCTGTAGAGGGCAGGCTTGATTGGGCTCAGTGTTTCACCAATGTAAGTCAAATAATCTACTAGTCAGTTTTTCTTTTTTTGTCGCCAGTCCTGGGCTTGAGCTCAGGACCTGAGCACTGTCCTTGGACTTTCTCAAGGCTAGAACTCTACCACTTGAGCATCCACACCACTTCCGCCTTTTGTCTATGTATGTGGTGCCGAGGAATTGAACCTGGATCTTTGTGCATGCTAGACAAGCACTCTACCACTAGGCCAAACTCCTGGCTCCAGTTTTTCTTATCATATTCGAAGACTAGGTAGGTTCAACGAGAAGCCATATGTGCCCCAAAAGATGAACCAACATTTTAGACACCACTCTATTTCCCACCTGAGAAATTCTAAAAAGTTATTTTTCTTAACTTGGTATTTTACTTGGCTCTCATATACATTCTAGATGAAACTGTCAAATGATATGTCTGCAATGAAAGCCCAACAAAAGCCTCAAGCCCATGGCTGATATCTGCAGTCAGCTACTGAGAAGACTGAGATCTGAGTATCATGGTTCAAAGCCAGCCCAGGTAGGAGACAGTGAGACTCTTAGCTCCAATTAACTACTAAACCTTAGGTAAAAAAGCAAAGAGGCAGCACTCAGGCCCTGAATTCAAGCCCCAGTACTAGCACAAAATGAAAAATGGAAGAGCAGGGCTGACAGTTTGGCCTAGTAGTAGAGTGCTTCCCTAACATGCGTGAAGATCCAGGTTCGAGTCCTTGGTACCACATACATAGAAAAAGCCAGAAGTGGTGCTGTGGCTCAAGTGGTAGAGCTCTAGCTTTGAGAAAGCCCAAGGACAGTGCTCAGGCCCTGAATTCAAGCCCCAGGACTGGCAAAAAAAAAAAAAAAAAAAAAGGCACAAAAATTGGCTTCTAATAAAGTTTAGCACATATGACAGGAAATAATTTAATTACAGTTCTATACCTTAAAAAAGAAATGTATTTTAGAAACAATTCAGATATATGAAATATTCCCTTGCAAAGTAGTTAAAATTCCTATCTGTGTATGTTGGCTCTGGGGATTGAATTCAGGGCCTGGGTGCTGTCCCTCAGTTTTTTCACTCAAGGCTGGCACTCTATCACTCGAAACACAGCTCTTGGAGATAAGAGTCATCAGGACTTTCCTGTGCAGACTGGCTTTGAACTGTGATTCCTAGATCTTAATTACAGAATTACAGATGTGAGCCACTGGTGCCAGGCTGCTTTAGTTTTTTTTTGTTTTGTTGGTTATGGAGCTTGGCACTGTTTCTGAGCTCTTTTTGCTTCTAAGGCTAGTACTCTACCAATTTGAGTCACAGTACTACTTCTGGGTTTCTGGTGGTTTATTAGAGATAAGAATCTCAGACTTTTCTAACCAGGTTGACTTTAAAATTTAATCCTCACATCACAGCCTCTTGAGTAGCTAGGATTACAGGCGTGAGCCACCAGTACGTGGCATTTTTTAAAATTACTTTTTAAAATAAAATTAATAGGGGCTGGGAGTTTGGCTTAGTGGTTAAAGTGCTTGCCTAGCATGCATAAAGACCTGGGTTCGATTCCTCGGTACCACATATAGAAAAAAAAAAAAAAAAAGCCGGAAGTGGTGCTCAGGCTCAAGTGGTAGAGCTCTAGCCTTGAGAAAGTCCAAGGACAGTGCTCCAGCCCTGAGCTCAAGCCCAGGACTGGAAAAAAAAATAAATAAATAAATAAATAAATAAAATTAATAATCCAATCGTTAAGGATGACATCTTTCCCTGAGCTCTTCACCTTCAGCCAGCATGATTAGGGCCAACACATGGGGCAGTGAGAATAATCTTATTCAGAAAAGACACTGGAAAGTCTATATAGAAAATAAAAACTTTATTTTTCAAGTTTATAAGATAGTTCCCATTACATATAACATTATGGTCAAGATTCTACAGCCACAAATGCCCGCAGTCACATAAATATATCCAATCTGATCAATGCCTTTCCTGCTAAGAGGCATGTGAAGTCCAGAGGGAGAACAGGGTTTGGGGTAGAAATCTCAGCATACTGGGACAGCTGGCACGGGCGCGAGGGGAGCCAGCGGAGCACAGCATGGGCGGGGGGGTGAGTGGGGGGGGGCCTGCTGGCACAGACTGCCACTCCACTAGACTTGCCCTCTTGTGATTATTTGAGAATCTCAGAACTCTGATTTGGCTTCGTTAATGTCTATATCTGGTGAGTTCAAATTTCCAAATGAAAAAGAAAAGCAATTTAGAAGAAACACAAGTCTGCTCCAGAGGGGCCCTAGCTGCCCCCCGGGGAGGAAACAAAGCGCCAAGTCCACCACTCCTGGGTGTGGCCAGGGCTCTCCCAGGAGGGCAGCTGGAGCCGCGCTCTGCCTGGGTCTCTTTCAGGTTTGTGGCACAACTCCCCAGTGAAAATTGAAGATAGTGCGCGATCAGAAGCTCCACGTGCTGTGGCCAAGTCTGCAATGACATCCTACCTGACGCTGTGGAGCTCAGTTTGTGAAAACTGAACAAGCTATGGCAAGTCTTGGGACACTAGCTTTGCCCCCTAACTTGCAGGGCAGAAGACAGAAACACCCCCAAATCAAACAGAAGTCCAAATGGACCTCTAAATATGGAGCAGGGGTCCCCTCTCCTGGACATCACCAGCTGCAGCAATGGACAGGGTGATGCTAAGGCACAGTCAGTTATACATTCCAAAGTTATGCCACCTCTAACTCCAGGTCACCCATGGCCCCACAGCCACCACTGAAACAGCCCCACTGCGAGACGTCCCATCGCCTTCCGTAACAAGGCCAGGCAGGCAGGTCCGCGTGCGGCTAACTTCACGGGCACTCCACTTGCAGGAAGGAGCATCCTCCAAGCCTCCAGAGACTTTCCCTATTCCCCACTTACTTCTCTTTCTGGGTCCTTGGGCCAAGAGAAGAGAGGAAGGGCAGTGACCCTGCATGATTACTCTGGGCGAGGATAACCTAGAAGCGCCTGCTTCTCGTCTGTCCTCTGAAATGATGATGGCAGCCACCAGAAAGACACAGAGGCCGCTCTGTTCAGAAATTGGGCCAAGTCCAATTTCCTCTTGGAAAGAGCTAAGGTGGGCAGTGAGGGTAAGAGGAAAAAGCTGTTGAAAAAGGAGTCCACGCTGTACTCTAAGAATGAAGAGCCCTCCCAGAATGCGGCCTCCTCAGGGCCAGGGCCAGACTCTGCAGGTGGCCTTCGTCCAGACAAATCCACAGCTACAATGGAAGCAAGTCTAGAGTTTTGACCACGAGGCAGGGCAGCACGTGCTGTGGAGAGCAGGAAGGTCAGCCTGGGACTCAGTCCCGCCTCCCGATCTCATCTGGAAATAGTCAGAGACCAAGTGATGGAGGCCTCTTCAACAATGCTCCAGACCTTTCCTAAACCACAGTTCGTGAAGTGCTTCCCGCCAGCTCTACAGACCAGGCGGCAGCTTTCTCTGTGGCTACCCATGTGAGTTGGTGTTGGAAAGCATCCCGCCGCTGTATGCTTCATCATCTGTGGGAGTGGGTCCGCAGCATCTGAGGACCTGAGATTTCAGCTGGGGCTAAGGACCGCCTTCCTCAGCGATGGGGAAGGCCGAGCCTTCTGAGCAGGTGTGTGGGTTATCCCGGAGAGAGAAGGCATCAACCAAAACATAGGTGGGCCAGGAGGCTGGGACAAGGGCTGGGACCATGACCAAACTTGCAGGGTCAGGCTGAGGAGCAAGCTCACATCTGGCTCGGTATTTCAGGCATGAAATAGCGATCCTAGTGCTCTCATTTAAGTCAAGGAAGTCTTTCTGCTTTCCCATCTCAGAATGGGATTTGGAAAGTAGGGTGCCCCATGGGAAATTAGGTTCCTGTCAGGAATCGGGGTAAATTCATGCGAAGGACACCATTTAAATGAAGAGCCTCCTCCAGGAAGTTGCTAGAAGCATGTGCTTAGGCTTGACTTGACCTCTTTGCACGCTTGGGCAGGGCCTGGCTGGAGCTGGAGCTGGGTGCAGGTGGATGGGAGGCTCTGAGGGCAGGGAGGGATCCCGGAGGGACCAGGAAGAGAGTCTGGTGGGAGAGGGCTCCCTGCAGCAGGAATAAGTGGAATCTGCGTGTCTCAGGAGCCAAAGCAGCTGAAATTCCTAAGAAGCCCGAGTCCCTTGCCTCCAGTTTGGCAGCTAAGCCTCCTAGAACCAAGTCTCTACTCAGAGTCCACCAGACAGCTTCAAATTTACCGCATAAGGTAAGTTTTCCAGAGTTGTGCCATTTTGTTTAAGGGGAACAGGGATTGACAGGAGACTGAGGCTCTAGGATGGGTGATGCCAAAGCTGAAAGTTCATCAGGGAGCAGTGACCACCATCTGAGGTGCAGAAGAGGAAGTGCCACCACAAGTATTTCCGATCCTTCAGTGACTATTTTCATGGAAGCCTCACAAGCCTCTTTCTTGATAGAACAGAGCAGCCCCTCCCCATACAAATGGCATTCCCTAATGACGGCCGGGGACAGCCTCCACAGCCCCACTGCATGTCTCCTTACCACAGGCTGGCTGCTGCAGAAGGCTACATTCCCTCCACCCCACCATCTGTGTTGTGAGCACCTGAGCATCAACACCAGCCACACTCACTCTCAGCCAAAGTTGAAGGTATTGGTTTTGATTGTGTTCTCGCCAGCGTTCCAGAGAGGGAGGGGGGAGGGAGAGGAGGAGGAAGAGGAGGAGGAGGGAAAGAGAGAAAGAGAGGGAGAGGGACAGAGGAAGGGAGAGGGACAGAGAGTGAGAGAGAGAGAGAGAGAGAGAGAGAGAGAGAGAGAGAGAGAGAGAGAGAGAGAGAGAGAGAGAGAGAGAGAGAGAGAAGGAGTGCCAGACAGGCAGCCAGACAATCAGACAGAGTAGTGAAAGTAGGGAAGTTCCCATTGCTTCTGGCTTCGGTTCCCTTCAGGAGAGAAAGGAGCCCACAGCAAGTCCCCCGTTCCAGTTCTTAGAGGAAGTCAAGCTCCAAAGCCTGGTGAAGAGACACTAGGTCTCCGTGGTTTGTGATCCTCCAGAAGGGCATGTTGTGCTGAAAGACAGGGCAGACAGCTGGTGAGCCCAACCCCTCCTGGCCACTTTCCCTTGTGCATACCCCACCCTCCACAGCCTGCTCCCAGGGCATGTGCTAATAACTACCTATGCGCAAGGCCCAACTCGCAGGACTATCATCAAAGAAGAAATAAATTGAATATATGGGGATTTTGCATATTATAGGATACTCAACAAACGTGATACGTTTCAGTGGCAACTGTACTTTCATAAGACCTGTCCTAGTAATTATGCAAGGGCTTCAAGATCAAATAAAATGTGTCAGATAAAATTAGTATTAGCTGGGTACTGGTGGCTCATGCCTGTAACCCCTGGCTACTCAGGAGGCTGAGATCTCAGCATCGGGGTTCAAAGCCAGCCCAGGCAGGAAAATGGGGGAGACACTTATCTCCAATAAACTATTCAAAAAAGGACCCGGGTTCGATTCCTTGGTACCACATATATAGAAAAAAGCCAGAAATGGGGGCCGGGAATTTGGCCTAGTGGTAGAGTGCTTGCCTAGCATGCACGAATACCCGGGTTCGATACACATACATAGAGAAAAAGCTGGAAGTGGCGCTGAGGCTCAAGTGGTAGAGTTCTAGCCTTGAGAAAGTCCAAGGACAGTGCTCAGACCCTGAGCCCGAGCCCAAGCCCAAGACTGGCAAAAAAAAAAAAAAGTGTTTAAATGTCTCTGTTATAATAAAAAAATAACTTAAAAAAAAAAAAAAGCCAGAAATGGTGCTGAGCCTCAAGTGGTAGAGCTCTAGCCTTGAGGAAGTCCAAGGCCAGTGCTCAGGCCCTGAGCTCAAGCCGAGGACTGGCAAAAATAAACAAACAAACAAGGTGGCTGGTGGCTCACACCTGTAATCCTAGCTACACAGGAGGCTGAGATCTGAGGATGAAGGTTCAAAGTTAGCCCCAGCACAAAAGAACCTGAGACTCTTATCTCCAATTAACCTCTAGAAAACTGGGAAGAGGGGCTTGGCTCCAGCGTAGGGCAGTAAGTAGCCTTGAGCTGAAGAGCTCAGGGAAAGCGCCCAGGCTGAGTTCAAGGCCCGTGACCCACAAGAAAAAAAAAAAGCCAGCTGGAGTGTGGCTCAGGAGGTAGAGTGCCAGCCAAGCAAGTGTGGGGTTTTGAGTTCAAACCATAGTATCTGCAAAATAAATGCAAAAATTGTAATGTGCTAATTATGCCATCAATTGTCCACCACACAGTCCACTATCAACCTCATAGTTATTAAGGTTTCTGAGTCAACCACATAAACAAAATTGGGTCAACCCACTCACTTCCTGTCAGTGTAAGAAAAAAGTTGACAAAAAATAAACTGGGAATCTGAGAATGTGGCTGGGTGGTACAGAGTGCTTGCCTAGCATGCATGAAGCCCTAGGTTCAATTTCTCACTATCACATAAATGGAAAATCTTGAAGTGGCACTGCAGCTTAGAGGTAGAGCACTAGCCTTGAACAAAAGAAGCTCAGGGACAGTGATCAGGCCCTGAGTTCAAGCTCTAGGACTGGCAAAAACAAACTGGGGTGGCATAGACAAAACTCTACAGATCCATCTACAGATGAAGGAATTTAAAGTGGACAAGTAAACTGTATAAAGTCACACAGCTAGTAAATGCATGTGCTTTGTGAACTTGTTTGATTTTACCTTTTTTTGTTTTGCCAATTGTGAGGCTTGAACTCAAGGCCTGGGCACTGTCCTTGTCTTTCTCAAGGCTAGAACTCTACCACTTCAGCCACAGCACTACATTCGGCTTACAAAAAATTTTTTTGGTGGGTCATGGGGATTGAACTTGGCCTGGGCGCTGTCCCTGAGCTCTTCAGCTCAAGGCTACCACCCCATCCTTGAGCCAAGCCCCATTCCCCATTTTCTAGAGGTTAACTGGAGATTCTCAGGTTCTTTTCTGCCCAGGCTGGCTTTGAACTTTGATCCTCAGCTCTCAGCCTCCTGAGTAGCTAGGGTTACAGGCATGAGCCACCATGCCTGACCAAAAAATTGTATTTTATTGGGGATAATGTATAGAGGGGTTATAGTTACATTCATCAGGTAATGGGTACAGTACTTTTTGAACCTTTCTCGTGTTCCTGTCCTCCTTTCCCTTCCCCTCCCCTCAACTTTAAGCTTTTTCTATGTATGTGGTGCCAAGGAATCTAACCAGTCTTTGTGTATGCTAGGCAAGCACTCTACCACTAGGCCAAACTCCCAGCCCTTTATTTTATTTTACTCCAAACTTCTGAGCTCAAGTGGTCCTCTTTCCTCTGCCTCCTGAGTAGCAGGTGTGGCAGAGAGGCACAGTCACTGCATCTAAATGAACCTGCTTGACTTTGAATTCCACTTCATCAACTGTTTCCTGCATTCAGAAGGGATGACCCGGAGCTGGGACCTGTATAGTGATGGGGTTACCATCACAATAAACTTTACTGGGTTCAAAGGCAGGAAGGATTTTCTTTACAAAAACAACTCTCCATTGACAATACTCACCCCCCGCCCCCCCCCCCCACACGTTTGAAGCCTGGAAAAGAATGACTGCTTTCTGCAGTCATGTCTCATGCACTTGAAGGTCGTCTCAGATAAAGGCCAAGGCGGAGACCACATCAGAATGAATGACGGAGTCCCTGTAACTAGGAAAGATGCTTTGAAGTTCTTGAGTGGCGGGAAGGAGGAGCTACAGGAGGGGCTAATATTGTACTGGGAAAATTCCATCCGAGGAGAAAATTACCTTTCTCATTTGAAGCCAGCCCGAGCAGAAAAATCCTTGTAAGAGTCTTATCTCCAATTAACCACTCAAAAACTAGGAACAGCATTATGGCTCAAGTGGTAGAGTGCTAGGCATGAACACAAAGAGGTTCAGGGATAGTGCCCAGGCCCTGAGTTCAAGACCCAAACAACAAAAAACAAATGAACAAAAAAATATATGGGTGTAGGAGCTGATGGTTCATGCCTGTAATCCTGACTATTCAGAAGGCTGAGATCTGAGGATTGTGGTTCAAAGGCAATCAGAACAGGAAAGTCCATGAGACTCTTCTTTCACATTAATCACCAGAAAATTTTAAGTGGCACTGTGGCTCAAAGTGGTAGAGAGCTAGCCTTGAGCAAGAGCTTAGTTCAAGCCCTATGATCAACAAAAAGAAAAAGAAAACAACAACAACAAAAAAAAAAACGGGGGTCAGGATCCTGCCTGTAATCCTTAGCTACCCAGAAGGCTAAGTTCTGCGGATCACAGCTTGAAGCCAGCCTGCGCAGGAAAGCATGTAAGAATCCTATCTCCAATTAGCTACCAAAAAAACTGGAAGCCTGGAAGTGCAGGTGTGGCTCAAAGTGCCAGAATGCTAGTTGTGAGCACAAAACTTAAGGGGCAGTAAGTTCCAAGTCCCAGGAACTGTAGCAAAAGCGAGAGAGAGACAGAGAGAGGCAGAGGAAGACGGAGACACAGACAGACAGACAGATGGATGGGGGGAAGAGAAAGAAGAGAAAAAGAAAAATGGGAGAGGAAGTGAAGAAAACATTACCGTTTCACAAACAATGGGCGTTGCACAACAAACTGTTTTACCATGTTTTGAATTGCTCACAGCACCCAGACTATTTTCTTCACCACAGTTACCTGTTTGGCTGCAATTTCTTCATCTCGTCCATCTCCAATCACTACATATGTGACTTTCTTTCCAAATCGTGATACAATTCTCTCAAAGCAGCTCTCTTTACCTGGTAAGAAGAAAATTCTTATTAGCAGTTTTTTTTTCCTACTGTTTTTCAGCACCAAAGATGCAGACTGTTACTAAGTTCAGCTGCGTGTGCATAGACGGCAAGTGGCACACTGTACCGTCTGGTAGGAAGTGCTGGGGAGGAGTCAGAGATCCTACTGGTGCCAATAAGCCTGGTCAAAGCACGTGAATTTGTGCCATTATGACAATCTACTTGAACCGTCAGTCCAAGTGAAGGTCTCCAAATGTTGGTGTGAGGGAACTCAGATGGGAGGCAATGGGCCTTGCGAGCAGTGACGAGCACCTCCGTCTTCCTATGCTTCTCTAAACCTCCTTCCTACGGACTGCTCACTTTATTTTCAAAATAATCAACGAGACAGCCACCATTTCCCTCTTTACAGATGGCATTGGGACAGCATAGGTTTAGTGGCTTGCCTGAGGCCACAAGCAAGCCAGCAGCTAGATTTTGGACTTGGGGCCCTGATTGTGCTATGAAGAACGGTGTCCATCACCTGCATGGCCGTGCTCACCGCCTCACTCTTCACAGCAGTCAGGAGATGAACAACCCAGATGCCCCACTACAGACGAACGGATACAAAACATGTGGTACATATATACACAGCAAGCAGACAAGATAAAATTATGGCATTTGCTGGGAAGTGGATGGAACTAGAGCAAATCATGTTGAGTGAGATAAGCCAAGACCAAAGAACAAAAGGTGCATGGTCTCTGTGATATGTGGGTATCAGATCCAAACAGTACAACAGTGATGACTCAACACTCAGATATTCCAGGTCACTGACATGAATCTGGAGATATAAATATATCTATAGACATATAGGTCTATAATAGGATATATATTCCATGGACATATATTGATATATATTATATAGATGGTTATTTATCTATGACATACAAAGATTCAGCTTAATTTTAATTATATTCTTAAATTTATGTGCGAGTGACTGCATATAGATTTTTTTCTTGAATACCTGACTGTAGAACATGACATTTCAAAGATGATATAAAATCAATCTTTCTTTCTTGCTTTCTTTCCTTTTTTTTTGTGGGTCATGGGGCTTGAACTAGGCTTGGGCACTGTCCCTGAGCTCTTTAGCTCAAGGCTACCGCTCTACCTTTGAGCCAAGCCCCACTTTCTATTTTCTAGAGGTTAACTGGAGATAAGAATCTCAGGTTCTTTTGTGCTGAGGCTGACTTTGAACCTTGATCCTCAGATCTCAGTGTCCTGAGTAGCTAGGATTACAAGTGTGGGCCACTATGCCTGACTTTCAGTTTTAATTTAAAAAAGTTTTAGGGGTCGGGGATTTAGCTCAATGGAAGAGCACTGGTAAGTGCAAGGCCCTGTGTTTGGTCCTCAGCTCTGGGGGAAAAGAAAAAAAGAGACCAAGAATGTGACCTCGTTGTAGAGTGCTTGCCTAGCATGCATGAAGCCCTTGATTCAATTCCTTGGTACCACATACATAGAAAAGGCCAGGAAGTGATGATGTGGCTCAAGATTAGGAACACTAGCTTTGAGAAAATCCCAAGGACAGTGCCCAGGCCCCGAGTTCAAGCCCCAAGACTGGCAGAGAGGGAAAGGGAGAGAGAGAGGGAGGGGGGGAGAGACAGAGAGACAGAGACAGAGAGACAGAGAGGGAGAGAGAATATCAAAGGGTAAACAAATGCCACTGTATTCACTGGACACTGTTGAAATGTTGTGGGTGAAGATGGGAGGGAAAAATTGGGAGAGTGACAATGTCCAAAAATAAATGTACTTATTACCTGACTTACTTAACCATAACTCTTCTATACATCCCCTTTATAACAATTGAAAAATTGAATAAAATAATTAATGACAAAATAAAATGTGGGAAAAAAGCCATTTTCTATAATAATTTTAACTTTTTTTTTGCCTTTTTTTTTTTTGCCAGTTCTGGGCTTGAGCTCAGGGCCTGAGCACTGTCCTTGGACTTTCTCAAGGCTAGAGCTCTACCACTTGAGCCTCAGCACCACTTCCGGCTTTTTTCTATGTATGT
The DNA here is from genome assembly GCF_031878675.1 of Megascapheus bottae. Classification (NCBI taxonomy): domain Eukaryota; kingdom Metazoa; phylum Chordata; class Mammalia; order Rodentia; family Geomyidae; genus Megascapheus; species Megascapheus bottae. Next base: position 67,608,737 of record NC_143514.1, on the reverse strand, counting down.
GGTACTGAGGAATTGAACCCGAGTCTTCATGCATGCTAGGCAAGCACTTTAACCACTAGGCCAAACTTCCAGTCCCTGCCTTTTCTTTTTTGGTACTGGGGACTGAACCCAGAACATTGCACTTGCTAGTCAAGTGCTCTGCCATTGAGCTACACCCCAGCCCCTATAACTCATTTTCTAGCAATGGTTTTGGGCACAAGCTTTGTATATCTTTTTCCTGATGGGGCAGTAGAGTGGGAGGGGGAACTCCAGAACAGAACCTCCCCCCCACAAAAAAGCCCAGAACGAATTGACCAATAGATACAGTAATTGTCTCATCTGGAATTTCCACATTTACTGTACTGAGACTGTAGCATTAAAATTGCCCTTGAGAAATAAGTGACATAAGTATCACAGATGGTTCTGAGATACCCATGCTAGGGTATCAAAATTCAAGTGTCTAAAACTTGCATTGAACATATCTCTGTGGGAACGATACTTTATTTGCAGTAAAAGGAAATTATATCCTTGCTGTTTCTTCACCATTTCTGTTTTTTGTTTTTGGTTCGTCATGGGGCTTGAACCTGATCAGGGCCGGGGTGCTGTTCCCCAGCATTTCTGTTCAAGGCTAGCGCTCCACCACTTGAGCTCCACTTCCAATTTTCTAGTGATTAACTGGAGTTGAGAGTCTTACAGATTTTTCTTCCTGGCTGGCTTCAAGCTGTGATCTTCAGGTCTCAGCCTCCTCAGTAGGTGAGTGACCTGTGACCAGCTACCATCAATATCTATTGCTCTTCTTCTGTTAGGCAGAGTCTTTATTTAACCTCTTTTTTTTTTTTTTTTTAAATGTGGTGGGGGGGAATCAAGGGGCTCAAACTCTGGACCCAGGTGCTGTCCCTGAGATCTTCAGCTCAAGCCTACCACCCTACCCCTTGAGCCACTCACCCACTTCCCATTTTCTTTATTTTTTTTTTTCTTTCTTGCCAGTCTTAGGCCTTGAGCTCAGGGCCTGAGCACTGTCCTTGGACTTTCTCAAGGCTGGAGCTCCACCACTTGAGCCACAGCACCACTTCTGCTTTTTACTATGTATATGGTAGTGAGGAATCGAACCTGGGTCTTCCTGCATGCTAGGCAAGCACTCTACCACTAGGCCAAACTCCCAGCTCTGCTTCCCATTTTCTAGTGATTAATTGGAGGTAGACATTCTTTAGTGCCTGGGCTGGCATTGAACCAGGCTACCGTCATACCCTTGAGCCAAGCCCCACTTCCCATTTTCTAGAGGTTAACTGGAGATAAGTCTCAGGTTCTTTTGTGCCAGGGCTGACTTTGAACCTTGATCCTCAGATATTAGCCTCCTGAGAAGCTAGGATTACAGGTGAGAGCCACTGCACCTGGCTTTTTTCTTTTTTTAAGCCAGTCCTGGGACTTGAACTCAGGGCCTGCACACTGTCCTTGAGATTTCTCAAGGCTACCACACTACTACTTGAACCACAGCACCACTTCTAGCTTTTTCTATGTATATGGTATTGAGAAAATGAACCCAGGGACTCTGAAGGCTAGGCAAGCACTCTACCATTAGGCCACATTCCCAGCCCAATCTCATTCTTTCTTCTTGCCAGATCCTGGGACTTAGCACCAGGGTGCTTTCCTAAGATGACCGACTGCCATTTGCTGGAAAGTAGTAGTTTTTTTTTTTTTTTTTTAGTCCTGGGGCTTGAACTCTGGTCCTGGGCGTTGTCCCTGAGCTCTTCAGCTACCACCCTATCTCATGAACCACAGTGCCACTTCCCTAGTGGTATTTATTATGTACAAAGACACTCAGCCTAACTGACAAGCACCCCCACCTGCATGCTCATTAGTCCTCTAGACATATATGGCTCTTTTTTTTTTATTCTTTTTTTTTTTGCCAGTCCTTGCTTGAACTTAGGGCTTAGGCACCATCCTTGGGCTTTCTCAAGGCTAGAGCTGTACCACCTGAGCCACCTGAGCACTACTTCCTGCTTTTTTCTATGTATGTGGTAAATGAGGAATCGAACCCAGGTCTTCATGTATGTTAGGCAAGCACTCTACCACTAGGCCAAACTCCCGGCCCCTATAAATGGCTCTTTCTTTTTTTTTTTTTTTGCCAGTCCTGGGCTTGAGCTCAGGCCTGAGCACTGTCCTTGGACTTTCTCAAAGCTAGAGCTCTACCACTTGAGCCTTTTTCTATGTATGTGGTACTGAGGAATCGAACCTGGGTCTTCATGCATGCTAGGCAAGCACTTTAACCACTAGGCCAAACTCCCAGCCCCTAAATGGCTCTTTCTTTCCTACATGTCTAGCCCATGGGGTCTTATGACCATCTCCTGGACCAGACACTGTCTATTCTGGTCCTTTTTAATAAAAGGCTTAACTTGGACGTACATAGGTGCCTTCAGTGCTAAGATTTTGTAATAGCAGAGTCAGGTATAGAATTCTCCTGGCACATTTAATTGGTGTTGCTGGGTAAATACATATTAGTCTAAAAATTTAGTTCAAATATTAAGTAACTCAACAAATAGTGATGTCCTATTATGTTCTTTGTCTAATTACAAAATATTAGCACTGAAGGCACCTATATGCGTCCAAGTTAAGCCTTTTATTAAAAAGGACCAGAATAGACAGTGTCTGGTCCAGGAGATGGTCATAGGACCCCACAGGCTAGACATGTAGGAAAGAAAGAGCCATTTATGGGGGCTGGGAGTTTGACCTAGTGGTAGAGTGCTTGCCTAGTATGCTTGAAGACCCAGGTTCGATTCCTCAGTACCATATACACAGAAAAAAAGCAGGAAGTGGTACTGAAGCTCAGGTGGTAGAACTCTAGCCTTAAGAAAGCCCAAGGACATTGCTCAGGCCCTGAGCTCAAGTCCAGGACTGGCAAGAAAACAAAACAAAGCAAAACAAAACAAAAAACCTTATAGGAGCAAATCATTGTATGAGGCCCCAGGATCTCCTACCAGCTTCTGTAGACGCTCTGCCCTATTTCTTACTGATCTACTCTCCTTAATGGTCTTGCTCCAACCTTTTATACTTTCTATGGAAATGATTACAGAAAAGAACTTTAGAACTTTTTCTTCTTGGGAAATTAAAGTCCTATACCAAATTAAGCCTGTCCCAGATCTTGGTAACCACCATTCTATTTCCATTTCAATATATTTCACCACTCCAGGGGCTTTTCATAAGTGGCATCAGATGATTTTTTCCCCCCCTGGTCAGTCGTGGGACTTGAATTCTGGGCCTGAGCATTATCCATGAGCTCTTCAGCTCAAGGCTACTGCCCTATCCCTTGAGCCACAGCACCACTTCCCGTCTTCTGGTGATAAGAAAACCTAAATTGGAGATAAGAGTCTCATGGACTTTAGTGCCTGGGCTGGCTTTGGTTTTGAACTGTGATCCTAAGATCTCAGCCGCCTGAGTAGCTAGGATTTCAGGTGTGAGCCACCATGACTGGCATGATCTTATTTTTTTTTGGTGTTGTCTTATTTAGCTTGGTATGAGATGCAGGGTTCATCTGTGTGGTGGCATGTGACAGGATTTCTTTCCTTTTTAGACTGAGTTCATTGTATGGATCCCATCTTCATCCACTGACAGACACTGGGCTTCTTCACCTCCTGCCTGTTTTGGGTAAGGCTGCTATGAGTATGGACGTCTCTTTGGGACTCTGTTCTGGGTAACAGGATCTAACTCAAGCATTTGAAAACCAATTCTTCTGGATATCTACCCAGAAGTGGGATTGGTGGATTAGATGCTAGTACTCTTAATTTTCTTTTGAGGTCCCATCACACTATTCCAGAGCAGCTAACTGCCATGTGCGGCACTGTGGGTTGAATCCTGGGCCCTGTGAATCACCTACTACAATCTGCCAAATGTGCACAAAGTTTCAATTTTTCCACATCCCTGCCAGCACTTATTATTTTCTGGTTATTCAAAAAGTTTATTATTATTTTAAATAGTAGCCATCCTAACATGCATAGGGGATTTAAAACGAAACAGATATAGCCATGCTACTTGGCTCAGGCTGGCCTAAGCTACATAGCTAGTCCAGATTGACAGGCTCTGAACCTGAGCTCTTTCTGCCTCTGCCTCCCAAGTGCGGGGCTTGCCAGTGGTGCAGTGCTTATTCTATCACGCTACAAATTCTGAAAAAAGACAAAACTGGAAATGAGGCAAAACCAGATTTTTTTTTAAGTCAGAAATATGTTCTTCTAAATACTTCAAGTAAAAGAAGTATATTTATGTAAGTTACTACCTGGGAGTACTGACCAAGTGCAATAACGGCTAAGCTTCTGCTCTCTCATTAGAACTATCAAACAGCACAGCCAAGAACTGTGTGACAGGAGAGCTGGCAAGGACACATGTCTGAGGAGGGTTTTACTGTAATTGAGAAGTCAATTAGAAACCACACTGGTTTTGGAGCCAGGTACCACTGGCTCACACCTCTAATCCTAAGTACTCAGGAGGCTGAGATCTGAGGATCCAGGCTCAAAGCCAGCCCAGGCAGGAAAGTCCATGAGACTCATCTTCAATTAACCACCAGAAAACCACAAGTGGTAGTGTGGCTCAAAGTGGTAGAATGCTAGCCTTTAGTAAAAAAACTCAAGACCAGTGCCCAGACCCTAAGTTCAAGCTCCACTACCAACAAAAAAATAGAAGAAGGAGGAAAAAAAAAGAAGGAAACTATACCGATTTTGGTAGCGCTATAGATGTTTTCAATAGGAAATATTTCTCCTAGTCCATACAGGAGAACCTTGGCCAGGGCTGGAACCAGCTGGGTGGTAGTGATGAGAACATTCACACAGTTCTTTCTAGAAGGAAGAGAAAAAAAAATGTGAAACCAGGGCCGGGAGTTTGCCGTAGTGGTAGAGTGCTCGCCTAGCATGCACGAAGACTCGGGTTCAATTCCTCAGTACCACATACATAGAAAAAAGCCTGAAGTGGTGCTGAGGCTCAAGTGGTAGAGCTCTAGCCTTGAGAAAGACCAAGGACAGTGCTCAGGCCTTGAGCTCAAGGCCTGGACTGGCAAAAAAAAAAAAAAAAAAAAGTGAAACCAAATCAACCAGAGGCAAAGTCAAATGAGCCCACTCTGAGGATCTAGTTACTAAAATGAAGCACAAAGGGCCTGGTATTGTTCAGTCCCAATGTTATGACTTACAAGTAACAGTAACCATGTCACTGATACTTTAGAAAACAAAAATGCAGAGTTCTTTATTACTGGGAATAATATTCCATCTAATGGAAATACAAGTCAGCCCTTAACTGAGATCTAATTTAGTTTCTCTGGGTCTCTCACATAATAGCAATCATTCCATTAGACACATTAATTACACAAGCTCTTTTCCATACTACCTTCAGGGTCAGTTTTACTTCTGACTAGGTTGCAGACATGGAATTCTTGCTTTGGGGGAGAAAGCAATTGAAGACTGTTACCAATATGGCTGCATTTATTTTTCAGTATGAGTCAAGCTGAAATCTTCTTAGTCATTTTTTTTCCTTTTTTTTTTAATTGTAATTAATAGAGGGATTACAGTTATATTTGCCAGATAGAAGGGTACATTACTTCTCACGTATTGATACTCCTTCTCATGTTTTTGCCCCCATTTCCCTCCTCCCACCCCTTCCTTCTTATAGAAGTCATTAAAAAAAAAATTAGTGCTAATTAGTTGTACATGTCTATGCACAGTGCATCTTAAGGAGAGTCACCTTTTCTATCATTTGTCCCTTTAACTTCTTACTATTTTTCTTTTGATTTCTGCCTTCTTGGGTGAGTCAAGTTAGCTGAATGGGTCTTAGAGCTTCTGTACTTAAATTGCCCACTTTTTCTTTGATTCTCTATTTCTTGGGCTAGAGATTATGGGTTATTAAGTTTAGTTTCAGGGTAAAAAGGAAGAGGAGAGAAAAGGAGGCTCACATATAAATATTCTCTTACAACACTAAGGTGTGCTGTTTTCATAAAACGTCCCTCTTACCTAACTACATATTCTTACATATTCCATGAATCACTTAAACATCTCATATTTCTATTCCCAAACCTAGCCTGGACCAGGACAGGAAAAAGTATGTCTGTGAGAGAATGGGATTCCAAAGAACCACGGCCATACCTGGACTGAATGAGAAGCAAGGATTTTAGTGCAGTTCCTAACCAGGAATCGGTCAAAACTTCTATTTCTGCTCTTAATCTCTGCAGTGCTTCCTTTCTCTGCGGACTGAGAAGGCCTTTGGGAATAAAAGACGACTGTATCATTTGGCAACATTATACTTGCTGATATTTAGAAAGCAATTTACAAATTCAATTTATTAATAACCTTAGTCCCTGAGTTAATTTCTCTTTTGGGGGAAACCTTCAAGTAGTGCTACTCAAATATTTTGACTTTCTTCACCAAAAATGATCTGTAGGGGCATGGTAGCTTTATGTTAGAGCGTTAGCCTTGAGCAAAAGGGCTCTGGGACAGCGCCAGGGCCCTGAGTTCAAACCCCAAGACGGACCAAAAAAGAGTATCTGTTACTGAGGTCTGGTGGCTTCCTCTTGTAATCTTAGCTACTTAGGTGGCTGAGATCTGAGAATCATGGTTTGGAGCCAACCCCAGGCACACTCTTGGTTTTGAGACTCTAGATTCTTGTTTTTGTTTTGGTGCAAGCTTTAACTTTGGGCCTGGATGTTGTCCCTTAGTTGTTTTGCTCAAGACTAGTGTTTTACCATTTAAGCCACAGCTCTACTTCTTCCTCTAGACACTTTCTTCTTCCTCTTCTTCCTCCTCCTCTTCTTCTTCCTCTTCTCCTTTTCCTCCCTCCCACCTCCTTTTTTTTTCCCCCAGTCCTGACACTTGAACTCAGGGCCTTAAGCATTGTCCTTGGGCTTTCTCAAAATTAGTTCCTTCTCTCTCTAAGGACTCACTGGGAGGAGAGCATGAACTCAGGAAGGCAATAGAGAATTCCTCTGGTCCTGTGGCACTTACCACCCACGTTGCTTTTATGCTTATCATAGATTTCTCTCACTTTTCGGTAGCGGAAAGCCAGTTTCCTCATCCAGTCCACACCTCCCTGAACGCCCACAGAGGAACCATGGCCACCACTGCCTCCAGAGCCACTGAAACCGTCTGTGGAAAAACTATAGTTGCTGAGGAGAGAGGAGAGAAGGAAGTTAAAATCATGAATCATGAAGTGTTTTTGTTTTTGTTTTGCCAGCCCTGGGGCTTGATCAGGGCTGGGCACTGTCCCTGAGCTACTTTTGTTCAAGTGGTAGGTAGGCTTCTACTGCTGTGTCTGGAGCTATCAGGTGAGGACACTCCCAATGAGAGGTACACATGTGTTGAGGCACATGTGAGGGGATGGCGGAAGTCCTGCCTCCAGCCTCCATTTAAGTCGAGCTCCAGTCAACTTGACTTCACTCCAGAGACCTACCCAGCTAAGCTGCTTTCAGAGTTCCTGACCTAAAGAAACTGAGATGAGAAATATTTGTTTTAAGCTACTCATTTTGGAGGTCATTTGTTGTACAGCAGGTAATGAATATAATTAGTTAGGAAGGTTTAATATTTTATAAGAATTAGTAAAGCTGGAGAGACAACTTGATTCAAACAAGTCAGAGCTCAAGACATTGTGAGATTCTGCACTTAATTGTCAAGATACAAAATAGGCAAGAAAATTTAAAAAAAAAAACAAACAAAAAACGGGTTCAGAATGCATTATAAACTGCCTTATGTTAGCATTTTCCTATAAAGACCAAAAGTCTCATAATAATAATATTCTTGTGCTGGGTGCTGGTGGTTCTCATCTATTATCCTAGGTACTCAGGAGGCTGAGATGAGACAGCCTATGCAGTAAAACCTATGAGACTCTTAACTACTATCAGAATACTGGAAGTGGAGCTTTGGCTCTAAGTGGTAGAGTGCTGGCACCACTTGAGTGAGAAAGTAAGCTCAGGAATAGTACCTAGGCCCTGAATTCAAAGCCCCACAAGCAACAACAACATCAAAATCAACAGTACTATGTTGGAGATGTGGTTCAAGTGGTAGGGCACCAACCTTGCACATGTGAGGCTCTGGGTTCAAGCCCATTGTCAATAAACAAATTAAATAATAATAATAATCTACTTAGTCGGAAATACATTTTCTCTTAGTGCAAAAAAATCTGTCTAAAGAGAAACCAGATATTTTACTAGGGAATGATATATGCTCAGTCCACCATGCTACTATCCTTAAGGTCTGCCTCATACTATTCTACTGAGACACCCTCTCCAATGGTGGCAGCACTGTTTCTTCTCTCTTCCCCACCATCACCTCACACTCTATATCACGGTTAACAGTTCCTGCCTCCTCTAATAGGCTGGAAGTTTCTTCATCTTTCCTTTCTTTTGAACCAAGGAAGTATATTGCATAATATAGGTAGATGTTCATGACACTGTTGTGTTTATCACCTCAAATCCTGGCCATTATCATCAGAAGCCACATCTTCCACATGTACTTGGTCACACTCCTGTTAAAAGAAAAACCACTATTTTAGCCCAGGAAGAGTATGTGGTCATCAAAATGACATACTACAAAATGACCATAATAGTTGGGTGCGGTGGCTCAGGCCTGTAATCCTAGCTACTCAGGAGGCTGAGATCTGAGGATCAAGGTTCAAAGCCAGCCTGGGCACAAAAGGACCTGACTCTTATCTCCAATTAACCTCTAAAAAACAGGAAGTGGGGCTTGGCTCAAGGGTAGGGCTCAGGCTCTGAGTTCAAGCCCCAGAAAGGGCCAAAAAATAATTAAGCTATCTTACTTCATTAATATGTGAAGTTGAATTTTATAAATAAAGCATTAAAGGCAGGGAGTTTGGCCTAGTCTTAGTCTTTAGGCTGGCTTTGAACTGCAATCCTCAGATCTCAGCCTTCTGAGTAGCTAGGATTACAGGAATGAGCAATAGATCCTGGCAACATCTGTCTTTTAAAACAATTCTGCAATCAAACACTTATACACAGAAAACAGGTGAAAAATATACCAAGACTTGGGTACTGGTGGCTCAAACCTATAATCTTACTTAGGAGGCTGAGATCTGAGGATTGAGGTTCAAAGCCAACCTAGGCTTTGAGTCTGTGAGACTCTTATCTCATTATAACTATCAAAAAGTCAGAAGTGGCTCAAGCAGCAGAACACTAACTTTGAACACAAAAGGTCAGGGACAGCACCCAGGCCCTGAGTTCATGCTCCAGGACTGGTACCACCCCCCCCCGCACCCCCCACAAAAAAAATAGAGATGTCGGGAAGCTGACACAGGAATTGAATTGAAGGCCAGACTAGGATACACCAAGATCTCATCTCCAAAGTACCAATGAAAACAAGTTAGAACAGACTAGAGGTCTATAAACAGGACAAATCAGAGGACAAACTTTTAAGAAGGAAAAATAAAAGAATAGTTAAAATACAATGAAATATATCAAAAGCCAAACCCTTAATGTTACTTAATATCATAATAAATTGGAATATTGGTTTATCTATAAATGCTTTGCATGATGGGTTGGTATTTTTCCTAATGCTACATCACTTCCAAATAAGCGAATAAAAACAAATTTTGGAGCCAAGAAAAGTAAAGGTCAGCACCCAGGCTGTGGCGATCCAGTTGGGACACAATCTTCAGGATCTCACACACTCGTGGCCACTAGTCTCTCAATCCTTACCTGGTCTAACCAGGTCTCCTATAATAAGCATAGGCTCTAAACAGTTCTGAGCAACACACTTCACTGAAGCACAAAAATAATTTAAAAGGCTTACCTCTAAGTCATTGAAAAACAGATGTGTATCAGCCACTTCAAAAATCATTTCTTCCATTGTTAAACCTGAGCCAATCACTACTGTTGGGTCCTAGAAGAGAGTTAAAGAGAAAACTGCTTGAATTGGTGCTGAGCACTAGTTGTCTGATTTTCAAATATTTCAAAATTATTTTGGGTCCAAGCCAAAGCAACAATGACCCACAAGAGTGCAACTGTTCTTAAATTATACTTATTTTAATAAGAATCTGGGATTGGGGCCGGGAGTTTGGCCTAGTGGTTAAAGTGCTTGCCTAGCACGCACGAAGACCCGGGTTCGATTCCTCGGTACCACATACATAGAAAAAAGCCGGAAGTGGTGCTGAGGCTCAAGTGGTAGAGCTCTAGCCTTGAGAAAGTCCAAGGACAGTGCTCAGGCCCTGAGCTCAAGCCCTGGACTGGCAAAAAAAAAAAAAAAAAAAAAAGAATCTGGGATTGTCTCATAGACTTACAGACACTTTAAATGTTTAAGACATTAATTTTGGGCTGGAACTGTGGCCTAGTGGTTGAGTGCTTGCCTAGCAAGCATAATAAAGCTTTGAGTTTGATTCCTGGGTACCACATACACAGAAAAAGCCAGAAGTGGTGCTGTGGCTTATGTGGTAGAGCACTAGCCTTGAAAACACCCCCAAACAGTGCATAGGCTCAGAGTTACAGCCCCAGGACTAGCAAAATACAAAATAAACATTTAAAAGATAAGGCTTTAATTTCTAAAAACTAGTATTTTTGTGGGCACTGGTAGAAACACAGATGCAATGAAAGAAGACTGAGATTACCTTTCCATACTTCTGTGCATAGGATCCAGTAAGCAGGGAATGGAAGATGATGATGGTTTCATCCAGGTCCCACAGAAATACCCGCTGAGAAAGAAAACCAAAAGTAATGAGTATTCTTTAAGTAGAATGAAATAAGACGCTAAAAAACTCACAAATGTGGAAAGTAAGCAAGTCAATCTTTTTTTTTTTTTTTTGCCAGTCCTGGGCTTGAGCTCAGGGCATGAACCCTGTCCTTGGACTTTCTCAAGGCTAGAGCTCTACCACTTGAGCCTCAGCACCACTTCCGGCTCTTTTCTATGTATGTGGTACTAGGCAAGCACTTTAACCACTAGGCCAAACTCCCAGCCCAATCTTTTTTTTTGTCTGTTTGCTTTTGGTTTTTTGCAAGTCAATCTTTTTTTTTTTTTTTTTTGGTGGGTTGTGGGGCTTGAATTTGTCCGGGGCTACCACTCTACTCATGGGCCTAGGTGTTTCCTGGAGCTCTTCAGCTCAAGGCTACCACCCTACCCTTAAGCCAAGCCCCACATGAGTCAAACCCAACTTCCCATTTTCTAGAGGTTAATTGGAGATAAGAATCTCAGGTCTTTTTGTGCCTGGGCTGGCTTTGAACCTTGATCCTCAGATCTCAGCTTCCAGAGTAGCTAGGATTACAGGCATGAGCCACTGTTACGGACTGAAAGTCGATCTTAAATAACCAATAGGCCAAAGAATAAATCACAAATAAAATTGGAAAATGTTTTGAGAGGAGTGGTAGAATACAAATCTTGAAGGAAAAAGCCAAGCAGGAGTGGAAGTCCCTGAGTTCAAGCCCCAGCAACAACACCAAGGGGAGAAAGAAAGGAAGAAAATATTTTAATGAGCCGGTGTGGTGGCTCAAGCCTATAATCCTAGCTATTCAGGAAGCTGAGATCTGAGGATCAAGGTTCAAAGCCAGCTCAGGTACAAAAGGACCTGAGACTCAGCTCTAGAAAAGGGGAAGTGGGGCTTGGCTCAAGGGCAGGGCGGTAGCCTTGAGCTGAAGAGCTCAGGGACAGCGCCCATGCCAGAGTTCATGCCCCAGGATCCACCAAAAAAAAAAAAAGTCCTAAAACTTATGTGACAATGTACTCAAGGAAAACGGTATAAACTTTCACGTTATGTATATTTAAATGCAATTGTAAAAATCAAGTACCTCTTTGTTTCTCCCAAGAAATAAATTCTAATTTTAGTTTCTCTTTCTTTTTTTCTGTTTTCTCCCCACAAATAAAGGTGAAGAAAGGAGTCGGTGGCCCATGCCTGTATCCTAGCTACTTAGGAGGCGGCAAACTGAGGTTCATGGTGCAAAGTCAGCCTGGGTAGGAAGTCTGAGATTCTTATCTCCAATTAACCACCAAAAACCCCTATATATGGAGCTATGGCTCAAGTGATAGAGCACTAGCCTTGAGTGAAAAAGCTCAGGGATAGCAACTAGGTCCTAAGTTCAAATCCTAGGACGAGCCTCAAAAAGAAAAAGAAAAGAAAAGGGAAGGAAAGCTCTAAACATAGCTTCAATTTGCTCATGTCTAAGAGCACCCATTAAAAAAAAATCTTTTCCTTTTACAACTATTATAAAAAATTAAAAATATAAAATGATAATATAAGCTGGGCACAGTGGCTCACACCTGTATTTCTAGCTACTCAGGAGGCTGAGATCAGAGGATTGTGGTTCAAAGCCAGCCTGGGCACTAAAAGTCCGTGAGACTCTTATCTCCAATTAATCACCAGAAAATCAGAAGTGGTACTGTGGCTCAAGGGTTAGGGTGGTAGCCTTGAGCTGAAGAGCTCAGGAACAATGCCCAGGCCCAGAGTTCAAGTCCCATGACCAAACCATCCCCCTCCCCTGAAAGAGATAATATATATTCTCCAGTACTAGAATTTGTAATGAAATCAGTGTACATCTATAATAAATTTTTGGGTGGTTAATTGGATAAGTCTCATGGAGATTTGTCTGCCTGGGTTGGCTTTGAACCATAATCCTCAGATCACAGGCTTCCTGAGGAGCTAAGATTATAGGCGTGAGCCATTGGCACCTTTAGTTTATTTTGTTTAGGAGTGAAAGGTGATAGAACACAGAACCACATTTTCTCCATGAGTTTCACACATGTGTCTGATAAACTTAAGAAGTGAAGAAAAACAAACTAGGTAACCCAAATGGGTATCTTTCCTTACTTCCAGTTCATTGTCCTGGGAAGAGCTAGTATCAGCTTTCCTCTTGCCCCGATTTTTGCCAGTCATGTTTTTCCTCGATTGATCATCAGCATCTTTAGTTGGTGTGTTCTGGGCCAAAACTGGGCCTGTGGAGGGGTCTCCTAGAAAGGAAAAGTTAATGCGTATACTGTCAACAGTCACTGGCTATGAGGAGCAGAGCAGGAGGATAAAGTTTGGAAAAGCAAACTCACAATCTGGGAATGTAAACATAGCAATGAGGGGCCAGGAGTGGCCTAGTGGTAGAGTGCTTGCCTAGCATGCACAAAGCCCTGGGTTCGATTCCTTACTACCACATACACAGAAAAAGCCAGAAGTGGTGCTATGGCTCAGGTGGTAGAACTCTAGCCTTGATAAAGCTCAAGGACAGTGCCAAGGGGCTGAGTTCATGCCCCAGGACTGGCAAAAAAAAAAAAAGGCAATGAGTATCAGCAGTGGCTAATATCACATTGGAGTGACTAAACACAAAGGGATATTTTTTTTTTTTTTTTAAGTTTTATGACAGCTTGGATTCTTGATCATTCCACATCAGTCTCTGGAGTGCAAGGGGTTACAGGCATGTACCACAATACATGGCTCAAACACCAAATTGTCATTAAGTATAGACATAAAGCTTGCAAGTCACATGCCAGTGGCTCACGTGTATAATCCTAGATACTCAGGAGGTTGAGATCTAAGGATCATGGTCAGAAGCCAGCCTGGGCAGGAAAGTCTGTGAGACTTCTTCTTTTTTTTTTTTTTTGCTAGTCCTGGGCCGTCTCAAGGCTAGAGCTCTATCACTTGAGCCACAGCGTTACTTACAGCTTTTTCTGAGTATGTAGTACTAAGGAAATTGAACCCAGGGCTTCATGAATGCTAGGTAAGCATTCTATCAGTAGGCCACATACTAGGCCACATTCTAGGCCCCTCTGTGAGATTCTTTTTTTTTTTTGCCGGTCATGGGCTTGAGCTCAGGGCCTGAGCACTGTCCTTGGACTTTCTCAAGGTTAGAGCTCTACCACTTGAGCCTCAGCATCACTTCCAGCTTTTTTCTATGCATGTGGTACCGAGAAATCGAACCTGGGTCTTCATGCATGCGAGGCAAGCACTTTAACCACTAGGCCAAATTCCCAGCCCCTCTGTGAGATTCTTATCTCCAATCTACTCAGAAAGAGCTGAAAGTGGTGCTGAAGCTCTGAAGTGATAGAGTGCTAGCATTGCACAAAAGAAGCTCAGGGACCATGCATAAGCCCAGAGTTCAAGCCCCAGGACCAACAAGAAAAAAAAAAAAGGATGTGTACACATTTAGTCAATTTGTATATAAAGCTTTTATGTAAAAAGTTTTAAATATGGACATCATAATTTATTGCAGCATTTCAAAGCTATGTACTCCCTAAATTGTAGGTTAATTTTGTACATTATTTTGGAGGACAGGTGGAGAAGAACTATAGGTTTCCTCAGAATCTTGAGGAGGCCAGAAGTTTGGCCTAGTGATAAGAGTGCTTGCCTAGCATGCCTGAAGACACAGGTTTGGTTCCTTGGGGTACCACATATATACCAAAAGCCAGAAGTGGTGTTGTCTCAAGTAGTAGAGCTCTAGCCTTGAGAATACCCAAGAACAGTGCTTGGGGCCTAGGTTCAAGCCCCAGAACTGGTAAGCAAAAAAAAAAAAAAAAAAAATCTTGAAGGGATTAAAGATGCAGAAAAAGTTTAAAAACAAGTTTAAACATGCCTGGACTAAGACTGGAGTCCTTTGACTTTTAAAAAATATGCCCAAATTTGGGCTAGGAGCATACCTAGTAGTAGAGTGCTTGCCTAGCATGCACGAAGCCCTGGGTTCAATTCCTTGGTACCACATACACAGAAAAAGCTGGAAGTAGCACTGTGGCTCAATTGGCAGAGCACTACCCTTAAGCAAAAAATGTCCAAGGACAGTGGCCAGGCCCTGCTACAGGACTGGCAGAAAAAAGAAAAAGCTAATATTCTAAAACTCCTTGTGATAAGCACATTACCAATACAGGGAGGGCAGGGATGAGAAATGCAATCTTTTCATTGTTAGTACTTCTCTATTCCAGCATCAAGTAGATATCCATCACTAGTGATTCATGAGAGCCTGTGTCTAGCATTTCAATGGCCTTCACATTGGAGGAAAAAGCCAAGAGCGTGGTCATGTTGACTTCTACCAGAACAAAATCATCTTCACCATTAACGACATGCAGTTTTCTGAGCTGCAGTACTTACCAGAGGATAGTCTCTGTGCTGCTGGTGCTGGAACCATGACACTAGGCTTCTCTGTCTGATACGTGGTATTCTCCGCATCACTGTTAGTCTGGCCCGTAACGCCAAAGCTAGAGCTGGGGTAGCAGGTTTGGTACTGATTCTGACCAAGAATAGTATAGGTGGGATAGTCCTGCAGGCCAAAGGAAATAAGAGAGGAAAACAAGATTCTTAGAAAAACAAGCATAATTTCAACTCAGGGTTTCTTTTCCTTCTAACCAAGGATTATTTCCTAAAAGATGAATTTGATTTCTCATCTACTTACGTAGTAGTGACTCAATGAACATATGCTTATCAAAATGCATTCTGTAGAAACCTGGATCTAAAAGACATATCTCAGCTGCCTTGGGATGATGGAAAGACTGAAAAGGATCCTGTGTTCAGTCACACACACATCTGCAGTATTCTGTCTCCAAAGCTATCAGTTCCCTATACTACCACCAATCTTAGTATTAAGCTTAAAGCTTCTATACTTGATGTCTGATGATAGTGCTTCTAAGAACAAGTGAACTTACATGAGAAAAAAAAAAGAGCTATACTCCCAGTACTCTGGAGGAGGAAGCAGGGGCAGAAAGATCAGGAGTTGGCGGCTAGCCTGGGCTACATAGTGAGTTCAAGTCAATCTTGATATAAGCAAGACCCAATCTCAAAAATCAAATAAAACAACAAGAAAAACAAATCACATATACTGCAAAGTTTCCAAGTTTTAAAAGTGATTATTTTTAGCCAGGCGTGGTGGCTCACGCCTTTAATCCTAGCTACTCAGGAGGCTGAGATTTGAGGCTCACAGTTCACAGCTAGGACAGGCACTAAAGTCCATAAAATTCTTATCTCCAATTAACCATCAGAAAATGAAAGTGGTATTGTGGCTCAGGGTTAGGGCAGTAGCCTTGAGCTGAAGAGCTTAGTGACAGCGCCCTAGGCCAAGAGTTCAAGTCCTAGGACCAACCAAAAAAAAAAAAAAAAGTGATTACTTTTAAGAATAATCAAATTTTCTTTAAGGTCTCCCTATAATATTGGAAGGAAGCTTTTAGTACTTTCACAAGCACATGTATGCTAAAACTTATCCAATTGTACAATGTGTACACTTTGTGCAGAGGTTCTGTCAACTGGACCTTAATAAAGCTAGACTTAAGCATGACATAAAACAAATAGACACTTGACATTAGTGACATATAGGCAGATGCTAGTGGACTAGAACCATTCTTTATAATCATTGAACATCTATTATAAATGTAACTCATGAAAGTCAGCAAGGCTCTTATCTCTAATTAATTACCAAAATAAACAAAACCCAAACCAGAAGAAGAGCTGTGGCTTAAGTTGTAGAATGCTAACTTTGAGCAAAAAAGCTCAGGGACAGTGCCCAGGTCCAGAGTTCAAGCCCTAATAATGGGGGAGGGGGGGGAAGGTCTGGTTTTAGATATGCTGAATTTAGGGAAATAGGATAGAGTTAAGAGAGCAGTTGGGCCGGGGGCATGACCTAGTGAGAGTGCTTGCCTAGCATGCCAGGCTAGTACCACATCTACCGAAAAAGCTTTAAGTGGTGCTGTGGCTCAAGTGGTAGAGCACTAGCCTTGAGAAAGCCCAAGGACTGTCCCTAGTCCCTGAGTGATCAAACCAGACCATGTAAGTGTGACCCCAACTCAAGTCATATGGAGATGACCTCACAAGTGCAAGGTCCTGAGTTCAAACTCCTGAATCACCTCATTACCACCAAAAACAGACCATAAAGAAATCCCACAAGAATGAGTGGGTTAAAGAAGAATAATTACTTATTCTATGAACATTTATGGTGTTTCTATGAAAGAGCCTAAGCTTTGTAAGTGAACAAAATAAGGACTAATTCCTTACTCTTCATGGAATGTACACTCTAGTAGGGGTGGGGCAAGAGGTAAACATATTAGGTAAGGGGCAGATAGGACTTAGCAGGGCACAAAGAATGAGTGGCTGCCTAAGAAGCCACCTGAGGTCCTGTTCTGATGAGAGCAGCCTCCATGTTCTACACTATCATGGTTGCCTCTCAGAGGACATATGTAAAGGAGAAAGCAAGAAGAAGCCAGATGAACCATATCAAACAGGATGGACTGAAGTACCTGGTTTGAGATGCTGGCAACTGCGGCTGCTGCTGGAACATTGGCAATTGTGGGTGAAGTGGAAATCAGGCTGGCATTTGGGCTTGAAGCTGCAGGGGTTGAGAATAATATTGACAGATATTAGTTAAAGAAACTATGTAAAAGGCTTAAAAATTCTGAAAATAAAATGTTTTAAATGAATGTGTCTGCAAGAAAATAAACAATGCCAGTAAAGGAAATAAGTAATTTAGACTTGATTCGAAACAAAACACTTCAAATATCTTGCTGTTTTCAGCCCTTCCTGCTCAAGTCCTAGAAGAGAAACCCACAGCTCATTTTAACCATGACAATGGAGTAAAAATGAAATCAAATTTGCCTTGTATCTTCCCTAGAAATTGAGAACCACTCACCTGCAGAATGACCAGACAACAATTAGTAAAGCTCTGGCAAATCCTACTGGTTATTGCCACTTGCCCTAAATTATGCCTTTCGTGATGTAACTGCACACAGTTCTCCAAATTGTAAACTTCTTAGAATTACTTCTTGGGCTATACTTAAATAGATTATTAATGCAGATCAAAAACACAAGTGGCTGCCTGGTGCCAGTGGCTTGAGTCTGTAATGCTAATCCTGGCTAATGAAGGAGGCTGACATTGGAGTATTGAAGTTCAAAGCCAGCTCAGGCAGAAAAGTCCGACAAGGCCTATCTCCAATAAACCTGAAAAATGCTGGACTGGCGATGTGGCTTAAGTGGTAGAATACTAGCCATGAGCAAGCAAGCTGAGCAAGAGTGGGAGGCCCTGAGTTTAAGACATGATACTGGCACATGTGTGTGTGCATGCATGTACACACACATATACAAAGCTCAGAAAATATCAAATATATTATGGGTAGCTAAAAATCTACTTTGTAATTTTAACTACTCTCTCTTTTTTTTGTCTGAGACCAGGAGTTAAACTCATATCTGACACTTTCACTCACTAGCTGGTGCTCTACCACCTGAGTCATGCCTCCAACCGCTTGAACTGCCCATCACAGATTCTACCAGGGTTTTAGCCAAAACCTCAATGATCAGAAAATACCACAAGAACTTTTTTTTCAAGTAGAAAATGTAATATAAGACATTAGTTGGGGGGTGGGGAGTGGGTGGGGGGGTGGGGAGTGGGTGGGGGGGAGGGTGATGGGTACCAAGACATGTGAAAGGGTATCAATGTATGTGAATTAATGCACTTTCTATCTGGCAAATATCATGTAACCCTTTTACTAATTACAATAAAAAATTATAAATTAAAAAGACATTAGTTTTTTTTCTTATTATAAACACACTTAGATATGGTCCCTACTGCAGTCTACAACCATATACACCCAGAGCATTCACCATTAGGGAGATATAACTGATTACCAATTCCATTAGCACCAAATCCTCCACAGGTAAAGTTAGTAAGAAAACTTGCCTGAGTATATAGGACTGACGGGATGGGGGGAAAGGGGATGGGGGGTGGGGGAGAGAGAGAAATGCAGCAGAAAATATCCTGGGCAAAATCAGAGAAGGTTCATCCTTTCCCCAAGTGTATGATGCTTAGGAAACACCTCAGGGAAGCTGTTACTGCAGCTCCAACTTTCTTTTTTTTTTTTTTTTGCCAGTCCTGGGCTTGGGCTCAGGCCCTGAGCACTGTCCTTGGGCTTTCTCAAGGCTAGAGCTCTACCACTTGAGCCTCAGCACCACTTCCGGCTTTTTTCTATGTATGTGGTACCGAGGAATCGAACCCAGGTCTTCATGCATGCTAGGCAAGCACTTTAACCACTAGGCCAAACTCCCGGCCCTGCAGCCCCAACTTTCTGAGGAAGAACCTGGAGCACAGAAGAGTTAAAAGTAGCTTGTTCAGAACCAGGAAACTAGCAGAGGATGATCAAGATGACAACTTGCACCTACCAATTCTTCAACAGTGTTCTTCCTTCCAATCAGTGGCTGAGCTAAGGACTAGTTTCTTGACAATCCTCAAAGACTTTCTTCTCTCTCTCTTCTTTCCTTCTTCCTTTCTCCCTTCCTTCCTTTCTTTTTGCCAGTCCTGGGGCTTGAACTCAAAGCCTGGGCACTGTTACTGGACACTTGTTTTGCTCAAGGTTAGCACTCTATCTCTTGAGCCAAAGCACTACTAACTTTTTCTGTGAATGTGGTACCAAGGAATCAAACCTAGGACTTTGTGCATGCTAAGTAAGCACTCTACCATTAGGCTACATTCCCAGCCCAAGGATTTTCATTTTTCTATGGTACTCTTTGCCCCAAAGTATTAAGAGTCCTAAGGGTTCTCTTCCTTCCTTCCTTTTTTTTTTTTGGTCAGTGTTGGGGCTTGAACTCTGGGCCTGGGCACTGTCCTTAAGCTCACTCAAGGCTTATGCTCTAACACTTGAGTTAAACCACTTCTGGTTTTCTGATGGTTAATTGGAGGTAAGAATCTCGCGGACTTTTGTGCCTGGGCTGGCTTTGAACCATGTTCCACAGACCTTAGTCTCCTGAGTAGCTAGGATTATAGGCATAAGTCACTGGCACCCAGCTGGGTTTACTTTCTTAAATACAATAACTACATGAGATAGACTTAACCTTACATATGGTGCCACCTGTGAATGGAAAAAGCAGGGCAAAAGTGGGAGTTCCTGAGTTCAAATCCTAGTACCTGCACATATGTGAGTGCACATGTGCATGTGCACATGCACGCATACATGCGTGCGTGTATACACACACACACACACACACACAGAGCAGTGCAAAAGCCTGGGCTACACAGAAAAATGGTGGTTGGACACCATAGTGACAGTTATTACTAAGACATGAGAATCCTTTCTCTTCTTACAACCTAGGTGAAGTCATCAGGGATACTACTACACTGCTTGGGGTTGCACCCATAGCCGATTAACCTTAAGAAATACTTCATCACAATGAAAGGAAAGCCAGGAATGGGGCATGTACCTGTTGCCCTAGCTTTTCAGGTGAACGAGGCAGGAAGATTCATGAGTTCAAGGTTGGCCTGAGTTAAACAAAGTAAAATCTAATCCCCTGCCAGAGGGGAGAGGGAGGGGGAGGGGGAAGGAAGAAGGGGGAGGGGGAGAGGGAGGGAGGGGGAGGGAGAGAGGGGGAGGGAGAGAGGAAGAGAGAGGGGGAGGGAGAGAGGAAGAGGGAGGGGGAGGGAGAGAGGGGGAGAGAATATGATAACACAAGCTTTCCCTCCTGGTTTGTTCTCATTTTAGAAAGAACGAAGTGAGCACTTATGTTTTCAGTGGATTCAATAGTAGCTTCCAATCATTTAACTGAAAACAAAATATTTTCATTTACATCAAAACTGGTTGAATTCCCAAAGAAGTTTGTATCTCAAGAGGACCTCACATAAGTTTTAGCTGTCTATACTCATGCTCTAATGTCTCTTCTGTAAAAAGTAATGCCTAGTGGCAGAGTGCTTGCCTAGCATAGACGAAGACCCAGGTTTGATTTCTTGGAACCACATACATAGAAAAAGTCAGAAGTGGTGCTGTGGCTGAAGTGGTAGAGCACTGGCCTTAAAAAAGCCTATAGATAGTGCCCAGGGCCTGATTTCAAGCCCCAGGACTGGCAAAGAAGAAAGAAAGAAAGAAAGAGAGAGAGAGAGAGAGAGAGAGAGAGAGAGAGAGAGAGAGAGAGAGAGAGAGAGAGAGAGAGGAAGAAGAAGAAGAAGAGGAGGAGGAGGAGGAGGCGGAGGAGGGGGAAAAAAGGCTGTAAGAAAAAAGAATACAAAAAAAAAAAAAGAAAACAGAATAGGTCAGGCACACAGACACTACTTCTCAGTTTGTACAATGACATTGCATTGAATTTGCTTTTCATCCTGAAATAGAAATAACCACAAGCTTTTGTTGTTGTTACTGTTATGAGGCAAGTATTCTTCCATAGCCACAGCCTAATAATCAACTTTTTTTTAAAGTAATGCCCTTTTCTTTTTTTTTGCTATTGTGAGTCCACAGGCTTGAACTCAGGGCCTGTGCATTGTCATCAGTGAGCTTTTCTGCTCAAAGCTAGCACTTTTCCATTTGAGCCACAGCTCTGGCTTTTTTTGTTTTTTTATGCTTAACTGGAGATAGGAATCTTATGCAATTTCCTGCTTGAGCTGGCTTTGAACTGTGATCCTCAGATCTCAACTTCCTGAGCAGCTAGGATTACAGGCATGAGTCACCAGCACGGGGCTAAAGAAGTAATGAACAAGAGAAACAAATGCTTTTACTACAAAGTAGTAAAGGCACGGCAGCAGGTGTGACAAAGCCACAACAGAAAAGCATTACATCTCACATGCCACTCCAATAATTCACATAAAGGAAGTCAGCACAATTATGACTCATGAAGTCGGCTCATTTACAGGACAGAATTCCACTGAGAGCTGACCAGCACAAAAACCAAAAAGCTTTTCTGGAAACAAACATGCAAAAGGAAAGGCTTCAAATCTACTAAACAGCTCACATTCATAGCCTGAATGATTTACAAGACATACATACCCTTTAGCTCTGGTTTGCCTCACACAAAAAAGCATGCACAAATGCATATGATCACCCCTTTCTATTTTGGCAGTCAGAGCTCCTGTATTATCCAATTTGTTTGGAGATACAGGTAGATTAAAAACAAAAAAAATACAGTAATAATTAAAAACACACACACAACCATGCCTATTTACCTTGAATGGGATAAGAATAATGTGCTGGGCTTGGCTGGCTTGTGGTTAACCCTGTTGTGCAGGTAAGAACACTGTGTTGGCT
Source organism: Megascapheus bottae (assembly GCF_031878675.1). Lineage (NCBI taxonomy): Eukaryota > Metazoa > Chordata > Mammalia > Rodentia > Geomyidae > Megascapheus > Megascapheus bottae. The sequence continues at coordinate 67,586,853 of NC_143514.1, read as the reverse complement.
TGGAGATGGAGTCTGAATTAAACCACTTTCAGGTTTCATACCTGGCCACAATGCACCTGAATCAGATAAATTGGACCAATTACAAACAACACACTGGGACTGAGAAGCATGATTATGCTTTCAAATATCAGCCAGTTGGGTTAAAATCTAAATATTAAAATAACAGTAAATTTGCTTGTAAGAGAAAATTATTGATTCTCCCAATCATAATACATCACAAGCAAATACATTTTCAAGCACTTAGGAAGCAGGGCTATAGAAATGAAAATCTTGATTACAAACTCCAATAGTGGCATATTCAGAGTTCATTTCAGTGGGTGGGAGGAAAGACCAAGATTTATAAAAGTTATTGATACCACATTGGAGGATTTGTCCTAGAGAGTGTGATGCTCATATACAGTAACAAAGTGTTCATCCAGACTGTCAGGGTAGGAGACAGTCCACAATAAGTTCATAATTCACTTACCCATAAACTGGCAACACAGTTTTCTAAAATATATTAAATGCTTCTGTTTTGTTTTGTTTTGTTTTGCTAGTCTTGGGCCTTGAAATCAGGGCCTTGGGCACTGTCCTTGGGCTTTCTCAAGGCTAATGCTCTACCATTTGAGCCACAGCACCACTTCCAGCTTTTTTGTTGGTATGTGGTACCGAGAAATCGAACCCAGGTCTTCGTGCATGCTAAGAAAGCACTCTACCACTAGGCCAAACTCCTGGCACAATGCCTCTGTTTTCTTAAGGTGAATTTTACCTTATTATTTTTGTTGCTTCTGACTAGGAAAGAAATTCATGCTTATATTATAAAATTATATAGTTTAGAAAAGGCTGTTATATTTAATTCTATCACCCAGAGATAACTATTAGTGTTTTTCAGAAGTCATCCAGATTTCTGGTTACAGAGCCTTCTTTTTATAAAAACATGAGATTACACAAACGATTCACAATTTGCTTTTGTACTCAGTTAAGCTAAGAAGTATCTTTCCATATCAGAACACAAATCTATCTCAGGTTGACAAACATCGTATTGGTCATTTTTGTTTTATTTTTATCATAATGCTCTTGAGTGACAGTCTTCCCTAAATATATTTATATCCTTTCCTACCTTCTTAGGAAGCAGGAAATAGTGAATAGATCTTTAGATCTCAGAATTATTGTTTCAAAGATTAACAATGTGGTGGTATACATTATAGACATAGCTGTAGCAGGTACTATGATTTGTAAAGACATCTGCTTAATACTAAATAGAACTGAATTACAGTTGTGATTTTTAGATTCCTAGATCATTTTTCTTTCTGTTAGATCTTTTCTACCTTCTAGCTGTAGTTCCCTTTTTAAAAAGTAGGAAAGTAGAAACAAATATTTTGATTCTGCACAAGAACTTAAGGATATCCTTTGAGGCTTGAACTCAGGCCTTAAGCTTAGGTCCTCTTGTTCTCAATGAGCTATACCTTCGTCCTTTATGGCTGAGCTATGCCTTTACATCCAACCTCCTGAGTATCTAGAATTATAAAGCATGAGCAACCTGCACCAGAATAGTTTTGGTGACAATTTTAACTATGCAAAACAAGGTATTTAGAACTCTTGATGTTCCTGGCTTGCTTGCTTGCTTGCTTTCTTTCATTCATTCATTCTTTCTTTTTGCCAGTTCTGGGCTTGAGCTTGGCGTCTGAGCACTGTGCCTGGACTTTCTCAAGACTAGAGCTCTACCACTTGAGCTTCAGCACTACCTTTGGCTTCTTTTTTCTATGTATGTGGTACCAAAGAATCAAATCTGGGTCTTTGTGCATGCTAGGCAAGCATTCTACCACTAGGCCAAACTCCTGGCCCCAATTTTCCTGGTTTTCTTCTGCATTCTGCATGCCTTCTTGCTGGATCAGTATAGTTGAAGCTAATCATTATGTCCAATAAGGTTTATCCATGAAAACACATTCTACAGAATCAACATTAATGTTAAATCCATGACTTCAAATTCAACATTAGTTCATTTCCCTTACTCCTCACACCCTCACACCCTCACACACACACACACACACACACACACACACACACACACACACACACACACGCAGTTACTTAATATATGCAGTTAAAAAAAACAACAACAACACATTGAGACTGGGAGTGTGACACTTGTCTAGCATACATGAAGACCCAGGTTTGATTCTTTGGTACCACATACATAGAAAAAAGCTGGAAGTGGTGCTGTGGCTCAAGTGGCAGAGCTCTAGCCTTGAGAATGCCCAAGGACAGTGCCCAGGTCTTGAGTTCAAGGCCCAGGACTGGCAAAAAAAAATTTTTTTAACTAAAAATAAATAAATAACTCATCATATAATGCGAACCTCTGCCTCCTCACACTAGGGTAGAATATCTTGGTGCAACTCAACATCTGCCACTGTCTTAAGTGAATCTAAGAAGAGTACAGGGAGATTGAAAATCTTAGGCTGACCAAGGGATATGGTATATAAGGTAGGAATGTGTCATATTCCTTGTTTTCTTTCTTTTTTTTTTGGCCAGTCCTGGGCTTGAGCTCAGGGCCTGAGCACTGTCCATATTCCTTCTACCACTAGGCCAAACTCCCGGCCCATTTTTTTTTTTTTGCCAGTCCTGGGCTTGAACTCAGGGCCTGAGCACTGTCCTTGGATTTTCTCAAGGCTAGAGCTCTACCATTTGAGCCTCAGCACCACTTACAGTTTTTTTCTATGTATGTGGTACCGAGGAATCGAACCCGGGTCTTCGTGCATGCTAGGCAAGCACTCTACCACTAGGCCAAACTCCCGGCCCTTTTTTTTTTGCCAGTCCTGGGCTTAAGCTCAGGACCTAAGGACTGTCCTTGGATTTTTCTCAAGGCTAGAACTCCACCACTTGAGCCTCAGCACCACTTCTGGCTTTTTCTAAGTATGTGGTACCAAGGAATCAAACCCAGGTCTTCGTGCATGCTAGGCAAGCACTTTACCACTAGGCCAAACTCCCCCCCCCCCTTTTTTTTTTTGCCAGTCCTGGGGACTGAACTCAGGGCCTGAGCACTATCCTTGGGCTTTTTCAAGAGAAAGTGACAGTAACATGTAGAATGAAGTACTTACTCCTAGCACATATGCTTGGAAAAATAAAATTTTCTCAAAGTTCTATTTATATCTGAAATAGACTAATTTGAAAACAGGCAGCAGTAAGATAACAAAGTGTACTAAATTCTTGATTTCAAAAGAAGTAAGCCAGGCGTGATGTGATGATTCTCACCAGTAATCCTAGCTACTCAGGAGGCTGAGATCTGAGGAGTGCAGTTCAAAGCTAGCCCAGGGACTAAAGACTGTGAGACTCTTATCTCCAATTATTCTCTAGAAAAGGGGATGTGGGTCTGTGGGTCAAGGGCTGTGCCTTGAGCTGAAGAGCTCAGGGACAACGCCTAGGCCCAGAGTTCATGACCCCCCCCTCTCAAAAAAGAACCTGAGACTCAGCTGGGCTCGTGGCTCACGCCTATAATGGCCTATAATACTAGCTACTCAGGTGGCTGAGATCTGAGGATCATGGTTCAAAGCCAGCCCAGGTATTAAAGTTCATGAGACTCTTATCTCCAATTAACCACCAGAAAACCAGACGTGGTGCTATGGCTCAAGGGGTAGGATGGTATCCTTGAGCTGAAGAGCTCAGGGACAGTGGCCAGGCCCAGAGCATGCATGTCTGACAAAAAACAAAAAGAGAAAAGAAAAGTAAGACTGAGTACTAGTGACTCACACCAATAATCCTATTACTCAGAATGCTAAGGTCTGATGATAGTGGCTCAAAGATAGGCCTGGCAGAAAAGTCTACAATTAGCCACCAACGTTACAAGTGGCTCAACAAGTAGAGCACCAGCTGTGAGCAAAAAAAACCTCAGGGAGAGCACCTTGGACTTGAGTTCAAGTCCCAGGACCAGGGCGGGGGTAGAATGGAACCAGGAGTTTGGCCTCACAGTAAGAGTGCTTGCCTAGCATGCATGAGGACCCAAGTTTGATTCCTCCATACCACACACATAGTGCTGTGGCTCAAGTGGTAGAGCCCTAGCCTTGAGAAAGCCCAAGGTCAGTGCTCAGGCCCTGAGCTCAAGCCCTAGGATTGGCAAAAAAAAAAAAGTAGGACTGGGAACACGTCTCAAGTGGGAGGAGCACCTCCATGGGAAGTGCAAGCCTGTAAGTTCACAGAAATGGTTTTCTGTACATGCAGATGAGTGTATCGATACCACCATCAACAAAAATCCACATGCAAAATAATTCTTAAAGATGCAAGAAATTTAGAAAGTATTACGGGTATCTTTTATAACTTCTCTGGAAAAATGTGTTACTTTATCATGGCTCTCACTGCATATCTCATATATTACTTAAAACCAAATTAAGCAATAATTGTTTACATCTCAATTACAAATGATAAAATTATGTAGCAGAAGTCTCTTTTGCCCACAAATATTAAACAAAAGCAGATTAAAGGAGTCTTAACTTTTCTTTATAATATAAACAATGTTTCTTCCAAGTTCTGAAGAGATTAGTTTACTGTACAGAATTTCCTTTCCTTTTTAATACAGTGGAATAATCACAAAGATAGCATTCTATAAATTGAGCTCAGCCATAATAGGAATTCAACATAGCTTAGTGTCAGTAGCTCACATTTGTAATCCTAGCTACTCAAATAGCTGAGACCTGAGGGTCATGGTTTGAAGTCAGGCAGGCACAAAAGTCCATGAGGAAAAAAAAAAAAAAGTCCATGAGGCTCATATCTCCAATTAACCACCAAAAGGCTGGTAGTGGAGCTGTTCAAGTTGTACAACAATAGCTTTAAGCAAAAAAGCTCAGGGACAGCACCCTAGCCCTGATTTTCAGCCCCAGAACTTGCCCCTTGCCCCGTTCCCCATTCCCACCACACACACAAAATTCAATAACAGGAATAATCAACTGTTCAATATTATAAAGGGCTTTATAATAGTAAATCCAAATCCAGATCAAAACAGGGAGGGGCAAAAAAACAATGTGAAAAAATTATAATAACTAGCTTATAATAAGCCAACTGTTGAAAAATCAGCTTTAACATATACACTAAGAAATAAACAAAGCTGGGCACTGGTAGTTCATGCCTATAATCCAAGCTACTCAGGAGGCTGAGATCTGAGGATCACACTTCAAAGCCAGCCCAGGCACCGAATTAACCACCAGAAACTGGAAGTAGTGCTGTGGCTCAAAGTGGTAGAGTACTAGACTTGAGCTGAAGAGCTCAGGGACAGCATCTAAGCCCAGAGTTCAAGCCCCACAACCAATGAAAAGAGGAGAAAAGAAAAGAAGAGAAAAGAGGAATAAACAAAAAGCCAGGTGCTGGTGACTCATGCCTCTAATCCTAGAAACTCAGGAGGCTGAGATCCGAGAATCATAGTTCAAAGCCAGGCTGGGCAGAAAAGTCATGAGACTCTTATCTCCAATTAACTACCAAAAAGCCAGAAGTAGATTGTGGCTCAAGTGATACAGCCCTAGTCCCAAGAAAAAATGCTAAAGGACAGTGCCCAGATCCTGAGTTCTAGCCCTAATATACACGCACACATGCAAGCGCGCACATGAAATAAACACAAACATATTCCCAGAGTTCTCCTTCAAAAATAATTTCATTTTGGCTGATTAAATGTATCACAAAGATTTTACTTACTGAGAAGGCACAGATATACAAATGGGGAAGCACGAAATGTCTTTTCCTCTCTCATACAGTTATAAACTCCTATCATCATTAAAAATTATCCTCTCTTCCTCTCTCCTCCCCTTCCCCCTTCTCTCTCTCTTTTGGTGCCAGTTTTGGGGCTTGAACTTAGGGCATGAACACTGAGCTTTTGTGCTTAAATGTGGTACTCTACCACTTAAGCCTTTCCGGCTTTTTCTGTGATTAACTGGAGATAAGAGTCTCTTGGACTTTCCTGCTCTGACTGGCTTAGGGCTGTAATCCTTAGATCTCCATCTCTGAGTTGCTAGGATTGATTACAGACAGGCTTGAGTCACTGACACCCACCCATACTTGGAATCCTGGCAACTCAGGAGGCTGAGACCTGAAAGATTGAGATTCAAAGCCATTTGGGGTAGAAAAGTCCCCAAGAATCATCTCCAATTCACCCAGCACTATTTTTGTTTTTGGCAGCAACCAGGAGCCAAAGAATGTTTACAAACCTAAAAGCAAGAAAGCTGTCACTAACATAAAAGCACTAGCCCAGTGGGTCAGAAAAAATAGAAATGCAGAAATCAAAAGCAGGCAACACTAACACATCCAGAATCTATGTGGACATTTCTCTGGAAAAATTTTCTAATTTCTAACTTGCTTAAATAAAATTATAAAATAACATTAATATATTGCAGATTTAAAAATAATATCCTCAATTTTCTGATGATAGTGCTTGAAGAACAGAGAAGAACAATAAAATACATGGCATATATTCCCAATTTATAAACATAAACAAACATTAGTAAAGACATAAAATTTCCAAAGAATCTTCCAGTAACTCACTGAACCCATGAATGCCTATCCAAGACATTTAAAAGAAATAAAAAGATGAATGATAAAAAGACAGAATAAATAAAAAGGACTCCCTATGAGGCATTTTTATCTGGACATTCATAATACTTTGTTTTAGCAAATTTGGTCACTTTCAATTATATTTTTATGACTACCTGTCCATGGTACTATGTTATATACAAAGCAAGTCAACAATAAGTTTTTTTCAAGATACTTAAACATTCTAAGCTTCAAAGTTAAGACCCTGGAGTAGCTACATTCTGGTTGGCGAACAAGTGAGTATTGAAAAACTCTGATTTTATATCATATACATCAAAGATACACAGCTAGGGGGCCGGGAGTTTGGCCTAGTGGTAGAGTGCTTGCCTAGCATGCACCAAGATCTGGGTTCAATTCCACATACATAGAAAAAAGCCAGAAGTGGTACTGTGGCTCAAGTGGCAGAGTGCTAGCCTTGAGGAAAATGCCAAGGACAGTGCTCAGGCCCCAAGTTCAAGCCCCAGGACTGGCCAAAAAAAAAAAAAGATATATAGCTAGAAAGTTGTATATCAAACTCCCATACCTAGTAACCACTCAGTTACTCTGAGAAGGGTAACATATCCTTCTGCTTCCTCATCAGCCATGTTTGCTTTCTGGGTTAAGATAGAAGTTTCTGGAGGATAAACCAACATCCTTAAAAACTGCTAATGATAAAATTCCTTACCAAAAGGAGGTAGTCCATATGTTTGTGTTGCCTGAGGGTAGACAGTGTAGGGCTGAGCCTGCTGCAGAGTCTGGTATTGGGTCTGCCCAGGGTAAGCTGTTTCCGAAACAGGAACTGAGAGGATATGTGCATAAGTTCTAGAAAAATTCAAGAAAGCAAAATTTTTCATGCATCTCATTCTAATAGTGCAAAAATAGGTAAAGTAGCTCATGCCACTTAAAGAATCACAACCAAGATAAGCCTTTATACAAAATGACTCAGGTCAAAAAGTAGAACACTTTTTTCTCTTCCAAGGTCCCACTATCATCCATTAATTACCCTATAAGCATTTGTGATGGGCTATATGCAAGGCCCTATATGAGACATAGAAATTACACTGATTTGCGCCCTATGTCCACATACAGAATAAAGTGCAAAAAGTAACAGAAAGGGCTGGGAGTTTGGCCTAGTGGTAGAGTGCCTGCCTCTCATGCACAAAGACCCAGGTTCGATTCCTTGGTACCACATACATAGAAAAAGCCAGAAGTGGTGTGGTGGCTCAGGGTAGAACACTAGCCTTGAGGAAAGTCCAAGGACAGTGCTCAGACCCTGAGCTTAAGCCCAGGAATGGGGAAAAAAAAAAAAAAGGTAACAGAAAACAGGTTGGAACAGGTTTGGCAACTGTCTCTCATTCTCTACCCACAACCCTGAGCCCAACTCGACAAGAGGATTTGGAAAAGAGGGTGAGTCTGGTAGAGGAAAGGCCAGCAGCAGCCTCATCAGAAAACAGAGGTAAGGTGGGCCCCAAGATCTTTAAATTGAGCCAGGTTAACTAACAAATAAGTCTGAGCATACTGTCAACCACCTCAGAGACAGGGTCTTCAATTATGTTTAAATGCCAGTTTTATTTTTTAATTAATTAATTTTTTTGTGGGTCATGGTGCTTGAACGCAGCCTGGGAGCTGTCCCTGAACTCTTCAGTTCAATGCTTCCACCCAACCTTTGAGCCACACCCCAGTTCCCATTTTCAAAGGTTAACTAGAGATAAGAGTCTCAGGTCCTTTTGTGCCCAGGCTGCCTTTGAACTTTGATCCTCAGATCTCAGTCTTCTGACTACAGGTGTGAGCCACCGTGCCAGTTTTATTTGGTATATTTTGCTGTACTGTACTTAAAACTTAGATAATGGCCAAAAAAAAAAAAAAAAAGAAAAAGAAAAAGAAAAGAAATATGGGAGGGTTGTGTTTTAGCAAGGGAAAGGTTGTGGGGTTTGGGGAGTTTTTTTGTTTGTTTTTCCAATTCTGTGCAGTGACTACTATAAAGGAGCAATGCAAAGATGCAGTAGTGAGCTGAACAGATGAGAAGGACATAGAGAAAAGAAAGTTCTGGAACAATAAGTGGGGGGAGAAGCCCTGGCAAGGGTACAGAAAAAGAAGTAAACATTAAATCAAGTGAAGTATATTACACAGAAGGGAACCAACTAGCACAAGGTAGAAAGAGAAAGCAAGGACCTTGAATGCCAGGCTAAAACAGTCAGACAAATTTGAAACAACTGGGAGGCAATGAAATTGATGAGCAAAGAGTGACACTATCAGAGCTAATCTTAATAAACATTGTGACATAAATGAGCAATGTGTTTCACCTTTCTACCTAATAATCTTTCCAAATAATAAAGTCAGCCACTTCATAAAAGAAAATTACGGGCCGGGAGTTTGGCCTAGTGGTTAAAGTGCTTGCCTAGCATGCATGAAGACCCGGGTTCGATTCCTCGGTACCACATATAGAAAAAAAGCCGGAAGTGGTGCTGAGGCTCAAGTGGTAGAGCTCTAGCCTTGAGAAAGTCCAAGGACAGTGCTCAGGCCCTGAGCTCAAGCCCAGGGCTGGCAAAAAAAAAAAAAAAAAAAGAAAAAAAAAAAAAAAGAAAATTACATAAGAGGTGCTGTGGCTCAATTGGTAGAGTGCTAGCCTTGAGCTGCCCCGCCCCCACCCCGTGGCTAATGTCTATAATCCTAGCTACTCACAGGTTCAAAGCCAGCCTGGGCACTAAGGTCCATGAGATGCTTATCTCAATTAACCACCAGAAAATAGGAAGTGGTGCTGTGGCTCAAGAGTTAGAATGGCTGGCCCTGACGGCTGGCCCTGACTGGCCCTGACGCTCATGCCTGTAATCCTAGCTACTCAGGAGGCTGAGATCTGAGGATCAAGGTTCAAAGCCAGCCCAGGCCAAAAGGACCTGAAACTCTTATCTCGAATTAACTTCCAAAAAGTGGGAAGTGGAGTCTGGCTCAAGGGTAGGGCAGTAGCCTTGAGCTAAAGAGCTCATGAACAACGCCCTGGCCTAGGAGTAGGGTAGCAGCCTTGAGCAGAATTGCTCAGGCTCAACGTCCAGACCCAGAGTTCAAGTCCCATGCCTGATTCCCAACCGCCCCCCCCACAAAAAAACCTTGAATTTTATCTAGGCACCAGTGGCTCATGCCTGTAATCCTAGTTACTCATAAAGGTGAGATCTAAGGATAGTGGTTCAAAGCCAGCCCCCACACTAAAGTCCATGAGACTCTTATCTCCAAGTAACACCAGAAAACTGGAAGTGGTGCTATAGCTCAAGTAGTAGAGCACTAACCTTGAGCAGAAGAGCTCAGGGACAGGACCCAGGTCCAGAGTTCAAGCCCCATAACAAACCAACAAACAAACAAGCAAACAAAAAGAAAAATCACACAAGAATGGCCCAAGGTCACCATTAGTGTTCACTAGGAGAACTTGAAAAAATTCATTGTGTTGACTTTTATTTTAATCTAATGCAAATTCACAAGGTATAAAGAACAAGGAAAAAAAATGCCAGTATATTTTGTATAACAGCCTCATAGCTATTTCTCACCAATTTGTCTCTTGAATTTGCTAGTGCCTAAGAATATAGCCTGGCCTAATGAATGCACCTGTGTATGTCTGCGTGAACAGGTCCATTCTTTGTTAATGTACAATCAGAAACTTGATCACAGTATTCTGTGCCTAACCATCTCAGAAGTGACTCCTTGGTTGGTTTTAAATGCTGATATTACCCTGTGAAGATCTAAACATATCTCTTTGTGACTTCAACACACCAAGACTCTTACTTTAAGTTCAATTCTATTTTGAGAATGTTCCTTAAACAAGAGCCCAAACACAGCCAGGGACTGGGAATGTGGCTCAGTGGTCAAGTGATTTTCTACCATGCATGAAGCCATGGGTTTGATTCCTCAGTACCACATAAAAAAAGCTGAAAGCAGTGCTGTGTGACTCAAATGGTAAAGCTCTAGCCTTGAGCAAAATGAAGCTCAGGGACAGTGCCCAGGCCCTGAGTTCAAGTCTAAAGATTGGTCAAAAAAAAAAAAGAACCTGAACACAGCCAGGAGCTGGTGGCTCACATCTGTAATCCTAGCTACTCAGGAGGCTGAGACCTGAGGACCAAGGTTTAAAGCTAGCCAGGGTAGGAAAGTCTGTGAGACTCTTATCTCCAATTAACCAGCAGAAAACCAGAAGTGGAGCTGTGGTTTAAAGTGGTAGAGTGCTAACCTTGATCAGAAAAGCTTAAGGATAGCACCCAGGCCCTGAGTTCAAGCCCCATGATTGACCAAAAAACAAACAAAAAAAGCCTGGGCATGGCCCGGGAGCATGGCCTAGTGGTAGTGTGATTGCCTAGCATGCACAAAGCCCTGGGTTCGATTCCTGGGAACCACATACACAGAAAAAGACATAAGTGGTGCTGTGGCTCAAGTGGCAGAGAGCTAGCCTTGAACAAAAAGCGTCTAAGGATACTACTAATTATGGCTCAGAGTATGTATAAAACTTAAATCTTCTACAATGATAAAAACCATTTAGGCCAGTGCTGGTGGCTCACACCTATAATCTTAGCTACTCAGGAGACTGGGATTTGAGGATCACAGCTCAAAGCCAGCCTGGGCAGGAAAGTTGGTGAGACTCTTATCCCCAGTTAACCACTAGAAGGAGCACTGTGGCTCAATGTGGTAGAGCGGTAGCCTTGCACAGAACCAGACCCAGAGTTCAAGCCAAAAGGAAGAAAGGAAGAAAGAAAGAAAGAAAGAAAGAAAGAAAGAAAGAAAGAAAGAAAGAAAGAAAGAAAGGAAGGAAGGAAGGAAGGAAGGAAGGAAGGAAGGAAGGAAGGAAGGAAGGAAGGAAGAAAGAAAGAAAGAAAGAAAAGAAAAGAAAAGAAAAGAAAAGAAAAGAAGGAAGGAAGGAAGGAAGGAGAGAAAAGAGAGAGAGAGAAAGGAAGAAAGTGGAAAATGAATACCATACAGACTAAGTTTCAGTCTGAGATTAATTTAAGCTGCTTTTATTGATTTATGTGACAAGATAAGGGAAAGAGAATGATCAGAGGTCTACCCATAATAGGACTGATCACTATTTTGCATTTCCATTGTCTATGCATTTGGAGTGAATGCCTATGTAAGACAAGCAAATATAGTTGAAAGGATGACAGATTAAGTTGTATTTAGAGGGAATAAAAAACTGGAGTAAAGGGGCTGGGAGTTTGGCCTAGTGGTAGAGTGCTTGCCTAGCATGCACAAAGACCAGGGTTCAATTCCTTGGTACCCCACATACATAGCAAAAAGCTGGAAGTGGTGCTGAGGCTCAAGTGATAGAGTGCTAGCCTTGAGAAAGTCCAAGGACAGTGCTCAAGCCCTGAGCCCAAGCCCAGGACTGGCAAAAAAAAAAAAAAAACTGGAGTAAAGACACACAGAACAAGAAAGGGGAAAATAAAGATTAAGTTTTGTAATGTACCTAAAGAAAAAGATATATAGAATATAATTATTCAACTTACTTTGCAGAATACATTTGTGAGGTATAATCATTGGATGAGCGAGGGATGTAATCGGTGCATGTCATAACTGAAAGAAAGATATCACCAGGTAAGAAAGTTAGAACATGTCAAAAATGAAATGTGAAAATTAGGTACCCCGCTATATAGTCTTTCAAAGTAAATAACACATAACAGCTTGGAAACTAGCAAGTAAAGAAGATTATGTACCACCTTTATGATTATAAATTTGTTAAAGACTGTAGGAAACAGTAAAAAAAAAATCAAGAATGGCAAAGGGGGGAGTATATGCAAAAAGAAAGTTGAAAGTTGGTAACAAGTGATTTCCTTTTTTCTTTTTTTGTTGGGTCATGGGGCTTGAGATCTGGGCCTGGGCACTGTGCCAGAGCTCTTCAGCTCCAGGCTACTTCCCTATCCCTGGGCCTGGGTGTTGTCCCTGAGCTCTTCAGCCCCATTGCCCATTTTCTAGTGATTAATTGGAGAAGAGTCTCACGTTTGTTCTTTGGTGCCCAGACTGGCTTTGAATTGTGATCCTCAGATCTCAGCCTTCAGAGTAGCCAGGATTAGAGGTATGAGCCACTGTGCTCCAGCTGAAAACAAGTGATTTCTATCTCCTCCTGTCACTGATCTGAACTATAAATGCAACACTCAAACCTCTCAGCTGCATTTACAGGCAATCTTAGAAAGCAAGATCAAGCCAGGTGGTGGCTCATGCCTGTAATACTAGCTACTCAAGAGGCTGAGATCTGAGGATAAAGGTTCAAAGCCAGCCCAGGTACAAATGGACCTGAGACTCTTATCTCCAATTAACCTTTAGAAAATGGGAAGTGGGGGGCCCGGGAGTTTGGCCTAGTGGTTAAAGTGCTTGCCTAGCATGCATGAAGACCCGGGTTCGATTCCTCGCTCGGTACCACAGGACTGGCAAAAAAAAAAAGAAAATGGAAAGTGGGGCTTGGCTCCAGGTAGCCTTGAGCTGAAACCCTCAGGGACAGAGCCCAGACCCAGGGGTAGGGCAGGTAGCCTTGAGCTGAAGATCTCAGGGACAGTGCCCAGGCCAAGTTCAAGCACCCTGACCCACGAAAGAAGAAAAAAGAGAGAGAGAGAGAGAGAGAGAGAGAGAGAGAGAGAGAGAGAGAGAGAGAGAGAGAGAGAGAGAGAAGGAAGAAACGAAGATCAAGAAATCACATTCTGCTTCTTCATCCTCACATCCTCATGGTTGCTTACTATATTCTTGTGAAAGGTCACATGTAGATTTGGGGAAAGTACCCAACCTTAATCAAAAATTGCTGTTATTTTGTTACTTTGTGTTCGGTCAATGGTAGAACAGAGGCAAGTATGCTTCTACACCTTTTTTTTCTGCTTTATAATAAAGTCTTTTAAGTTTGGCAAAACAGAGACAGAATTGTGAAACTAATGGGATGCTCTCACAAGCTATCAAGTAAACTGACTTCTCCAACTGCTTTATTCTCCAGAACTTTATCTAGAAAGAGCTGTTGTAATGGTTGGGTCCCCATGATTACAGCAGAGGTAAGTATGTAAACTCCAATTTGTCAGCTAGCTTAATCTCAATCAGTAGTCACTATTTCAATCCACATTGTAAAAACGGTTAATATCATAACATGCTTTCACTATTGAACATGGATAAAAGCAGACATCCTATTGTGAATAGGAACTAAGACAGAACCGACTAACTTTTTTTTTGGTCAGTCCTGGGGCTTGAACTCAGGGGCCTGAGCGCTGTCCTTGGTCTTTTTCAAGTCTAGAGCTCTACCACTTGAGCCACAGCACCACTTCCAGTCTTTTCTATGTATGTGGAACTGAGGAATTGAACCCAGGTCTTTGTGCATACTAGGCAAGCACTACTCGGCCAAACTCCGGCACCCCAACTAACCTTTTATGTAGGTAGATTCCTTGAAAGAATGCCTCACCTAAAGGGGAGCGCCCTGGTCTAGGGCTGATGAAGGACCAGTTCATGCCCACCAGTAAATAACGTCAACAGTTGTGACATTATTATAGAAGATCTTACCCAATGCCACTTTTTGATGTATTTAAACATAACCACTAGAAACTTGAAGATCATATTTACCAACATTTATTTTGATAATTGGTGACTGCAATTAGATTGGAAGTTCTTACCATACAGAATATAAGGTAAATTCATTCAAGTTCTGTGTGATGGTTCCTTTTCTGCTGGCAAGAACTTAAAATGAGGAAAGGTTGGTAAGTGCTTCCGAAAGCACCAACAGAGAAACACTATGACAGGTTGTATGAAATGTTAACAGGCAAATTCATCAAGGAATTCAAATGTTTCCAAGTAGAGTAAATTAAGGTTCAAAGCCAGTCCAGACTCTTATTGCCAACTAACCACCAAAAAGCCAGAAGTACGGGGCCGGGAGTTTGGCCTAGTGGTAGAGTACTTGCCTAGCATGCATGAAGACCCAGGTTCAATTCCTCGGTACCATATATATAGAAGAAGAAAAAAACAGATGTGGTGCTGAGGCTCAAGTGGTAGAGCTCTAGTCTCGAGAAAGTCCAAGGACAGTGCTCAGGCACTGAGCTCAAGCCCAGGACTAGCAAAAAAAAAAAAAAAAGCCAGAAGTGGAAGTGTGGCTTAAGAAATACAGAAGCAGTTTTGAGGAAAAAAAAGCTAAGGAATAACATCCAGGCCTTGAATCCAAGTGCCAGTACTGGCATACAAAAGTATTTACAAGTATTTAAGTATTTGTTATTGAAAGTTTTGAAGTTATACGGCAATGACTTATAAAGAATACTGGAGAATACAGGCTGAGAATGTTAAAATCACCAAAACCAGTAAGTATGAATGGAGAAGAAAAGAGAATCTAAAAACATAAAGATATAGGTTTCACCTAATGTAAAAAGGAAAGGTAGGGAAGATATAATCATAAATGTCATGGGAAGCTGGGCGCGGTGGCTCACACGTGTAATCCTAGCTACTCAGGAGGCTGAGATCTGAGGATCAAGGTTCAAAGCCAGCCTGGGGAGTAAAGACCATGAGACTCTTAATTCCAATTAACCACCAGAAAACCAGAAGTGGCACTGTAGCTCTAGGGATAGGGCAGTAGCCTTGAGCAGAAGAGCTCAGGGGCAGCGCCCAGGCCTAGAGCCCAATTCCCATGACCCACCAAAAAAAAAAAAAAAAAAAAAAAAAATATATATATATATATATATATATTAGGGAATAGACATTTTTCTTGGAGTAGAATAACCAAGAAACACATAGGAGACAGGAGACATTTCATTAATTGGAGCTGTTTCCCAAGTATCATATATGTGTAGGACTTATCTAATAACTCCTAGAAAATGCAGATTCCCCATCCATATACGATCTACCAAGTAACAACCTCCAAAGTTGAAGCTAGAATTCTACATTACAAACAAGCATTTCAAACAACTCTTATATCTTAAACTAAAAGCATAAGAACCTCTAGAATAAAGTCACTTTAGTAAATATATAGAATTCAAGATATCTGTTATTTATTCTTTTAAAGTATGTGATAAGCCATGGAGTGGCTCATATCTGTAATGCTACCTACTTAGGATCTGAGGAGCGAAGTTTAAAACCAGCCCAGGCAGACAAATCCAATGGATTATTTTCTTTAAATTTCAATTGTTATTATAAAGGTGATGTACAGAAAGAAGCCAGGGATTCTTATCTTCAAGTAACCAGCTTGAAGTGAGGCTGGGCATTGATGGCTCACATCTGTAATCCTACTTACTATGGAGGCTGACATCTAAGGATTGAAGTTCAAAACCAAGTCCATGAGACTCTTATCTCCAATTAAACACCAAAAAGCCAAAAGTGGAACTGTGGTTCAGACTTGCATGAAAAAGCTAAAGGAGAGGACCCAGGCTTTGAGTTTAAGCCCAGTATTAGCCTTGATAAAAAATGTTAAGTGACAGGAAAAAGCTCTAAGATCATGGTCACAAATGGGGGATGGAAGTGGGAGGGAGATAGGTTTGACAACCTGCACAAAGGTGAAGCTATTTACATTAAGGACGACAACTTGCCCTGTGGAAGCAATTTTGGGAAATACGTGTATAAATTAAACCAAGTATATGTTTCTTCAAGAAGAAAATACAAAACAAACCTTTTTGTCTAATAGATCAATATAAGTGGTATGTGGAAAACTTCTTTCTTGTGCTGATCTCCCTCAGGGCCCAATATCAATGCTGGGCAGAAGGGAATGCTTTTCTTTCTTAACCAAGACTGATATAATGGATTACTTGTTATATTAGAAAGGCAGAAAAATATCAGGTGCTCCAGGAATTTTCCAAATCCCAATAAGGCATTACTACCTTTAGAACATCTGACTGTGAAACAAAAACAAAATCAGTAAGTGTGACTCCCTGGATAAGCAGAATCCATGAGAATTTTTTCTTCAGCTGTTATATCAATAAAGCTTATAGGACAGCACAAATATGAACACACACAAATGCACATACACAAAGAGATGTGGAATCTCAATAACATAAAAGGAGCAACACATAGCATAAGGAAGCCTCTTCATCGCAGATAGCATAGGATACTTACTTTCCTCTGACATAGGAAGGTTTGAAGCAAGGCTTGATGTTTCTGATTTCTGATCATTGACATCTGTGCTGCTTGCTTGACTAGAAGAACAAAAAAATACATTAGCATCTGACAGGCAATGCAAAAAATGCTGAGGGGCGGGGGGGGGGAGGGAGGGAGGGAGGGGAAGGAAAGGAAAAAAGAAAAAAGAGCCAGCATTCTGTTGTTCTTCCTCATGTCTGTAGATTCCTTTAAAATTGCACATTACTGTCCGGCGAGATGGCTCACGCCTGTAATCCTAGCTACCCAAGAAGCTGAGATCTGAGGATCAAGGTTCAAAGCCAGCTGGGGCATGAAAGTCTACTAAAGTCCCTAAAGTCTGTGAGATTCTTATCTCTAATTAAGTATTAGTAAATGGAAAGTGGGGCTGTGGCTCAAGGGACAGGGTGGTAGCCTTGAGCTGAAGAGCTCAGGGACAACACCCAGGCCCAGAAGTTCAAGCCCCATGACTGACAACAACAAAAACAGCCAAAAGTGGTGGTGCCGTGGCTCAAGTGGTAGAACTCTAGCCTTGGGAAAGCCCAAGGATAGTGCTCAAGCCCTAAGTTCAAGCCCCAAGACTGGCCAAAAAAAAAAGTTTGTATTCAGATCGTTCTAGCTGGGTACAGTGGTTCACACCTATAATCCTAGCTACTCAGGAGGCTTTAGTACAAAGCCAGCCTGGGCACTGAAGAACATGAGACTCCAATTAATCACTAGAAAACAGAGCTCATGAACATCATCCAGGCCCAAGGACCGACAAAAAAAAAAAAAAAAAAAAAAAAAAAGAATTGCAAGGATTTCTTGTCTAGGCTACCTTTGAACCATGACCCTCAGATCTTGTCTCCTGAGTAGCAGGATTACAAGCATAAATAACCGGCACCTAACTTGGCAGAACAGTCTTAAAATTAATGTGAGATGCAGTTACTGGCTCATTTCATTGGTAGCAACTTATAGGAGGTCAAAACTATGGATGGGTGAAAAGGAAGGCAGAGGGGCTGGGAGTTTGGCCTAGTGGTAAAGTGCTTGCCTAGGATGCACAAAGACCCAGGTTCGATTCCTCGGTAGCAGATATATAGAAAAAAGCCAGAAGTGGTGCTAAGGTTCAAGTGGTAGAGCTCTAGCCTTGAGAAAGTCCAAGGACAGTGCTCAGGCCCTGAGCTCAAGCCCAGGACTGGTAAAAAAGAAAGAGAGAAAGAGAGAAAGAAAAGAGAAAAGGAAGGCAGAACCCATGATGAGAAAGAAGCTGTGTCCTTTCTGGAGGGGAGAAGAGCTTATGACTAAGGAGTCCCACATGCTTTTAGGCCATAAATGCATTCTTTGCTTTTCCCATGTCTTGGTTTATGTTTTCTATTTTGTGGACTGTATATTTGACTGAAGAAATTACCATATTTTGAGCCAGGTACTGGAGGCTCATGCTTATAATCCTAGCTACTCAGGAAGCTATAATCTAAAAGTTGCAGTTCAAAGTCAGCCCAGGCAGGGGGGGGAAAGGCAGAAATTGAACTGGTGCTCAAGTGGTAGGAGTACCAGCCTTCAATGCAAAGTGAAAAGGTGGGTCAGGAGTGTGGTCTAGTGGTAGAGTGCTTGCCTAGCAAGCACAAAGACCTGGGTTTGGTTCCTCAGTACCACATATACAGAAAAAGCCAGAAGTGGTGCTGGGTGGCTCAAGTGGCAGAGCACTAGCCTTGAGCAAAAAGTGTGCAAGGACACTGCCCAGGCTCTGAGTTCAAGCCCCAGGACTAGCTAAATAAAAAAAGGGGGGTGGGGACTGGGCATTTGACCTAGTGGTAGAGTGCTTGCCTAGCATGCACAAAGATCAAGGTTCCATACTTTGGTACTACATGCATAGAAAAAGCTGGAAGTGGTGCTGTGACTCAAGTGGTAGAGTGTTAGCCTTGAAGAAAGCCCAAGGACAGTGCTCAGGCCCTGAGCACTGGCAAAAAAAAAAAAAAAGAAAGAAAAGAAAAGAAACGTGAAAAGGCTAAGGGAGGGCCAGGAGTTTGGCCTAGTGGTAAAGTGCTTGCCTAGCATGCACAAAGACCCGGGTTCAATTCCTCGGTACCACATACATAGAAAAAGAGCAGGAAGTGGTGCTGAGGCTCAAGTGGTAGAGCTCTAGCCTTGAGAAAGTCCAAGGACAGTGCTCAAGCTCTGAGCTCAAGCCCAGGACTGGCAAAAAAAAAAAAGTTTAAGGGACAGTTCCCAGGCCCTGGATCCAAGTCCTAGTAGCAGAAGAAAAAACATTTGTTTTACATTTCTACCAGTGAATCGTCCCTATATATTACAGTGCCTAATATAGCACGAGTTCATTACATGTTGTTAGGCAACTAATGAATCCAGAAGGAAAAACATCCGCCCGTGAATTTTGAGGAAAAGCTATTTTGAAGGAAACTTTTAAATTTTATTTTCTGGAAATAGTGTTTCACTATATTACTCTGCTTGGTCTGGTCTTGAACACCTGGGCTCAAACAATTCTATTTTGGTAGGCAAGTACTACATTATTTTGAGAGCCATGTCTCAGAACAGATGATCCTATGTGGAAAGAAAATATTAAACTATAACCATGCATTCTACCATTAAGCCACATAATTTCTAAATGTAACACTAGATGGTGCCTGGAGCCAGTGGCTCACATCTGTAATCCTAGCTGCTCAGGAGGCTGAGATCTGAGGGTCACGGTTCAAAGCCAGCCCACAAATCGTGAGACTCTTATCTCCAATTAACCACCAGAAAACTGGAAGCAGTGCTGTGGCTCCAGGGGTAGGGTAGTGTGGTAGCCTTGAGATGAAGAACTCAAGGGCAATGCCCAGGCCCAGAGTTCAAGGCCCAACCCATCAAAAAAAAAAAAAACCCAAAAAACAAAAAAACTAGATGGTAAGAACCAAAGAGGGAAGTCAACTCAAAGCATGCTTATACACTAATGAGCACATACACAATACATTAAATGCATAATTAAAAAGAAATCCAACTTTACATACCTTAATGGCTGTTCTCCTGGTTCTTGCATCTTAGCCTTTTTTACCTGCAAACATAAATATATAAAGGAACCAATGCAATTACCTGTCTTTAAAATAGAGTTACTCAGATGCACTTGCCTTCCGTAGATGTGGGAGGCTGAGTCCAGGAACCCTCACCCATAACAAAGTCTGCAGATGTTTATATAAAATGATATCATAGTTGGAGATAGGTTTATATATCTTTCTATACTCTTGAAATCATCTCTAGCAATGTAAATGCTATGGAATTTATTACACTGCATTGTGCAGGGACTATGAGAGATAGAAAAGGTTTATACTTGTTCAATAGTGATGCAATGCAAATCTTTTGCCCAATATCTTTGGCCTACAAATAAATCTGTAGATACAGACCACAGATTCAGAAAACAGACTAAAACATACTAACAAATATAAGGCTGTTTCTTTTCCTTTCTTCTTTCATCCTTCCTTTTATTTCCCCTCTCTCTTGTCCTCTCCTTTCCTCCCTGCCTCCTTCCCTTGCTTTCTCCCTCTCTCCCTTCCTTTCCTTGAAGTCTATTTTTTTTTTTTTTTTTTTTTTTTGCCAATCCTGGGCTTGAGCTCAGGGCCTGAGCACTGTCCTTGGACTTTCTCAAGACTAGAGCTCTACCACTTGAGCATCAACACCACTTCCGGCTTTTTTCTATGTATGTGGTATCGAGGAATCAAACCTGGGTCTTCGTGCATCCTAGGCAAGCACTCTACCACTATGCCAAACTCCCAGCCCTAGCACTCTAATTTTTGATCCATAGCTCTACTTCCAGCTTTCTGGTAGTTACCTAGAGATAAGAGTTTCAGGGCCAGGGGGTGGGAGTTTGGTCTAGTGGTAGAGCACTTGCCTAACATACACGAACACTAGGGTTCGATTCCTCCATACAACATACAGAGAAAAGCCAGAAGTGGTGGCTCAAGTAGTAGAGCTCTAGCCTTGAGAAAGCCCAAGAACAGTGCTCAGACCCTGATTCAAGCCCCAAGAGAGTTTCAGGGGCCGAGAATGTGGCCCAGTAATAGAGTGTTAACGTAGCACACATGTACCCCTAGGTTTGATTCCTTGATATCACATACATAGAAAAGGTTGAATGATGCTGTGTCTTATTTCACCTATGAAAATCTCCAGTTTAACTATCTGCATGTAGATGGCATAATTTCCTCCTTTTCAGAAATTGGGTGTGAGTGGAGATTGATAAATAATTTTTTTTTTTTTTTGCCAGTCCTGGGCTTGAGCTCAGGGCTTGAGCACTGTCCTTGGACTTTCTCAAGGCTAGAGCTCTACCACTTGAGCCACAGCACCACTTCTGGCTTTTTTCTATGTATGTGGTACCATGGAATCGAACCCGGGTCTTCGTGCATGCTAGGCAAGCACTTTAACCACTAGGCCAAACTCCAGGCCCCTGATAAATAAATTTTAAGTCCATGATATATAAAAGCAGATGCATATACAGTGAAATATGGGTATACTCATATAATTTCTACTCACTGAAAATCTGATAACAAATCAAGAACTCTCATCTACTTTTTCATTTTGATTCTGATTGTTCATACATCCCAGAACACTTTATTAAGACTTTATTACCACCAAGCACTGTTGGCTCATGCTTATAAACCTAGCTACTCAATAAGCTAAGATCAGACGATAAAGAGGCGCAGCCAGTCTGGGGCAGGTAATTTATGAGACTCTTATGTCCAATTAACCACCAAAAAAGCTGGAAGTAGAGCACTAGCCTTGAGCAAAAAAAAACTTAGGCATGGAGCGGGGAGTTTGGCCTACTGTTAGAGTGCTTGCCTGGCATGCACAAAAACCCAGGTTCACATTCCCTGGTACCACATACATACAAAAAAGCTGGAAGTGGTATTGTGGCTCAAGTGGTAGAGCTCCAGGCTCGAGAAAGCCCAAGGACAGTGCTCAGGCCCTGAGTTCTAGCCTTAGGTATGGAAAAATAAAAAACAACAATAAAAAAACTCAGGGACATCATACAGGCCCTGAGTTCAAGCACTCGGACTGCGCGCAGCGCGCGCACGCGCGCGCGCACACACACACACACACACACACACACACACACACACACACACACACACACACACACACACACACACACACACACACACGACTATTACTTATGCAGCTGAAGAGACACTGGACCTGGTGTATAAGTGGTTTTTTGGGGGTTTTTTTGTTTGTTTTTTTTTTTATAATTCCAGCCACTTGGGAGACTGAGGCAAGAGAAACAAAAATTTCAGAGTAGCCTGGCAAAATTATTGACAGCAAGTCTCACAAATAAAAATAGGAGAAGAGGGATCAAGGCTAAAGTGCCTGTTTAGCAAGCTTGAGGCCTAAGTTCAAATCTCAGTACTTAAAAAAAAAAAAAAAACAGGCCAGGAGTTTGGCCTAGTGGTTAAAGTGCTTGCCTAGCATGCACGAAGACCCGGGTTCGATTCCTTGGTACCACATACATAGACAAAAGCCGGAAATGGTGCTGAGGCTCAAGTGGTAGAGCTCTAGCCTTGAGAAAGTCCGAGGACAGGGCTCAGGCCCTGAGCTCAAGCCCAGGACTGGCAAAAAAAAAAAAAAACAGGGGACCCGGGCATGGTGGTTCACGCCTGTACTGGTGCTGAGGCTCAAGTGGTAGAACTCCCAAGGACAGTGTTCAGGCCCAGAGCCTAAGCCCAAGACTAACAAAAAAAGAATGTAAGACTTATCTCCAATTAATCACTAAAAAATGACAAGTGGGGCTGTGGCTCCAGGGATTAGGGCAGTAGCCTTGAGCTGAAGAGCTCAGGGAAAATGTCAGACCCAGAGTTCAAGCCCCAGGACCCACAAGAAAAAAAGAAAAATAAATAAATAAATAAATAAATAAAAGGTCTGGGTGCAGTGGCTCACACCCATAATCCTAGCCACTTAGGAGGCTGAGATCTGAGAATCAAGATTCAAAGCCAGCCCAGGCACCAAAGGACCCTAGACTCTTAATCTCCAATTAACCTCTAGAAAATGGGAAGTAGGGCTTGGCTCGAGGGTAGAGTGGTAGCTTGGAGCTGAAGAAAACAGGGACAAAGCCCAGGCCCAGGGGTAAGGTGGTAGCCTTGAGCTGAAGAGCTCAGGGACAGCACACAGGCCAAGTTCAAGCTTCATGATCTACAACGCGCCCCCCCCCCCAAAAAAAAGGGCCAGGAGTTTGGCCTAGTGCTAAGAGTGCTTGCCTGGCATGTATGAAGACCCAGGTTCGATTCCTCGGTACCACATACATAGAAAAAGCCAGAAGTGGTGCTGTGGCTGAAGTGGTAGAGCTCTAGCCTTGAGAAAACCCAAGGACAGTGCTCAGGCCCTGAGCTCAAGCCCCAGGACTGGCAAAAAAAAAAAACAAAAAAATTAGAATTAAGTCATTTGTTCTCTATCATTAACTTGGGATAGGCCATTCATTCCATTCATATTTTGTATCTCTACTATACACTGTGAAAAGCTGTTTTTTCCTCAAAATGAGGAGTTTTCTCCCTATTCTACCTATTTTGTACAGTTAGTAAATGGTCTGTTTGACATCCACACTTACAACATCAAACTGAAGGGTAAAGCTGTTGTATATTCTATGGCCCAAAACTTACAGTCTGAAACTTTCTTTACATAACTTTTTTTTTTTTTTGCCAGTCTTGATGCTTGAACTCAGGGCCTGAGCACTGTTCTTGGGCTTTCTTCAAGGCTAGTGCTCTGACACGTGAGCTACAGCACCACTTCCTTTTTTTTTTTTTTCTTTCTTTCCTTCCTTCCTTCCCTCCATTCCCCCCCCTCTCTGTTTCTCTCTCTCACTTTCTTTCTATATGGTACCGAGGAATGGAACCCGGTTCTTCATGCATGCTAGGCAAACGCTCTACTTCTAGGCCAAACTCCCGGGCCCTACATAGCTCTTATATAACAAGCCCTGACTTCCTCTGCCTTAAATCAATACTATTACTTTTCTTTTTTTTCCTTCCTTCCTTTCTCCCTTTCTCCCTTCCTTCCTTTCTCCCTTCCTTTCTTTCTTTCTTTCTTTCTTTTTCTGAGTCATGGGGCTTGAACTCAGCCTGGGCTCTGTCCCTTGAGCTCTTCAGCTCAAGGCTATTGATCTATCCTTGAGCCAAGCCCCATTTCCTGTTTTCTAGAGGTTAACTGGAAATCAGATTCTCAGGCCCTTTTGTGCCAGGGCTGGCTTGATCCTCAGATCTCAGCCTCCTGAGTAGCTAGGATTCCAGGTGTGAGTCACTATGCCCAGCTCAATACTATTACTTTTTAAAACTAAAAGCAATTCAAAAACCTTAGATGAGGAGTTTGGCCTAGTGGTTAAAGTGCTTGCTTAGCATGTGTGAAGACCCGGGTTCGATTCCTTGGTACCACATACATAGAAAAAAGCTGGAAGTGGTGCTGAGGCTCAAGTGGTACTGAGGCTCAAGTGGTAGAGCTCTAGCCTTGAGAAAGTCCAAGGACAGTGCTCAGGCCCTGAGCTCAAGCCCAGGACTGGCAAAAAAAAAAACCTTAGATGAAAATAAAATTTCTAGTAGAAATAGTTATATACTGTCTATATAATAAACAAATGTCCTATTTTATTTTCTAAAAGCTGTAATTAGCCACTAATGTTTTAAAGTATTTCCAAACTTCTATAGTTACTTTGTAATGCAGAATTTTTCAAACAGACTCCTTAGCATTGTTAGTCAAATAGGTGTTTAAGAACATGCAACATGCACCTGTAATGTAATCCCAATACTGAGAAGCCTGAAGCAAGAGAATTGAGAGTTCAAGGCCAGTCAGCTACACAAAGAATTCTCTGTCACAAAACAACATAAAAAACACTGTCATTATAGAGGGAAACTATTAAAAGAATATTATCCTTTTTAATTTAGAATCTCTAAATCTTATTGTATAATAGCTGTCTTCAAGTTAGATTTTCTACAATCAATTTTAAATTGTTAAAGAAAATACTTACCGGTTGCTCTGGTAAATCCTGCTCTTCTTCCATGAGGACTAATATTTCTTTATTACACTTATTCAATGGAATTACAAATCTCTTTCCACCGTCTTCACAGTCTGTTTTTTTTTTAAAAAAAGAAGAGGATTCAAAGCTTTATATACTGTTAAAAGTGTTATCATTGAGGCCATCAGAGAATAATTTTTTAATATTTTGCTACTCCCAGCTTTCTACGTTAGTTCCAATCTCAAAATCTCTCACTAGCACGTGGCTTTTCAAAACTGACATGCTATACCAAGTCAAAAGAGTTGTATGCAACGACTTTTCTAATAGCTTTCAAGAGCCAGCACGTGGAACCACTTCTGTTGGTTACTATGGGGCCCAATGCATTCAACATTTTACAACAACAGCCATGTGCAGATAATAAAACAATTTTTTTAAGGATTAGAGTTACATTTAAAATGATACAGACTGGCCTAGCAAGTCAGTAAGTGGTGATAGCATCTAACCTGTTTTAATGTAGAACATTTACATAACTGTCAACACTGACACATTGAATCACTTTAAAAGGGACAAACTGGCATATGTGTCAGTTAAATACATATGTAGTCTGTCTACATAGAATCAACTTAAAGGAAAACAGAATTCTCGCCCTTAACAATACAGTACAGTAAAACTTTAAATGTTATAATCAGGGTGGGTGGTGGGTGGGGGGAGGGTGATGGGTACCAAGACATGTGAAAGGGTATCAATGTATGTGAATTAATGCACCTTATATCTGGCAAATACCATGTAACCCTTTTATTAATTACAATAAAAATTATTTAAAAATGTTATAATCAAAGAAAAATAATCATGTAAACTAGAACCCAATTAATTCTGAAATGAGCTTCACTAAACGTAATAAAAGTCATCTTTTTCTAGGGAGTAGGGATGGGGGGGTACTAGTCATGGAGCGTTAACTCAGGGCCTAGGTGCTATCTTGGAGCTTTCTTGCTTGGAGATAAGTCTTACAAAGCCAGGTGCCAGTGGCTCATGCCTGTAATCCTGTCTACTCAAGAGACTGAGATCTGAGAATGATGGTTCAAAGCCAGCCTGGGCAGGAAAATCTGTAAGACTCTTATCTCCAATTAACCAAAGTAGCACTGTGCCACAAAAGAACTTAGGGACAGTGCCCAGGTCCTGAGTGCAAACCCTTCACACACACACACACACACACACACACACACACACACACACACACACACACACACACACACACACACACACACACACACACACACACACACACACACACACACACACACACACACACACACACACACACACACACACACACACACACACACACACACACACACACACTCTTTTGGACTTTCCTATTCAGGTTGGCTTTGAACTGGGATCCTCAGACCTCAGCCTCCTGAGTAGCTAGGATTACAAGAATGAGCCACTAGCACCCAGCTTTGCCTAGTCTTTTTTTTTTTTTTTGGGGGGGGGGGTAGGTCATGGAGCTTGAACTTGGCCTGGGCCTGTCTCAGCTCAAGGCTATTGCCCTACCCTTGAACCAAGCCCCACTTCCCATTTTCTACAGGTTAATTGGAGATAAGAGTCTCAGGTTCTTTTGTGTTGGGCTGGCTTTGAACTTGATCCTCAGATCTCAGCCTCCTGAGTAGCTAGGATTACAGGCCCGAGCCACTGTGCCTGGCTTGCCTAGTCATTTTTAAAGCAAATCTTTACCTTTCCAAGTCCTAATCTTTCTGTTGCAACTGTTGAATGAAAAAAAGAGGAAAATATAGGATTCTGAGTGCCACACTTAATTAACAGAAAAATCTTTCTATGTCTTGCTGACAGAGACAGAATTTTTTGTATGTTCTTGTACAAGGCTTGTAATCAGGGCCTGGCTACTTCTCTTATATTTTTTGCTGAAAACTGGCACGTAATCATTTGAGCTACAGCTCCACTTCTGGCTTTTTGGTGGTTAGCTGGTAGTATCAATCTCACAAACTTTTCTGTCTGTGCTAGCTTCTAACTGTCATCTTCAGATCTCCAACCTGTAGAGCTTAAACTCAGGGCCTGGGCTCTGTCTCTGAGCAATTTTTCTCAAGGACTCTACCACTTTGAGGCCCAGCTCCACTTCTGGTTTTTGATAAGATAAGAGTGTCATGGGGACTTTTCTGCCCCAGCTGGCTTTGAACCCCAACCCTCAGATCTCAGTCTCCTGAGTAGCTAGTATTACAGGCATTAACCACCCTTTAAAGGAGGCTCATCCCTTAAACTTAATTTTGATTTTTCCCTTCTTCAGTGGGTCTAGTTACATTCTTAGAACTTTTGCTCTTACATTGCCCACTTTTCCTTGATTCTCTATCTCCTGGACTAAAGATTATGCGTTACTCAGTTTTAGTATGAGAGGAAAATGAGGAGAGAAAGAGGGGCTCATGTATTAATATTCTCTTAAAACTCTATGGATGAGCCAAGAGCGTAGCCTAGTGGTAGAGTGCTTGCCTAGTATGCAAGAAGCCCTGGGTTCAATTCCTCAGTACCACATATAAAGAAAAAGCCAGAACCAGTAATGGTGGCTTACATCTGTAATCCTAGCTACGCATGAGGATCAAAGTTCAAAGCCAGCGTAGGCACTAAAAGAACGTGATATTCTTATCTCCAATTAATCACTAGAAAATGGGACTTGGGGCTGTGGCTCAGGAGTAGGCGGTAGCCTTGAGCTAAAGAGCTCAGGGACAATGCCCAGACCCAGAGTTCAGGCCCCATGAGTGACCACCCTCCCACCCATTTACACCCCCACCCCAAAAAATGTCATATTCAAGGAAATGGATGGAACTAGAACAAATCATGTTAAGTGAGGTAAGCCAAGAGCAGAGAGACAAATGGGAAATGTTCTCCCTGATATACAGAAGTTAGGTCTAATGTAATGGGACATGACAAAATACACAAAATTCTAGATACTCATATACAGAGATTATGAGTATCTCTGTATGTTCATAAAAGAGGATAATCTTAGGAGAAAACCACAAAGGTATAATACTCAAATGCCTCTTCACATGTATATAAAATAATACACATAATGAAATAACCTCCAAAGAAATGGAATCAAAGGACTTTTTTCTTAAACTGGTTTTTACTTTGATGATTCTGTATTCTTTACCTTATATATGGTACATTCATGTGCACATCTGTGGGAAGTTGTGGGGGAGGGCAAAGAATCAGGAAAATGAATGAAAAAATGCACTCAAGATTGATTGAAGTGAACTATGCAACTCCTTGGTGGAGATAGGAGGGAGGGAATGGGACAGAAGGATGGAACAAATGATACTAGAAGAATGGAAATGTACTTATTACCTGACATATGTAAGGGTAACCCCGCCATATATCATCTCTAAAACAATAAGGTAAATGACAGAAAAAAAAATTTTTTAAAGGATGGAACAGCCTTGGTCTGGGTGACACATACGGAAACAAGTGTAAAGGACAGAAGCACTTGGTGCTCAGTACATCTGCATGCGGCTCATGTGCAGAGCCGCCAAAGCCACATTCTGTCTCCCACTATATGACGCACAGAAGCGCATGGAAGCTCTTTTCCCTGGGCTTGTTTTCCTAACTCAGATGAAGATAATCCATGTGACCATGAAACTGATTTGCAATTGTGAAAAGTGAAACGTTTCTGCTTTACCTGTTTGAATCTATATTCCTTAAGTTGAAATGTCTTTATTTTCATGGGATAATGGTACTGTCTAAATGTACATTATGAACACAGGTGATTTTGACTCACAAAAGAGCAAAATAAAAGTAAGTCATTAGAAAAGTATAATGCCTTCATTTACTATCTCATTTGTCGAATGTGTAACAAATTCTTATCTATACAAAAACTAGTAATATTTCAATTTTCCTCAGTTGAGAAACATGACTGCAAAAACTACAATCACTAGTTACTACATTCTGACAAGGGATTCAGTAAGGGTACCTTGGCCCCATGGGGAAAAGCTTATAAACCCATGTCTGGATATAAGGAAGATAGGAATAGAACTATACTTAATAAATATGCTATGTTTTGAATTTTTTAGTATTAGTCCTGGGATTTGAACTAAGGGCCTGAGTGAGGTCGCTGAGCTTTGTTGTTCATGGCTAGCACTCTACCATTTGAGCCACAGCTCCACTTGTCTTTTTGGTGGTTAATTGGAGTCTCAGACTTGGGCTGGGAATGCGTCTTAGAGGTACAGTGTTTGCCTAGCATATCTGAAGCCCTGAGTTCAATTCCTCAGTACAGCATAAAGGTAAAAACCCAGAAGGGGCACTGTGACTCAAGTGACAGAGTGCTAGCCTTGAGCAAAAGAACCTTAGGGACTGCACCCAGGCCCTGAGTTCAAATCACAGGACTGGCAAAAGAAGGTGGGGAGAGTCTCAGACTTTCCTGAGAGAGCTGGTTTTGAACTATGTTCCTCAGATCACAGCATCCACTGGGAATGCAGCTATTCTGTTTAACTTTACTTTAATGTCCAGGCGGACCTTGAACTACAATCCCCCGCAATATCTGCCACCCAAGTAAACTAGGATTATAAACATGAGCTTGCCCCAGCACTAAAATGTTTTTGTTGTTTCTTGTTTGTTTTCTACTCTCTTCTTTAGTGGTACTAGGAGTTGAACTCCAAGTACTTACTAAGCAGGCGTACTTACTAAGCAGGCATACTTACTAAGCAGGCATATTTACTAAGCAGGCACTCTACTCTTGAACAATGCCCCAGCCCTTTTTTGCTTTTGTTTTTCAAATAAGATCTTACATGTAGGCCCAGCCTAGATTTCAGTCCACTTGTGATGTTTCCAAATAGTCAGAATGACATGCACCCATGTCCAGTTATTTACTGAAATGGAGGTCTCTGTGCTTAAATAGCAATCCTTAATCCTTCCGTCTCAGCTTCCCCATTAGCTAGGATCATAGGCTTGAGCCAATGACACCAGGCTCCTACAACTTCTAATGTTAGTATTTTACACCAATTTTTATAATTAGGACATGCTATACAACATTTTCATACTCATTAACAATGAGATAAAAATGTGTAACATAGGGCTGGGAGTTTGGCCTAGTGGTAGAGTGCCTGCCTAGCACGCACAAAGACCCAGGTTCGATTCCTCAGTACCACATACATGGTGGGGGAGGGGGGGAAGAGAACCGGAAATAGTGCTGAAGCTCAAGTGACAGAGTTCTGGCATTGAGAAAGTCTAAGAAAAATACTCAGACCCTGAGCTCAAGCCCCGGACTGGCAAAAAAAAAAAGTTTACCATAGACATATGTTCCAGTACTTGATAAAACAAATACAAAAATTTTAGTATTCTCACTTCCATTTATTTATTCTAATTTAATTTGCAATTTATTTTTACTACCAGTAAAACCTGACAGTCTTCTATGAGATTGAGATTGAGCTTTAAAAAAATCAAATCAGGGCCGGGAATTTGGCCTACTGGTAGAGTGCTTGCCTAGCATGCACAAAGACCCGGGTTCAATTCCTCAGTACTACATAGAAAATAGCCAGAAGTGATGCTGAGACTCAAGTGGTAGAGCTCTAGTCTTGAGAAAGTCCAAGGACAGTGCTCAGGCCCTGAGCTCAAGCCCAGGACTAGCAAAATAAATAAATCAAATCATAACAACAGCTATGATACACAAGTGGAAAGTGGATCTTGATGTAATTAAGATGCAATCAAAACTAGGCCAAACAGCTGATGAAATTATAAACATATCCAGTTTGTATTTAAAAATCTTTAGAGCACTTGTGTAGTGAAGTCTACTCACCATTTTGTAATTTCATTTCTTACTATTGGTTTCTAAATATACTTGCATTTGGGGCTGGGAGTTTGGCCTAGAGGTAGAGTGTTTGCCTAGCATGCACAAAGACCCGGGTTCAATTCCTTGGTACCACAAACACAGGGTGGGGAAAAAAGCCGGAAGTGGTGCTGAGGCTCAAGTGGTAGAGCTCTAGCTTTGAGAAAGTCCAAGGATAGTGCTCAGGCCTTGAGCTCAAGCCCAGGACAGGCAAATATGTATATGTATGTGTATATATACATATATATATATATGTATGTATATATACTTGCACTGCTGGGCACAGTGGCTCACGCCTGTAATCCTAACTACTCAGGAGGCTGGGGATCACCTTCAAAGCCAGCAGGCACTAAAATCCATCTCAAGATTCTTATCTCCAATTAATTACTAGAAAATGGGAAGTGGGACTGTGCCTCAAGGGTAGGGCAGTAGCCTTGAGCTAAAGAACTCAGAGACACAGCAAAAAGACAGACACATCAGCTAGTGTGTCTTGCTTCTTGTTCAACGTGGCCTCCTCTCTAGGGATCAGGGCCTCTGTCTCCCCTCTCAGATTAATGCCTACCATGATACTGCCTAAATCCTCGCCCCTCACTTATTTTAAGGTTTAGGGAGGATATGTGGAGACATTCTCCCCTTCCCTGAATTCTTAGCATAAGAATGTGCCTGCATAGTTCCTTGCCCTAAGGTCACTAAGCAACCCTTGCCTGCTTGTATTGATATGTAAACATCCTACCACCTGACCTCCTACCCTGAGCAGTACCCCAACCCCCTCTTGCCTCTCCTGAAGAGGCATATAAGCCCCTGTGTGAAAAATAAAATTTGCAGCTTGATCAAAAAAAAAAAAAGAACTCAGAGACAGCGCCCAAGCGCAGAGTTCAAGCCCTAGGACCAACAAAAAAAAATGAAAAAGAAATAAATATACTGTGCTATCACCTCTGTTGCATAAGGGCTTGTATTCATATGCCTTCACAGATAGAATTCATGGCAAACATAAAATTGAGAATCAAAATAATATTTCTGAGGACTTTACATTTCCTTTCCAGCAAATATTAACAATGAAAATACAAAAATAGGGGCCAGAAGTTTGGCCTTTTAAGGGTGATTGTCTAGCATGCCTAAAGACTAGAGTTCAATTCCTTGGTATCACATACATAGAAAAAGCCAAAGTGGTGCTGTGGCCCAAGAGGTAGAGGGTTTTTTTGGTTTTGGTTTTTGGGGGATCACGGGGCTTGAACTCTAGCCTGGACACTGTCCCTGAGCTCTTCAGCTCAAGGCTACTGCCCTATCAAGAGGTGGAGTTCTATCCTTGAGAAAGCCCAAGGACAGTGCTCAGGCCCTGAGCTCAAGCCGAGGACTGGCAAAAAAAAAAAAACAACTTTGATTTTAAAAGGCACACTGTTCTCTTCTGCTTTGTTTTACAAGTTCTTACTTTGTTGCCCAGCTAATCTCAAACTCCAAGGCTCAAGTGATCCTCCTGCCTTATCCCTGAGAGTAGCTGAGGAGACAGGCAACTAGCTCCTGCCAATACCAGTTTAAATCCCTTCCTAATTTCACATGTTAAAAACTAAGCAACCTGGGCCTGGGAATGTGGCTTAGTGGTAGAGTGCTTACCTAGCAAGGCATGAAGCTTTATATTTGATTCCTCAGTACCCCATAAACAGAAAAGGTTGAAAGTGGTGCTGTGGCTAAAGAGGTAGAGCACTAGCCTTGAGCACAGAACAGAGAGGCTCAGGGACAGCACCCAGGCCCTAAAAAGCCCCAGGACCAGCAAAATAATAACAACAACAATAATAATAGGCTGGGCACAGTGGCTTACATCTGCAATCCTAGCTACTCAGGAGGCTGAGATTTGAGGATCACTGTTCAAAATCAGTCCGAACACTAAATCTATGAGATTCTTCTTTCCTATTAGCCAACAGAAAACTGGAAGAGGTACTGTGGCTGAAGTGGTAGAGTGCTAGCCTTGAGATGAAGAGCTCAGGGACAGCAGACCAGGCTGAGAGTTCAAGCCCTATGACCAACAAAAAAAGAAAAATCATTAAACATTTATTAGGAGGCAAACTATATAAACAGCAACAAGTTGGTAGATTTTGTTTGTTACTGCTATTACTTCTCTGCTCTCTGCTTAGGCTCACTGGCCATCTTCTGGTCATGGAATGAAAAAACAGGGAGTTAAATACAGGATTGTCAATAACAACAGAACAAGGGCCAGAAGTGTGGCCTAGTGGTAGAGTGCCTGCCCAGCATACACAAAGACACGGTTTGATTCCTCAGTATCACCTACATAGAAAAAGAAACGTCAAAAGTGGTGCTATGGCTCAAGTGGTAGAGTGTGGGCCTTGAGAAAACCCAAGGGCGGTGCTCAGGTCCTGAGTTCAAGCCCAAAACTGGCAAAAAAAAAAAAAAAAAATCTGCAAGATAATACTGCGGGTGCAATGGCTCACTCCTGTAATCAATCCTAGCTACTCAGGAGGCTGAGATCTAAGGATCACGGTTCAAAGCCAGCCAGGGTACTAAAGGATTTAAGGTTCTTATCTCCAATTAACCTCTAGAAAGCAGGAAGTGGGGCTTGGCTCCAGGGTAGGACAGTAGCCTAGAGCTGAAGAGCTCAAGGACACTATGCAGGCCTAGGGGTAGGGTGGTAGCCTTGAGCTGAAGAGCTCAGGGACAGCCACCAGGCCAAGTTCAAGCCCCATTGCCCACCAAAAAAAAAAAAGAGAGAGATAATACCATCCCTCATCATTTTAGTGCTGTTATTTCAGCCAAAATAAGATGGAAGAGGAGGAAGAGAAGGAAGAAATAATACAGGCACAAAAAAAAAAGACCTTAAGAGATAAGATAAACAAATCTAATCTTGAATGAAAGTCAATTCATTATTCCTCTGAAATTTTTCCAAAGAGCAAAATATTAAAACTATGTATAGGGCCGGGAATTTGGCCTAGTGGTAGAGTGGCTTGCCTAGGATGCACAAAGACCCAGGTTTGATTCCTCAGTACTACATACACAGAAAAAGCTGGAAGTGATGCTATGGCTGAAGTGGTAGAGCGCTAGCTTTGAGGAAAGCACAAGGATAGTACTCAGGCCCTGAATTCATGCTCCAGGACTGGCAAAAACAAAAAACAAAAACCCTGTGTGTGTATATGTATGTGTACCAGTTGTAGGGCTTGCACTTTGAGCCTTGCATTCTCACCCTGCTTTTCATCCATAGCTGGTACTCTACCACCACTTTAGATATGCATCCAGTTCTAGCTTTCTGGTAGTTTCTCAAATTTGTCTTCTGAGGCTGGCTTCAAATTGTGATCCCCAGATTTCAGCCTCCTAAGTATACATGACTGTAGATATGAGTCACTGGTACCTAGCTAAATAGTAAAAATCTTAAGTTTTGAACTGTAAATAACAGTTAAATCTATTGCTCTGATAACATTTGTCCCTTGATCTTGCTCCTAAAATTCTACACAAGAAGTTTCTATATAGTCCTCAAGAAAAGATGTTTGCAAGTTTTTTGGCAATCTAAGACACTGTATGCCAGTCATGTCATATTATTCAGCAAATGTACACAACTCATCGTGGTCAAGAATATTCCCAGAAGATCCAAATGTGCATCAACAGTATTAATAGCTAACATTTATGGAATGCTTTTTATATACCAGGAATGTTTTTGGTACTTCTATTTCTATTCATTTATTTTTTTTTTTAATCAGTCATGGGGCTTGAACTCATGGTTTTGGCACTGACCCTGAGCTCTTTTGCTCAAGGCTAGTACAAGACCACCTTGACCCACAGCTCTATTCTCAGTTTTTGAGTCGTTAACTGGCACTAAGAGGTTCATGACCTTTCCTGCCTGGGCTGATTTCAAACTGTGATCCTCAGAGCTCAGCCTCCTGAGTAGCTAGGATTACAGGCGTGAGTCACCAGAACCTGGTCTTTGTACTTCTAATACACTACTATTTTAATTCTTTCAATATACCTATGAGAAACACTATTTATTCTCTTTATCATATTATAGATGGGAAAACCAAGGCAGAGAGAATAAGGTTCCTCTTACCTAAGGTAACTTAATCTACTAAATCACTAATTTAGGATTCAAACTCAAGCAGGTTAGCTCCAAAGCCTGAGCTCTAAAACCATAGCCATGTGCCCCACAATGGAACATTACAAAGCCAATGACTTTCAAACTGGGCAAGATAAGGGACCAAGAGCGTGGCCTAGTGGTGTGCTTGCCTAGCATGCATGAAAACTCAGGTTTGACTCCTTGGTACCGTATACACAGAGAAAACCAGGAGTGGTCTTGTGGCTCAAGCGGTACAGCTCTAGCCTCAAGGAATGTCCAAGGACAGTACTCAGGCACTGAGTTCAAGCCCCAGGATTGTCAAAAAAAAAAAAAAACTGGGCAAGATAAAACTATATTATATGTCCTGCTCAACAAAAGGCAGGTGTTCTGGGCTGGCTGAGTCAAGTGGAAGGAAGCTTGCCTAGCATGCTTCTTCTTTAGCACTAAGGAGGGGAAAGGCAAGTTTGAAGCTTTTTAACCCTTTTCTCATTCTCTTGGGCCTTCCAAGTCAGTATAAGTTAATGTAGCCTATCCTATTACCTACCTTCCTTCTTCCCTTCTTCCTCCCTCTATCTATCCTCTTACCTACCTTCCTTCTTCCCTTCTTCCCTCCCTCTATCTACTTATTTATGCTAAGTTATACATAAACTCAGGACCTAGTTCCTTTTTTGTTTTGTTTTGATCCTGAAGGTTGACATTCTACCACTTAAGCCCAATTCCACTTGTTGATTTCTGATGGTTAACTGGAGATAGGAATTTCAGGGACTTTTCTGCCAGAGCTGACATGAACCACAATTCTCAGATCTCAGGCTCCTGAGTAGCTAGGATTATAGTTGTGAACCACCAGCATCCAGCTAAATAAAGTGCTTTAAATAGTGCCACCCACATAGTAAACGGTGACTCTGTTTTAAGAGGTGGTACTGGTAAGAATAGAGTCTGCTGGCTGACTCTTACTATCATGGTTAGGACAGGCTAAAAATTGTTACACTTACATATTTCCAACACCTGAACTGGGATAATAAATGCAACCTACTATTATAAACCCTAATGAGTCTTAGCTGTGAGAGTACAAAACACTTTATTTTTATTTTATTTTTTATTTATTTTTTTTTTTGCCAATCCTAGGGCTTGAATTCAAGGCCTGAGCACTGTCCTTGAGCTTTCTCAAAACTAGCACTCTACCACTTAAGCCACAGCACCTCTTTGGGCCTTTTCTGTGTATGTACTAAAGAAGAATTGAACCCAGGGCTTTGTGCATGCTAGGCAGGCACTCTACCACTAGGTTACCCTCAATTTGACCATAAACATTACCTTTCTCCAAAACCTAACCCTAAGGAGAGACTGCCCACTAGTCCTAACCCTAACTGTGCCTATTAATGGTAGGCAAATATACCAACTGGCATTTATCCTTTTTTTTTGCCAGTCGTGGAGATTGAACTCAGGACCTAGGCACTGTCCTTGGACACTTTTTGCTCAAGGCTAGAGCTCTGCCACTTGAGCCACAGCACTATTTCCAGCTTTTTCTATGTATGTGGTATCGAGAAATCGAACTCAGGGATTTGTGCGTGTGAGGGGAGCACTCTACCACTAACTAGGCTAAGCTCCCAGCCCTGGCATTTATCCCTTTACTAGACTTTCAACTCTTCAAAGCACTTCCGGTTTGCTCTTAAACATTACCTTTATCCAAACCCTAGCCCTAACCCCTAAAAAGAGAACTATCCCTAATTGTACCTGAAATCTACTAATAAAGCAATTACTCCAACTCATCCTAACTTCAACTCGCCTGGTAAGTTGTAAAATCCGTTTCAGTTAGACCCTAAACATTATCTTTCTCCCAACCCTACTCCTAACCCAAAAGCAGAAACCTACCTCGAACCCTAACCCTATTTCTGCCTAACTAATGCTAGTAGTGCAAATACTCCGACAGGTGTTCATCCTAACTTTTAGTCAACTTTTTTTTTTTGGGGGGGGTTGTTTCGCTTAAACCACTGTATTCTAGGGTCTCTTAAAGCAGCTTAGCAACTATACCAAAAAACACATCGCTTAACTCCCACAAGGCAAACTAAGAGGAATGAGTTGACATATTACCAGTCTTAATGTCTCTCCTTGGGTCTCCTTATGTCCCCTTCCTGACTCTTCACCAACCCAAAGCAGGGTACAAGAATGATTTACCAGGGCTATATGCACTGGGCTGAGTAGGCAGTAGTGGGGCAGGAGAAGCAGACAGATCCTGGGCTTCAACCGATCCCCCAACACACAAGATGCCCCATCCCACAGCTATACTCTGGGTATAGTACAAGCCCTAACGCCATCCCACCCTGAGAATTGGACTCTTGGTGTCCTTGCAACATGCTGAGCAGGCTGTGCACAAGACATCAATAGAAAAAGTAAGAAGGGCCTCTGCTGGGCCCCAGGGGCTTGGTAGGGGTGTCCAGCAGGTAGTCAGCTGGATGTGGTTCTTTTTCTTTTTTCTTTTTTTTTTTTTGGTCAGACCTGGGACTTGAACTCTGGGCCTTGACCTTGTCCCTAAGCTCTTCAGCTCAAGGCTAGTGCTCCACCACTTGAGCCACAGCAACACTTCCAAAGATTTTTTTTGCCAGTCTTGGGACTTGAACTCAGGGCCTGAGCACTGTCTGTGGGCTTTCTCAAGGCTAGAGCTCTACCACTTGAGCCAGAGCACCACTTCTGGCTTTTTCTGAGTATGTGGTACCATGGAATCAAACCCAGGGCTTTGTGCATGCTAGGCAAGCAGCCTACCTCTAGGCCACACTCCCAGCCATGGGAACGGCTCTAGAGCAGGTACTTGAAGGCATGCACATGCTGGCAGAGGTCAGCTGGCCTTACTCCTGCTAGGTGCCCTCAAACCAGCCCCTGTATGAATGAGGCCACAGATATAATTTTGAGTTTGTACTTGTGTTCACAGTTGCCCAGAGGGGAAAGTTGCCCTTCTGGGCATACATGAGCTTGAAGTAGATACCCTGGGCATGAAGGACCAGCAGCAGTGCCAGCCAGCAAAGAGAGGGGGCTGTCAAGAGACCACTGGTCATTTTCACAGTGGTGGAAGTTGGGTATGGTATAGAACTGGCAGTGGCGCAAGCCATACATGGCCTGCAGCATGTCCACCAAGCAACCAGACATCACCTCCTGGGAGCCGGACTGCTTCCAGAAGAAGCAGTTAGGAGACTTGTGCATGCAGGGTTGCCTGGCAGGTTGTGGAATGAGTTTCAGCTTGACTCTAAACCATCTTTCTGCCAACCCTAACCCTAACCAAAAACCTACCCTGAACCCTAACCCTAATTGGGTCAAACTACTACTTGTAGAACAAATACTCTATCTGACATACATCCTAATTTTTACTCAGCTTTGAACTCTTCAACACTTTCCCAAATGTCACCTTTTTCTAACCCCTAAAGTAACCCTAAAAAGAAGCCTACTCCTAACCATAACCTCAATTATACCTTCATACACAGGAGGTGGGGGTTTAGGGTAAAGGTCTGAATCCAGACTAGGGAGAAGTTCCTTGGACTCAACTCCAATTTACCACCAAAAAGCCAAAAAGGAGCTAGTCCTTAAGTGGTTGAGTACTACTAGCCTTTAGCTAAAAAGCTTTGTGACAGGGCTCCAATAACTGAATTCAAGCCCTCAAATAGATACCAAAACAAACAACAAAAAAAAGTAAGAAAGTAAGTTTTACTTGGTAGCGAATTATTTTCCAATCTTAACACTCCATGGGGAATTCTAACCCTAAGCCTAATTATACCTAAACACTACTAATAAAGCAATATTCCCGTTTGCATTCATCCTTTTATCTGATTGTTCTTTTTTTTGTGGGTCATGGGGCTTGAACTCAGCCTGGGCGCTGTCCCTGAGCTCTTCAGCTCAAGACTACCACCCTACCCTTGATCCAAGCCCCACTTCCTGTTTTCTAGAGGTTAGAGAAAAGAGTGTCAGGTCCTTTTGTAGGGAGGTTGGCTTTGAACTTTGATCCTCAGATCTCAGCCTCCTGAGTAGCTAGGATTACAGGTGTGAGCCACCACACCTGGCCTTAAACACACTTTTACGCCAGCCTCGACAGACAAAACAAAGAGATCCTTTTTGCTTTTCTTTTCTTTTCTTTCGGTCAGTCATGGGGCTTGAACTCTGGGCTGGGCCCTGTCCCGGAGCTCTTCAGCTCAAGGTTAGCACCTCCAGTTTTCTGGTGGTTAATTGGAGGTAAGGGTCTCTTGGACTTTAGTGCCCAGTTGGCTTTGAACCATGATCCTCAGATTTCTGCCTCCTGAGTAGCCAGGATTACAGGTGTAATCCATCAGCACCTGGCATCAAACAGACATTTAAAAGTCAAGACTGGGAATGTGGCTCAGTGGTAGGGTGCTTGCCTAGTATGCATGAAGTCCTGAGTTTGATTCCTTAGTACCACATAAACAGAAAAAGCTAGAAGTAGTGCTCTGGCTCAAGTGGTAGAGTGCTAGCCTTGAGCAAAAGAAGCTTAGGGACAGTGTCCAAGCACTGAGTTCAAGCCCCAGGATTGGCAAAAAAAAAAAAGGAGGGGGGAGCAAAAATTTCATGCTCACGTTTTGAATAGCTATGTTTTACATTTATTGTAAATGATAGAGGGGAAATGTAACTTATTTCTCCATCCAATAATCGGCCACCAGGACCAAAAGCATGGCCTAATGGTTCAATTCTTTGGTACCACATACATAGAAAAAGCCATACGTGGTAGAGCACTAGCCTTGAGAACACCCAAGGACAGTGCTCAGGCCCTGAGTTCAAGCCTCCGGACTGCCAAACAAATAATAATTGTAATAATAATCAGCCACCCTAATCTTAGGTTTATGGCAAGATGATGTGTTCTATTACACAAAATGTAAATGAAGACTTAGAAATGAAAAAAAGATGGAACGAATGTCCTGCATCAACCCAAAACAGGTCTACATATGGAATTTCAAAAGCTTTAAAAACTTTCAGAAGTTGAGCCGGTGGCTCATGCCTATAATCCTAGTTACTCAAGAGGCTGAGATCTCAGGATCACGGTTCAAAGCTATTACAGGCACTAAAGAACATGACACTCTTATCTCTAATTAATCACTAGAAAAGGGGAAGTGAGGCTGTGGCTCAAGGGGTAAGGCAGTAGCCTTGAGCTGAAGAGCTCAGGGACAACACTCAGGTCCAGAGTTCAAGCTCCATGACCCCCCCCCCCAAAAAAAAAACCCTTTCAGAAACCCCAGACGTAAGGAAGTAATTAAAGTCAACTATTCTCCTTGGGCTTAGTTTTAAAGGATGAAAAATGGCAAAATCCCATTGAACAGAAGCTAGTTTTCAAAAGTGTAGGTGCTGAGAGGAGATATGGATAAGAAACTATCAGAATGATTTCCCCCAACACTTGTCTAAGTACTAAAGCCAGCCAGAAGGGTCTTTATCTGTGGCATCTAGGACCAACATGGCCAGGCTCCAAAGTCTTTGGCTAAAAATAGGTGAAGAGAGCAGCCCAATTTTGGAATAAGCCAAGGCCTAAGCAACACCCTCATATGCATATATATCATATGAGGGAGAACTCAGCAAAAGGAAAAACAAATTCTAAAATATGTACTTGTTTTCTTTATATTTAAGTACTAAATTTTTAGCATAATTTATATGTGTACAGACTCTGATCACACACAAAACATTTGCAATCAAATGCTACACATACA
Source organism: Megascapheus bottae (assembly GCF_031878675.1). Classification (NCBI taxonomy): domain Eukaryota; kingdom Metazoa; phylum Chordata; class Mammalia; order Rodentia; family Geomyidae; genus Megascapheus; species Megascapheus bottae. Next base: position 67,546,768 of record NC_143514.1, on the reverse strand, counting down.
CCATAAACTTAAGGGAGAAAAAAGATCCAACACTATACCGCAAAATATATCTTACACCACAACATTCCAGGATTAGGACACTAACCCTCATGAAACCTACTCCCCCTATGATACAAATGACATAAACACTCCCCAAATGTTTTTGGGGGGTTTTTTTGGTGGGTCACAGGGCTTGAACTAGGCGTGGGCACTATCCATGAGCCCTTCAGCTCAAGGCTACCACCCTACCCCTGAACCTGGGCATTGTCCCTGAACTCTTCAGCTCAAGGCTACCACCGTACCCTTAAACCAAGCCCCACTTCCCATTTTCTAAAGGTTAATTAGAGATAAGAGTTTCAGGTCCTTTTGTGCCCGGGCTGGCTTTGAACCTTGATCCTCAGAACTCAGCCTCCTGAGTAGCTAGGATTACAGGCGTGAGCCACCAGCTTCCTAGATATTTTTAAAAGACATTCTAAGTCTCAAATGGGAAAAAGATGGCTACAGTTGGAGGTGTGGCTCAGGTGGTAAAGTGTAAGCCAATGAGCCAATAACAGATCAAGAGTTCAAAGCACAGGTCGGGAGTATAGCCTAGTGGTAGAGTGCTCACCATGCATACTAGAAGTCCTGGGTTTGACTCCTCAGTACCACATACAAAGAAAAAGCCAGAAGTGGGGCTCAAGTGACAGAACACTAGCCTCGAGCAAAAAAAAAAAAAAAAAAAAAAAGACGTATCCAAAGACAGTGTGCCCAAACCCTGAGTTCAAGCCCCAGGACTGGCAAAAAAAAAAAAGTTCAAAGCAGGGCTGGGAGTTTGGCCTAGTGGTAGAAAGCTTGCCTAGCATGCATGAAGACCCGGGTTCAATTCCTCAGTACCACATACATAGAAAAAAGCTGGGAGTGGTGCTGAGGCTCAAGTGGTAGAGCTCTAGCCTTGAGAAAGTCCAAGAACAGTGCTCAGGTCCTGAGCTCAAGCCCAGGACTGGCAAAAAAAAAAAAAAAAGTTTAAGGCACAATGGCTCATGCCTGTAATCCTAGCTAGTCAGAAGACTGAGCTCTGAGGATCATGGTTCGAAGGCAGCCCTGGCAAGAAAGTCAGTGAAACTCTTACCTCCAGTCAACAACCAGAAGTAGCACTGTGGTCATAAATTTAAGCCCCAGAATCAGTGGGGGGGGGGGGGAGAGTCTGAATAGGTCTCGAACCAAAAACAAAAAAGCTGGCTTCAGGACCAAAATAACAATAATAATATTTTTTTTTAAGTTCGGGTGCACAGGGGTGGAGGGTGCTCATGCCTATCAGCCTTCTTACTCAGGAGGCTGAGTTCTTATGATCAGTGTTTGAAACCAGTCAGGGCAGAAAAGTCCATGACATTGTAGTCTCCAATTAATCACCAAGAAAGCCAGAAATGGAGCAGTGGTTCAAGGGTAGAATGTCAGCCTGAAGGGAAAAAAGATAGGTAGAAAGAGAGAGAGACGGGCCAGGAGTTTGGCCTAGTGGTTAAAGTGCTTGCCTAGCATGCATGAAGACCTGGGTTCGATTCCTTGGTACCACATGCATAGAAAAAAGTCAGAAATGGTGCTGAGGCTCAAGTGGTAGAGCTCTAGCCTTGAGAAAGTCCAAGGACAGTGCTCAGGCCCTGAGCTCAAGCCCAGGACTGGAAAAAAAAAAAAAGAGAGAGAGAGAGAGCAGACAGACAGACAGACAGGAGGACCAGGGGCATAGCCTAGTGGTAGAGTTCTCCCCTAGCATAAACATAATCCTTGGTTCAATTCCTCAGTACCACATACTCAGAAGAAGCCAGAAGTGGTGCTATGGGCTCAAGTGACAGGGTACTAGCATTGAGCAAAAAGTGTCCAAGGACAGTGACCAAGCCCTGAGTTCAAGCCCCAGGACAAGAAAGGAAGGAAGGAAGGAAGGAAGGAAGGAAGGAAGGAAGGAAGGAAGGACAGACGGACGGACGGACTCGGGGACAACAGCATGAAAACAAAAAGTTTAAGGGGCAAGAACAGGGATACACATCTGCCTACTGCATTCAACTAAATAAATAAATACTTTTAAATTTGACTAGTGAACTGCAGGTGAAAGCATTTCCGTATCAACACATCAAAATGCTTAAAAATATGACTGTAAAGCTTGGGCTAATCCAGGTGTCCTGGTGGCTCACGCTAGTAATCCTAGCTACTCAAGGAGGATCATGCTTTGAAGCTAGCCCAGGGGGGCTGGGAAGTCCGTGAAATTCTTCCCTCCAATTTACAAAAAAAAAAACCCAAAAACTCAAGGACAGCAGCACCCAAACCCTGAGTTCAAGATCTAGGACCAGGCACACATATATACACACAAGCTGGGGTTAATTCTTTCTCAAGAAAGGCCATCCTGGGTCGTGGCAACTGTCCTGTCAGCAGGGCCCACGCAGAACGCAGAGCTGACCGCCGTCCCCCCCCTCCCCGAACATCGGCATTTTTGACACAGCTGTGCACATTCATTCTCCTGGGGCAGAGAGTGCGAAAGTGACAGGCCGTCTTCCCGACCTGTCAGCGAACGCGGTCACACATGCCTCAGGGCTCACGGGCCCTGCCACCTGTTAGCCGGCCGGGAGAGCCCCCCCCCCCCCCCGGCTCCTGGGAAGAACGGGGAGCGCCTTTGTTGTTCTCTAACCGCACGAGTTACCAGGGTTCAGTCAAACCCCAATGCCGACCAGCCAAACTTGCCCCAGGCCGAGGAAGCCTTTTAACAGACAGGATTTGGGCAAAGCCAGCCCCAGCCCGTCAGGGGCCGGGCCCGGGGCGGGGAAGGGTCAGAGGGGCCAAGTGGAGGACGCGGTCCAAGACTTCAGGGCAGTCCCGGTTCCCCATGGGAGTCAACCCACTCTGGGTGAGAGAAGCCTGAGACCACTCCACACACACACACACGCCCCTCCGGGGGTCGAAGAGAAGAGCAGGAGGGAAAATGTACAGACGGCAGCTGAGGGAAAAGGCGAGAAAGCGGGGCTGCAAAGGGGCGAGGGAGGGAGGAGTGCAGCGACGAGACCGGCGTAGAGACCCCCGCTCTCAAAGACCCGCCTCCCACAGCCTGTACCCGGCCAGCCGTGCTCACTGCCGGTCTGTCGGAGCCGGAGACTCACCCGAAAGATACAAATTCAGGACCCCAAGACACTGGGGAACCGTCTGGACCCACGGTGTAACCAACAGAGCGGAGGAAACCGCGGCGTTTGTATGACCCGGATGCGCATCCCTAGGAACCGGAAGTTGGCGCCAGGGTCGCCTCACGTCCACGCCTCTTTCCTTCAGAATCCTCTGGGCGCATGCGTCTGTCTGCATGTGGGGGGGGGGCGGAAATCAGGGAAGTTTCTAAACCCCGCCCACTCGGTGAGCCCAGAACAGCCACGCCCCTGGCCACGCCCCGGGCCACGCCCCGCTCAGTGCCCCTGCACTTTGGTGAGTAAGTCTCTGCTGGACCACTGTCACTCGGATAAGAATGTTACAACCCTCGTTTTTCAAAGTGGTTTAAGGATGTGTTATCCCCATCTCCCCGAAGGAATATGAGGAGAAATCCGCCATACCTTTGGTAAATTGTGGAAAAACGAGGGAAAGACACTGGGGAGGCTCGCCCAAGGTTATCTGTCTTTCGGTTTAGTTCATTCTTTTGTTTTTTTTTTTTTTTTTGGTCGGCTGTGGGGCTTGACCTCTGAGCCTGGGCGCTGTCCCAGGTTATTAACTGGAGGTAAGAGTCTCACCGACTTTCCTGCCCAGGCTGGCTTTGAACCACGATCCTCGGATCTCAGCCTCCTGTGTAGCTAGGATTACAGGTGTGAGCCACTGAGCCCCGCATTACTCCACTTGTTTTTTCTTTTTGCCAATGCTGAGGCTTGAACTCAGGGCCTGAGCACTGTCCTAGGGCTTTCTCAAGGCTAGAGCCCCACCACTTGAACCACAGCACCACTCTGGCTTTCTCTGTGTAGGAAGTACCAAGGAATCGAACACAGGGCTTTATGCATGCTAGGCAAGCACTCTACCACTAGGGCAAACTCGCAGCCCCCCTACTCTACTTTTTAAATAATTTTCTCTAAGAACACTTTTTTTGTTTTGTTTTGCTGGGTCATGGGGTTTGAACTCAGCCTGGGTGCTGCCCCTGAGCTCTTCAACTCAAGGTTACCACCCTACCCCTAGGCCTGGGCATTTTCCCTGAGCTCTTCTGCTCAAAACTACCGCCCTACCCTTGAGCCATGGCCCCACTTCCTATTTTTCTTCAGGTTAATTGGAGATTGAGGGTCTCAGGTCCTTTTGTGCCCGGACTGGCTTTGAACTTTGATCCTCAGATCTCAGCCTCCTGAGTAGCTAGGATTACAAGCGTGAGCCACCACGCAGGCTAAGAACATTTATTCTGTTGCAACACATTGTACTAGGATGTATTTTAGCACCAGAACACAGTGTGTCCTATAGTAGATACCCAACAAAGGTTTGTTGAATGGAAAGAAAAAACAATTGCGGGGGTGGGGAGGTGGGAGTGGGGGTGTGCCATTACTGGGGCTTGAACTCAAGGCCTGAATGTTGTATTTTTTCTTTTCCGGTCAAGGCTAGCACTGTACCACTTGAAGCACAGTTCTCTATCCAGCTCATTTGCTGATTAATGGAAGATGACAGTTGTATGGAGTTTCCTGCCAGGCTAGCTTCAAAGCATGATACTCAGCTCTCAGCCTCCTGAATAACCAAGATTGTAAGTATGAGCCACCCATGCCCATTCTTCAAAGTACTTCGACTAATTAAACCTTGCAAGCTGAGCCACAACGTCCACCAGAGGGAGCCCATGAATTAACAATGTAATATCCCCTCCAAAAAAAATTATTACTAGAACCTATAATGTACATATATTTATTTCTGCAAGTAAGCTGCACAAAGCACACAAATTCCTCCTCAGAGCAGACAGTGTTGTACTTTACTAGCATCAAAACACTTCTAGTGCCCATAAGACAAAGATCCAAGCTCCTCACAAGCCAAAATTTCTGGCCTCAGGACTTAAGCACATTCTGTTCTCTTTCCTCAGCCTTCCAATGAATGCTCTTCCCCAGGAACATTTTACCTAGGGCCTCCTGTCTTTTTTAAGATGGCTCTCTCATTCTTTTCACTCTTCTTCTATCACCCTTGGCAGTTATTGGGTTTATTTGTTTATCTTCTCTCTTGTTCACTGCTGATCTACCCACTTGACTGGTAGGTGGGAGGTAGTTAATATTTACAGATTTACTAGGTGTCATTCTGTATAGTAAACACATAATTGTTCAATTTGTTTTTTTTATTCTCTCACCAAACATGGAAAGTATTTTGATGATTTCAACTTTACAGATGAGGAAACTGAGAATTTGAGCAATTTGTTTCTCACCATATAACTGGCAGGAAGAAACCAGGTGTTACCACTTAGACCTGTATAAATTCAGAGTCCAGGATCCTACCTACCATAGCGGGTTCTTCTCTCACTACAATAAAAGCAGCAATGGGGCCGGGAGTTTTGGCCTAGTGCTAGAGTGCTTGCCCTGCATGCACAAAGACCCGGGTTCGATCCTCAGTACCACATACATCGAAAAAGCCGGAAGTGGTGCTGAGGCTCAAGTGGTAGAGCTCTAACCTTGGCCCTGAGCTCAATCCCAGGACTGGCAAAGAGAAAAATAAAAACAGCAAGTAGGGGCCGGGAGTTTGGCCTAGTGGTTAAAGTGCTTGCCTCGCATGCATGAAGACCCGGGTTCAATTCCTCGGTACCACATACATAGAAAAAAGCCAGAAGTGGTGCTGAGGCTCAAGTGGTAGAGCTCTAGCCTTGAGAGAGTCCAAGGACAGGGCACAGGCCCTGAGCTCAAGCCCAGGACAGGCAAAAAAAAACAGCAAGTAATCAAAAATGGATTTATTTTCTTTTTTTTGTACTAGTGCCAGGCCTTGAGCTCAGTGATTCTCTTTCTTGGTGGTGGTGTTGTTGTTTCTTTCTTTCTTTCTTTTTATCCCTGCTGGTACTTTACCACTTTGCATTTCTTCAATCTCCCATCTTATTGGCTATTTGGAGTTGGATTGTTGTGTACTTTTTTTGCTCAAGCTGGCTTCAAATTGTAGTCCTCCAGTTCTTAGCTTTCTGAGTAGCTAGGATTACAAGCTTGGGCAGTTTTGTAGGTTTTCTTCTCTGGATACCTTTTTGCTTACTACCATAATCATCAAGAAGTGGAAAAATCAAGCTGGCACGGTGGCTCATGCCTATAACCCTAGCTACTCAGGAGGCTGAGATCTGAAGATCAAGGTTCAAATCTAGCCTGGCACAAAAAGACCTGAGACTCTTATCTCCAATTAACCTCTAGAAAATGGAAAGTGGGGCCATGGCTCAAAGGTAGGGTGATAGCCTTGAGCTGAAGAGCTCAGGGACAGCGCCCAGGCAGAGTTCAAGCCCCATGACCAAAAAAAAAAAAGTGAAAAAGTCACCAGGTGCCAGCTGCTCACACCTGTAATCCAAGCTACTTAGGAGGCCAAGATCTGAGAACTGAAGTTCTAAGTCAGCTTGGCAGGAAAGTCCCTGAGAATCTCCTCTGCAATTAACCACTAGAAAACCAGAAGCAGTACAGCACTCAAAGTGCCTTAAGTGAAAAAGCTCTGGGACAGCACTCAGGCCCTGAGTTCAAGCTCCCCCAATCCACAAAATATAGAATAAAATGAAAATAAAAGAAATAGAAATGTGGGCTGGGTTTCTGTGGCTTATGCCTGTAATATTTTTTAATGTATTTTTATTGTAATTAATAGAAGGGTTACATTATATTCGTCCGATAGAAGGTACGTTACTTCGCAAACATTGCTACCCTTTCTCATATTTTATGCCTATAATCTTAACTACTCAGGAGATAGAAATCTGGGAATCATAGCCAGCTTGTGCAGGAATGTCTGTAAGGCTTTCTTTTCTTTTTTTTCCTTTTCTTTTCTTTTTTTTTTTTTCTTTTTGCCATTCTGGGGCTTGAACTCAGGGCCTGGGCACTGTCCTTAGATACGTCAAGGCTAGCACTCTGCCACTTGAGCGACATCATCACTTCCAGATTTTGCTATGTATGTGGTACTAAGGAATCAAACCCAAGGCTTCATGCAAGCAAGCACTCTACCATAAGTCATTCTCCCAGCCCCTGTAAGACTCTCATCTCCAGTTAGCCACCAAAAATTCAGGGGGCTGGGAGTTTGGCCTAGTGGTAGAGTGCTTGCCTAGCATGCATGAAGACCAGGGTTCAATTCCTCGGTACCACATACATAGAAAAAAGTCAGAAATGGTGCTGTAGCTCAAGTGGTCGAGCCACCAGGCACTGCTGGCCCCCACCTGTAATTCTGACAACTCAGGAGACAGAGATCTGAGACTTGTGGTTCAAAGTAGCCCAGGCAGGGAAGTCTGTTAACTACAAATTAACCACCAAAAAACTGAATGTGGATTTGGGAGCAGAACCTAGTTGTAGAGTGCTTCCTTCATCATGCATGAAGGCCTGGGTTTGAGTCCTTAGTACCACATACACAGAAAAAGCTGAAATGGTGCTGTGGCTCAAGTGGCAAAGCACAAGCCTTGAGCAAAAGTGCTCAAGGACAGCGCCCAGGCCTGAGTTCATGCCTCAGGACTGGTGGGGGGTGGGGGAGAACCTGAAAGTAGAACTGTGACTCAAGGGGTAAAGTACTAGCCTTGAAAAAGAAAGCTCAGGCACAGCACCCTGGTCCTGAGTTCAAGTCCTAGGATTGGTGCACACATACACACACCAAAATCTCCTCAGTTCTATTTTTTCTTTTCTGGAAGAGCAAATTAAAATATAACCTATATAAACAAAAGTTATTTGATGCCAGGTACAGCACTGTTTGCTCTTGCCTGTAATCTAGCTACTTAGGAAGCTGAGATCTAAGGATTGAGGTTGGATTGAGGTTCGAGCCAGCTCTGGCAGGAAAGTCTATGAGATTCTTAATTGGAATAAACTACAAAAAGAGTTGGAAATGGAGCTGTGGCTCAAGCGGTAGAGCACTAAACCTTGAGCACAAAAGCTCAGGGACAACACCCAAGCCCAAGAACCAGCAAAAGTAAAAATTCTTTGATGTCCTCAATGATTTGAAAAGATGTTAAGAAATTCGGAGATATTTGAGCAGGGCCTGGTGGAAGGACCCCAACACTTGTGATGCTGAGGCAGTACCATCAAGAATTCCAAGCCAGGCAGGGAGTTTGGCCTAGTGGTTAAAGTGCTTGCCTAGCATGCATGAAGACCTGGGTTCGATTCCTCGGTACCACATACATAGAAAAAAGCCGGAAGTGGTGCTGAGGCTCAAATGGTAGAGCTCTAGCCTTGAGAAAGTCCAAGGACAGTGCTCAGGCCCTGAGCTCAAGCCCAGGACTGGCAAAAAAAAAAAAAAAAAAAAAAGAATTCCAAGCCAGCCTAGACCTTGAACATACTAGGATATTGTCACAAATCAAAACATCTGAGCACTGCTGCCCAGAGCCATTGCACATGCTCATTCTTGTGCTATCTGCAGCGTTCCCACGTTGACCATCTTTACTGGGCTCCTGACTCTCGTACATGGTCATGCATCTACCAGGTCCAGCCCTCTTCTGCAGGATGCCTTTCTATTTTGATGGACACACTCCACACCGTGTCATCTTGCAAAGATGTCCCACAATAGCTGTTTTGGTGGGTCCTTGGAATGCAGCAGAGCAGTAGACTGTCCTCATGAAAAATGTGAGGCGCACAGACCAGCCCCTCACCATATTGCTGATGAATTATCCTGCCTGACTGGACTCTTTGGTCACTGGACTCTTTCTGATCCTGCCTTATCCCTAATGGTCTATGTTTTTTCCAGTTCCTACTCTTGATTATCTTCCTGTTCAAGGGCCCCTTGCTGTGGAGATCACTTGTCAGCTGTCCACAACTAAGCTGAGCCAATCCCATCTTATCCTGTCCAATCTAAACCAAAGTGGGTCAAACCGAGGTCATTTGGCGGTGCCCTGTCACGGAGAGAATCTCTACTGTAAATCATGGCTGTACCTCCCCCCCCCAAAAATCTGTGCCTTTGTGTTCTATAATTAGTTGTAAACTTAAAGCATGAATCATTAGCAGTGGATTTGTGTTCTGGAATAAGAGTAACTACTCTGTCATTTGTAACTATCAGGTTGATATTTTCTTTACTCTTCTTTTTCTTGTAGTAAAAATATGTAGGATCCAGGTGCTGGTGGCTCATATTTATAATCCTAGCTACTCAAAAAGAGTGAGATTTGAAGATCCCAGTTCAGAGCCAACCAAATCCAAAAAATGGTTATACCAAATAACGTGCCAAAAGCCAGAAACAGAGGTATGACTCAAGTGGTAGAGGGCTAGCCTTGAGCAAGAGAACTCAGGGACACCACCTAGGCCCAGAGTTCAAGCCCCATGACTGACCAAAAGAAGGAGGAGGAAGGAGGAAGAAGAGGAGGAGGAGGAAGAAGAGGAAGAAGAGTACTAAAGATAGATTGTATCTGTTTGAATCCTACCTTTTACACATGGATATCTGTGTCCCTGCGGGCAGGTCAAATTCTTAATTTTCCCACAGGTAGACTGAAACATTTAAAAAGCAGCATGAAGTCAGGTACCGGTAGCTTACACCTGTAATCCTAGCTACTCAGGAGGCTGAGATCTGAGACTAGAGGTTCAAAGCCAGTCTGGGCAGGAAACTCTGTGAGACTTTTATCTTCAATTAACTACCAGAAAACTGAAAGTGACACTGTGACTCAAAGTGGTAGAGCAAAAGAGCTTTCAGAAAGACGGGTGGGGGGTGGGAGGCAGGGTAATGGTTACCAAGACATGTGAAAGGGTATCAATGTATATGAATTAATGCACCTTCTATCTGGCAAATGTCATGTAAGCCTTTCATTAATTACAATAAAAAATAAAAATAAAAAAGAGCTTTCAGAGACAGTATCTAAGCTCTGAGTTCAAGCCTCATGATTGACAAAAAAAAACCAGCATGAGAAACTGGGTGCCCAGTGGCTCATACCTGCAAATCTTTTTTTTTAATAGTGTCAGAGTTAATCTGGTATGACTGTTAAGTTCATATTTGAGATATTTCCAGACATATTTGTTTATTGTCACAAATAAATTATTAGTTCATACTTCATAGTGTGCAGATTGAGATTGTTTAAATGTGTAAATGAGATGTAGAATCATTTTGTGTGGACATTTATCATCAAAATAGAGTAGCTCAGACTGGATATTGATGGTTCATGTCTATAATGCAGCTATCCAGGAGGCTAAGAACTGAGGATCATGGTTTGCAGTCAGCCCGGGCAGGAAAGTCTGTGAGGCTCTTATCTCCAATTAACAGGCAAAAAGCCAGAAGTAGAGGTGTGGCTCAAGTGGTAGATTGTCAACCTTGAACACAAAAATTCAGGGACAGTGGCTAAAACCTGAATGCAAGCCACAGGACCAAAACACCCCCAAAATCCTCACCAGTGGTGAGAATGATGGTTGATCCACTGCTTTGTCCATAAAAGACATAGCAACACACAGCATGGGGAAAAATTCCTCGTGTGAAAAATGTTGAATGTCTTCCAGACAAGAGACAAATTGCAACTGTGGAATGAGCTGAGAATCATAAAACCAATAAAAAGCATTGAGAGTTTGAACAGCTGCCAGGTAAAAGAGGCTTTAAATTTACTTTTCTTTGGAATACGCTTTCACTTTCCTACCAAATGAATCAATGGGAACGAAAACAGAAAACAGTTCTCTGGCTCTGGAATTCCAAATAATACAGTTCCATTTCAGAGCACAGACCATACGGCATAGTGCTAATCCTTCATGCATCTTGTAACGGCAATGTTACTAATATGTGGCCATATATACTCTGGCTAACTCTACTTCCCAGAAAAGTAGGGTTTAAGACTGTGAAATCTGGCTGGGAATGTGGCTTAGTGATAGAATGCTTGCCTAGCATGCATGAAGCCCTAGATTCAATTCCTCAGTATCCCATAAACAGAAAAAGGCAGAAGTGGCACTGTGGCTCAAATGGTAGAGTGTTAACCTTGAGCAAAAGAAGCTCAGGGACAGGGCTAGGAGTGTAGCCTAGTGGTAGAGTGCTTACCTGGCACGCATGAAGCCCTGGATTTGATTCCTTGGTACCACATATAAGAAAAAGCAGGAAGTGGTACTGTAGCTCAAGTGTCAGAGCACTAGCCTTGAGCAAAAAGTGTCGAAGTACAGTGCTCAGGCCCTGAGTTCAAGCCTCAGGACTGGCAAAAAAAAAAAAAAAAAAGACTGTCAAATCCCTAAGAGAAAATCCTAGAGGTAAGAAGGAGCAGGATCCAGAGGGGGAAAAAAAAGTAGAGGTGTGGCTCAAAAGGCAGAGTAACAGTCTTAAGCACAAAAGCCAAGAGAAAGTAACAAGTCCTGAGTTTAAGATCTTTAGCACACACACACAAGTGAACATAGATAGAAGGTTTCTTTTGTTGTTGTTTGTTTCTGCTAATCTGGGGCTTTAGCTCAGGCCCAAGCACTATCCTTGGGCTTTCTCAAGGCTAGAGCTCTACCACTTAGCCAAAGCATTACTTCTGGCTTTTTCTATGTATGTGGTACTTATGAGTTAAACTGAGTTCTTCATGCATGCTGAGCAAGCACTCGACCACTAGGCCAAACTCCTGGTCCTATAGAAGGTGTTTTTATAAAGGAATCTCTACTACTGGAGGTAGCAACTAAACTACCCTAGGCCAGAAGAATATTGATAGAGTATAATCTAAAGTCTTGCTGAGCTCTTCTTTGGTCTTTTTTTTTTTTTTTGTGGATCATGGGGCTTGAACTTAGCCTGGGTGCCGTCCCTGAGCTATTCAGCTCAAGGCTACCACCCTACCCTTGAGCCATGCTCCACTTTGTCATTTTTTAGAGGCTAATTGGAGATAAGAGTCTCAGGTACGGGGCCGGGAGTTTGGCCTAGTGGTTAAAGTGCTTGCCTAGCATGCACGAAGGCCCGGGTTCGATTCCTCGGTACCAAATACATAGCAAAAAGCCGGAAGTGGTGCTGAGGCTCAAGTGGTAGAGCTCTAGCCTTGAGAAAGTCCAAGGACAGTGCTCAAGCCCTGAGCTCAAGCCCAGGACTGGCAAAAAAAAAAAAAAAAGAGTCTCAGGTGCTTTTGTGCCCAGGCTGGCTTTGAACCTTGATCCTCAGATCTCAGCCTCCTGAGTAGCTAGGATTATAGGCATGATCCGCCATGCTTTGGTTTTGAATGGAATTCACAAGGTCAAGTTGAACCAAACACTGCAGCCTATGCCTGGCACAAAGGTCAGGTGGAAAGGTCACACACAAATCTTGGGCTTTTAAGTTTCAAGCTAGAAAGCAACTCCAATCCACTCATAACAAAACCAAAGCCAGGTACCAGTGACTCATACCTACTGAGCTACTTAGGAGGTAGAAATCTGAAGATCTCAGTTCAAAGCCAGCAGGGCCATAAAGTCTAAAAAACTCATTAATTTTTTTAAATTTTAACTTTTTTTTGTCTTTTCTTTTTTGGTACTAGGGATTGACCCCAGGACATTGCACTTGGTAAGCAAGTGCTTTGCCACTGAAATACATCCTAGCTCAAGTTCAAGACTCTTATCTCCAATTAATTGTAGTTCAAGTGGTAGAGTGCTAGTATTGGTAAAAAAGCTAAGGGACAGTACCCAAGCCCCAAGTTTAAGCCCCAGGATTGGAACCAAAAGGAAAAAAAAAAAAGAATTTACTTGTGAATCAGTAGAATCTTCATTAGACAAAAACAGAAAGGATAAAATCCAGGTAAATGCTGTGAATTACACTTGTAGAAACTTCTAGTCTCTTTAGGCAGTTTATAATGCCCAACAAAATCATATGGAGTGGCTCTTAAAACCCAGATGGTTGGAGCCCAGCTGGGGTTTCTGATTCAGTCAGTGAGAGATTAAGGGACCAGGGCTTTGTATTTCTTTTGTGTTTTTTTTTCTTTCATCATCATTATTATTGTTATTATTATTTTATTCTTATTATTCAGGAAAGTCCCTGAGTCTCAAGGATTTTCCTGGCCAGGGTGGCTTCAAATCATGATCAGATCTCAGCCTCGTGAGTAGCTAGAATTACAGGTGTGAGCCACCAGTGCCTGGTCGGACTTTGTATTTTTAACCAGTTGCTAGATGGTGTTGCTTGTGGTCCAGCCACAGCGTTAGGGCAAGCTCTGCTCTAGAAAAACACATGAAATGACTCAGTGCTTACTGCCTGCAATGCAATTCCCCATTTGAAGGTTCTGAGAAAACTAGTTGACCAAGAATGGACTCATTCCTGTGGTCAGAGTGGTGTGCTCAGGTAGAGAGTGGGTAGAGATGGCAGAAGTTCCTCGAAGGGACAACTACTAGGCATACAAAACTTGCTGAACACACAAGTCTCTCCATCTGGAACAAGAATCTCATCAGCAACTTCTCCTTTCCAGACAGAAAGTTTCAGGAGGAAAAGCAAGTTCCAGAAGAAGGAATTAGGAGGGGAGAAAAGGAGAGGGAAGATGATCTCCTACAGAAGATTCTGCCCAAAAGAGGAGACTCCTGCTCGCTAGAGGCCAGCCATGAGCTACACAAGACTGCCTTGGGGCCCCTTTTGACTATTTGGGCCTCTGCCCAGAACAACAGGTGTCCTCGAATCGCAACCTCTGAGGAATGAGGAACTGAAACAGTTACTGAAAAGCCTAATCATCCTTTTTTTTTTTTCCAGTCCTAGGGTTTGAACTCAGGGCCTAAGCATTGTACTTGGGCTTTCTCAAGGCTAGAGCTCTACCACTTGAGCCACAGTGCCACTTTTGGCTTTTTCTATGTACGTGGTACCAAGGAATCAAACTTGAAACTCAGGTTCTTTTTTTTTTGGGGGGGGTGAGTCATGGGGCTTGAACTCTGGGTCTAGGCTCTGTCCCTAAGCTCTTCAGCTCAAGGCTACCACCCTACCCCTGGAGCCAAGCCCCACTTCCCATTTTCTAGAGTTAATTGGAGATAAGAGTCTCAGGTCTTTTTGTGCTCAGGCTGGCTTTGAACCTTGATCCTCGGATCTCAGCCTCCTGAGTAATTAGGATTACAGGCATGAGCCACCACACCTAGCTTCTAAGCATCTTTTTGCATCAAATTTTATGTGTTTCTGAAGAAGAGGAAAAACTGTCTTCTATTCTCTTGAGTCCTCTGGCTGGCCTCAGAATTAAACATAAGAACAGGAAAGAACATACTTTTGTTTTCAGTATGGAGGAATGAACCCAACTTTCCACATGCTAGCCAAAGCACTCTACCACATGAGCCCTTTTGTATTCTGTGGGGGTGTTTTTGGAGGGTAGGAGGTTGTTGGTTCCTTGGTTGCTCATTTGTTTTCTTTAACTTACAGTAGTTATATAGGGGGGGAGTGTGAATCAGGGAGGAGGTGATATTTTAACAGAGGCTTAAAGTACTGTGGGAATTTGTCAAAGGGATAAAAGAGAGAAGCAAGAAAAAGGATGGTTGGGTAACCACGGAAAGCCAGAGTTTCAGGTCTGGGCATCACTGTGCCTATGGGGTAGGGACTTTTTCCTCCACTCCAGCTCCTGCCTCCTCCTCGTTCCGCCCACAAGCCAAGGGTTCTCTGACACAGCTTGCCACATGGCAGTATTCCAGACTCATTCTCATGGTCAGCACTTGACCTTGACCTAGCTCCTTAGCAGTCTACTTTCTCTATTAGATAATCATTTCCCTTCTTGCAGATGGAGTTATTATATCCATAACATTATAATGGGTACATTGATGGTGGGGATAGTTGCATGCCTCTATGGCTATAATGGAAACTCATTGACTTTGCACTTTAATTCTATGAATTGTAAATTATATGAATTATATGTTAAGAAAGCGATTTTTTTCCTTTTTTTGTTTGTAATTTTGTTTTTTTGCTACTCCTGGGGTATGAACTCAAGGCCTGATCACTGTCCTTGGGCTTTTTCCTCAAGGCTAGCACTTGAGCCACAGCACTACTTCCAGTTGTTTCTGTGTATGTGGTACTGAGGAATTGAACTCGGGTCTTATTTCCAATTAACCATCAAAAAGCCAGGAATAGAGCTGTTGCTTAAGTGGTAAAGCACCAACCTTGAGCATAAAAGCTAAGAGACAGCACCCAAGTCCATCATTCAAGAACTCAGTATTGACACACACACAAAAAAAAACTGGTAATGTGACCAAGTTGCAGATGTAGCTCAGGGGTACGGTATTCCCTTAGCATGCCTGAGGCCTTAGGTTTGAGCCCCAGCACTGCAACGAAAGGACCGTGGACTAAGTGATGGAAGAGTGAGGCCCGAAGGCTGAGAACTATCACAGTCATGCTTTGCTACTATGCAACCAAGCGACATAGGTGTAAAACTTTCCTTTCTGAACTTAAGTTCCCTCCTTTCTATTACTTGATTTTGAATTCAAGACCTTAATTCCAGTGGGGGTTTTGTTGTTGTTAAAGTTGGGGCTTGATTCTGTCTCTGAGCTTCTTTTGTTCAAGGCTAATGCACTACCACTTGAGCCACAGAACTAGTTCTGGCTTTTTCTGGGTAGTTTTTTTGGAGCTGGGTACTAGTCACTCACATCTACAACCATAGCTACTCAGGAGATGGAGATCAGAGGACTGTGGTTCTTCAAAGCCTGCCTGGGCAGGAAATTTCTGAAACTCTTATCTCCAATTACGTACCAGAAACCAGAAGTGATGCTATAACTCAAGGGGTAGAACTTTAAGTCCCACAACTGACAACAACAACAAAAAAGTCTCACAGACTTTTCTTTTGCTGCCAGTCCTGGGGCTTGAGCTCAGGGCCTTAACACTGTTCTTGGGCTTTCCTCAAGGCTAGAGCTCTACCACTTGAGCCACACTGCCACTTCTGGCTTTGTCTATGTATGTGGTACCGAGGAATCGAACCCAGGTATTTGTGTATGCTAGGCAAGCACTCTATCAGTATGCCAAACTTCTGGCCCTTTCATAGACTTTTCTTCCTGTGACAGCTTCAAACCAAGATCCTCAGATCTCAGCTTCCTGAGTAGTTAGATATAAGGCATAAGGCATGGGTGCCACTAGATGGTGTGTGTGTGTGTGTGTGTGTTGGGTCTTAAACTCAGGGCCTGGGCACTATTGGTGCCTGGAAGTGTCTTTTCCTTAAGTAGCTAGGATTACAGGTGAGAGATTAGCAAAAGATTCTGTTTTCCTCACAAGAACAACGAGACTCACTTAGTGTGGTTGCTAAAGTCATGTAACAAGCTAGAGGAGGACCAGGATTTGAACTTCTATTGGAACAGTGGAGAAGTTTCAGGCCATCCTGTGGTGTCTGGCATAGGTAGTCTGTTTAGGCTGGGAAGAATCCTTAACTAGAATTATCAGCGAGCGGGCCGGAGCGTGAGGGAGCGAGCGGGGCCGGAGCGAGCGGGGCCGAGCGAGCGGGGCCAGAAAGAGAAGGGGGCCAAAAAAAAAAAAAAAAAAAAAGGTTTAGAATTATCAGAAGGACATGGGTGTCCTGAAGCATTTATTAACCAGGAGGGGCTAAGAGCACCTCACAATGGTTCAGGCATGTGGTGGCAGTGGTGGGAAGGGGGGGTGGGGACGAGGAGGGTGGCAGTGGTGTGATGGGGGTCTAGATCTATTTTGACAGTTCCAGTTCCCCATTTCAAGTTCCTCATGAAGCCTGTCTTGTCCCCGAGGTCATCCAAATGTCTTTGTCTCTAGGTTTCCTTCTTCCTCTTTTTTTTTTTCTTGCCAGTCCTGGGGCTTGAGCTTATCCTAAAGATTCCCCCCCAAAAGCCAGAAGAAGCCAGAAGTAGTGCTATGGCTCAAGTGGTAGAGTACTAGCCTTGAACAAAAGAAGCTCAGAGACAGAATCAAGCCCCAACTTTAAACCCCAGGCTCTGGGAGCATGGCCTAGTGGTAGAGTACTTGCCTAACATGCATAAAAGCCCCGGGTTCCATTCCTCTGTATTACATACACAGAAAAAGCCAGAAGTGGTGCTGTGGCTCAAGTAACAGAGCACTAGCCTTAAGCAAAAAGTGTCCAAGGACAGTGCTCAGGCCCTAAGTTCAAACTCCAGGACTAGAAAAAAAAAAGATTCAAGCCTGGGAAGATGGGCACCAGTGGTTTACACCTATAATCAGATAGATAGATAGATAGATAGATAGATAGATAGATAGATAGATAGATAGATAGATATTCAGTATATAATCTATATGATTATATAGATTATATATATATATATATAGTAGCTAGGAACTGACCCTCTCACATGAGGTAGAATTAATCCATTTATGAAGATGGAGTTCATGACTGTTTATCTTCCTCTAGGCTACTCTCACTTCAAGTTTTTATCCTCTAACACCACCATCCTGGAACCAAGCTTCCCACACATAAACTCTGTGGAAAAAAAACATAACCATAGCAAGGGCGAGGTAACAGGAAAGCCTAATGTATGTGGATACAACCGGGGATAATGACAGGAGTCCAGAGGCAGAGGAACATCTAAAATACTGAACTTTTGGTTTGTACTTTCCCCTCATCCCCCCTTTTTTCCTCCCACTTCTCCGCACTACAGATCTTTTTTGTGGAAAAGGAGCAAATCTTCCTGGGAAATTGTTGACACTCTTTTGTCTATAAGTGGTACCTCACACACCAAGATGTGTTCTTCCATGGCTTATGGCAGGCTCAGGTGGCAAATGACTAGTCACTGGCAGCACAACTGACCAACACTCACATTTTTTTTTTGTCAGTCAAGGGGCTTGAACTCGAAGCCTAGGCACTGTCCCTGAGCTCTTCTACCACGCTGAGCCACAGGGTCACTTCTGGTTTTCTGGAGAGAAGAGTCTCATGGACTTTTGTGCCCTGGCTGGCTTTGAACTTCAATCCTTAGATCTCAGCCTCCTGAGTAGCTAGGATTACAGGCATAAGCCATCAGCTCCCATATTTTTTTTTTTTTGCTTGAGCTCATTGCCTGAGCACTGCCCTTGGACTTTCTCAAGGCTAGAGCTCTACCACTTGAGCCTCAGCACCACTGCTGGCTTTTTTCTATATATGTGGTACCAAGGAATCAAACCCCAGCAAGCACTCTACCACTGGACCAAACTCCTGGCCCCTCAGCTCCCATCTTAACACTCAAATTTTCTAGCATTATTACTGCTCCATCTCAAAAGCAGTTCAACTACCAGATCCCAATAATTCACATCTGTAATCTTCAGGAGGCTGAGATCTGAGGATCCTTATTCAAAGAGAGCCAAATCAGGAAAATCTATAAGAATTCTTATCTCTAATTAACCACAAAAAGCCCAAAGCAAAGCTATAGTAGAAGCAAGTGGTAGAGTGCTAGCCTTAAAAGAAAACAAAATTTTTTTCAACAGAAGTTGAGGGCCCAGAGGTATTGGTGGCTCTACCCTGATCCCTAACTCAGTCTGCTCATGTCTGCTCCATTCAAGCCTGAGAACTTGTAGAGGATTTGACTCAAGCCCTATTCTGGTTCTTCTTCCTGCCCACTCTAGAGGGTACGCTCCACCTATCGAGTACAGGTCCTCAGATGTCTGTTGCTCAGTAATCATTTCATTTACAAGTAAGAGAAACCCATTCAGACGAGCAAATGGGAGCCCAGGGCTCAGCTAGAACCCAAGGCAATCACCACAGCCATGATAGAAGGCCGAAGTACCAGGAATTTCCCAGCAGGGGCAGAGATGCTGTGCATGGACATTATATGCCCAAGTGACCGTGAGGCCACTAACTCCCCATGTAGAAGTGACAAAGAAGAAAGCAGAACCATTTCTCCCTTTTAGACTCCTCACCGAGATCAAAGCTATTCCAAGGGAGTCAGGATGAGGAAAGAGGAGAGAATTTTCTGAAGAGAAACCCTGAGAGAGAATTGCTATCCAGGTTATCTCCACTGAGGTGAAGGAAATCACAACATGCCATTCCAAAACAGCCCATCTTAGTATATTACCTTCAGCTGAAGGAAATTGGGACAGGCAGTCTCTTCCATTCTCCTTTCTACCGAAGAGTATCAATATCCCAAGGGAAAGGCTTTCTTAAGGAAACACTCTTATCACCGAAACAGAAAATTGGTTCTGAGATACATCTGTACAAATAAACCTTACAGAAATAACAGTTTTCTTCTAACAACCACATTCCCCACACATGCTTCCTATCCCCTCCCCACAATAAAATACTCCTAGACCAATCCCTATTCCCTGTCTTGGTTAACATAGTACATAACCCTGCTTGGGTCTAACTACTTCAATGGAGTTTCCATTTCTTCCTGGGATGATCTCAAGTTATGTAAAAAAATTTAGCATCAAATAATATGTTCTCCTACTATGTTTTCATCTTAATTCACATGCCCCAATCATAGAACCTAAGCAGTTAAAGGAAAAAGTCTTCCAACATAGCTATTAAATCAAATTCAGTGGGACAGTTCAGTAGCCTGGGCTGACTTTTGTCTTTAAATATTCCAAAAATAAAGCTAGGCAAGGTGGCTCACACCTGCAATCCTAACTAGTCAGGAGGCTGAGATCTGAGGATCAAGGTTCAAAGCCAGCTGGGGCAAAAAGGACCTGAGACTCTTATCTCCAATTAACCTCTAGAAAATGGGAAGTAGGGCTTGGCTCAAGGATAAGGCAGTAGCCTTGAGCTGAAGAGCTCAGGGATAGTGTCCAGGCCGAGTTCAAGCTCCATGACCCACAAAAAAAAAAAAAAAGTTGAAAAGCTCAAAGACAGCACCCAGGCCCAGAGTTCAAGCCCCATGACCAACAACAACAACAAAAAGACTGAAAGAGAAAAAGAGGAGGGAGGGAGGAAGGGGAGAAAGAAAGGAAGGCAGGCTTTATTAGCTCCACTTTACAGATGGTTTTGGTTGAACTTCAGCCTCCTAAGTAGTTAAGCTTATAGTCGTGAGGTGCAGGCTTCATTTCTGTCTCCTTAAGACCATGAAAGCCAATGTAAATGGTCTCATCTATTTGCATTTGGGACATGGAGGCTTAGAGTGCTCAAGTTCCTTTCATGCTCAAGAGTCCACCAGCAAGGAGTTGAGATTTCAAGAAAAGAGAGTCAATCTGAATATCCTTCTCTTCCTTCTACCCTTTCCATCCACCTTCTAACAACCTCTTCCCCCAGTTTCTTGGGGCCTTGACTTTGTTTCTTCACCCCCAAATATGTTTGGTAAGGAAACCCTGGCAGATCATTGCAGGCTTGTGAATCTGTTCCCCTGCAAATGCAGGGCTTGTCTGGGGATGACCTTATGTCATCCCTCAAACCCATTTTACATGTAGGGAAACTGAGGCTTGCCATCTGCAGCACTAGTGAGAGGAATGACAGATTCCCCTCTGAACTGTAAAGTCATAACACAATGCAAAATCAAAGGGATTTCAACATTAACGTGAAGTTTCATCCAAGCCAGTCATCTGTTGTCACCTGACAAACTTCCACATTCCAAGGCTACAAGCTGTCAAAACTAGGGGAACTGCAGGAGATACATAGAAATGGATGTCTCAGAAAAGAGAAGTACCAGCAGTCCACAGGAAGAACAGATCCTCAATTTCGAAGATCCTCAATTTTATTGACAATGTGTTTGCACCTTTTTTTCCCCCTGAGTTCCCTCTTCAAAGAGATTATCTCACTCAAGTTCCAATAACTTTAATACATCTTATCTACCCTGACAGTGAAGGGACGAAAATGTGGCCAGCTACAAAACACTATTTACACACACACACACACACACACACACACACACACACACAAATTATTGAAATAAAAAATAATGATATGGGATGTGGTGGCACATACCTATAATTCCAGCGCCTGGTTCACATGTGTCCTCATCTCTGGGCCACCTTTGGTTGGCCCCTAGCTTTAGTACATTTCCCGTTATCCTGACATGATGCTGGTAACTCATCTGATAATAGACAAGGGATGGCGGGTGCTGGTGTTTACATCTGTAGTCTAACTCAGGAGGCAAGAAAAGCACGTGTGCACCCCACCCTCCCCCACATACATAGGCAAGGGAGGATTCTAATTGTAGAATGGAGATATCAAATTCCTTTTGACCATTTCTCTTGCTATCTCTTTGCCTCTGCCTTTTAACCAATTTAGCACCCCTTGTCCCCCAGTTTCTTGGAGCCTTGGCTATGTTTTGTAGTAACCTATCAGGATTAGCTGTCATGTTCTGTTTTCTGTTCATTTTTGGTTTTGTTTTGTAAAAAATACTTCAACTGCTTGACCACCTGCATGTGGTATTTTCCTGGTGTGCGGTGCTTTCCTTTAAAAGCTCAGCCCCACGCAAGGTTGGGCCTGCTCTCTATCAGCCCAAAGGTGGAGAGTAGCTGCTGCGCTGCTATTAAAATGACTCCTAGCTCTGTTCACTGAGTACTGGTAGCTCTGTTGCTGGAGGGCTTGGGGACCCCAAAATGGCTGGATTATTACAGTTTCTTCTCCCCCAAGCATGTTTGGCTAAAGAAATCCTGGCATTTCTCAATACTCTCCCGTGTGCTAAAGCATCACAGGATCACAGGTCCCCTTTTTAAAGGATCCCACCTTCAAGACAGGAGATCAGGGCTTTCTTCTTTTCTTTTTTTTTCTTTTTTCACCAGTCCTGCACTTGAAGTAGGCCTGAGCACTGTCCTTGGGTTTTCTCAAGGCTAGAGCTCTACCACTTGAGTCACAGCATCACTTCCAGCTTTTCCTATGTATGTGGTACTAAGGAATCAACCCTGGCTCTTTGTGCATGCTAGGCAAGCACTCTACCACTAGGCCAAACTCCCAGCCTCTTCATTTCTTTGGCAGGTGTGGATACTCAGGGAGGAGACATGGTCAGTCAACTCTAAATCATATAACAAGTATGTGATCTTGGAATGCAAGCCCAATGTGTCTGACTCGACAGCTGCCCTCAGCTCCCAAGCTGTCTCTTTGACAAAGACTTAGAATGCAGAAATAGAGCCCCTATGCTTGGGAAATTTTGCACTAGTGGAGGGATAATGATTGGCCACTGGACATAAGGGGCACGGAGCAGATTTTAGAGGGACTTGCTGGATGGGAAGCTGCTCCTTTGGGATCCAAGCAATAGAGTTTGGTGTGGTCTTGACTGAAATGTAACTGATGCCACTAATGATCAGTAGACTATGAAGTCTGAAACTATGTCCTGATGCAACAGGAAAAGAAAGTAGGGAAACTGAGGCAGATCCTAGTCACAGTCTAGGCCAACATGGTCAAAGGAGAAAGAGTGGCACTATGACGGACAGGTCGCCAGGGACACCCTCCAACATGGAAGGACCTTGTCTATGTCCACAGCTGCTTTCCCCATTAGACAAAAGGAGGACCAGAGTAGGGGAGGAGTGCTTGTCAAGCATGCATGAAGCCCTGGGTTCCATTTCTCAGTATCACATACACAGAAAAAGCAAAAGTGATAGTGTCTCAAGTGGTAAAGTGCTAGCCTTGAACAAAACAAGTTCAGGGACAATGCCCAGGCCCTGAGTTCAAGTCCCAGGATTCACCCCCACACACTCACACACAAAAGGATGGGAGAAAACTGGTAAGATCTGATTTATCTCTGGGGAGGACCTCCCTCAAACTGCTTCTAGAACCATCCCCCACTGACACACACCTTTTTTTATCACTGAGATGGGACCTGAAGCTAGGCTGAGGAAGTAACCTGAAGAGGAAAATGCCATTTCCTCCCTGAAATAATAGCATGGAAAATGAGAAACTGTTGATTCTGGCTCTAAGCTTTTTGTCCCTGGGTGTGTGTGCGTGTGTGTGTGTGCGTGTGTGTGTGTGTGTGGGGTGTGTGTGTGTGTGTGTGTGTGTGTGTGTGTGTGTGTGTGTGTGTGTCTGTGTTGATCCTAGGGCTTGAACTCAAAGCCTGGGTTTTCTGTTCATTAGCTTTTTTGTCCAAGTCTGGTCTCTCCCACTTGAGCCACAGCTTCACTTCTGGCTTTATGCTGATTAATTGAAGATAAATAAGAGTCTCACTTCCAGGGATGGCTTTGGGCTGCGATCCTCAGATCTCAGCCTCCTGAGTACCTACGGTGACAGGCAAGATCATTGGTACCTGATACCGCTATCTTCTTCTCCTTCTTCCTCTTCTTCCTCTTCCTCCTCCTCCTCCTCCTGCTCTTCTTCTTCTTCTTCTTTTTCTTCTTCTTTTTTTTCCTTCTTCTTCTTCTTCTTTTGTGGGTCATGCGGCTTGAACTAGGTCTGGATGCTGTCCCTGAGCTCCTCGGCTCAAAGCTACCACCCTGCCCTTGAGCCAAGCCCCACTTCCGTTTTCTAGAGGTTAATTGGAGATGAGTCTCAGGTCCTTTCATGCCAGGCTGGCTTTGAACCTTAATCCTCAGATCTCGGCCCCCTAAGTAGCTAGGATTACAGGCATGAGCCACTGCACCTGGCCTACCTATATCTTCTTAAACATCCTAACATCTCTCTCTCTCCTTCTGCACAGTTCGAAGAAGGCCAGAATAGGGGCTATGGTGGCAGAGGACAAATGAGGAAGATGGACTCGACTCTCTGTCCTACCCACAGGCTGCTGTGCCTGAGATATGTTCCTAGCAGTGAGAACATTTACAGTCATTCATTCCTGGAGAAGTGCTTCACTGTGTGAGTCACTTCCTCCAGCACAAAGCAAAGTGAGATGTCTAGACACAGTCTCAGGGGCCAAACCCCTAAAGCATTCAGGTGACTGAGTTCTAAGGATGGATATTTGAAGCCAGACAGGACAGGAAAGCTTATGACATTTTTTTTTTGCCAGTCCCAGGGTTTGAACTCAGAGCCTGAGCACTGTCCTTGGGTTTTCTCAAGACTAGAGCTCTACCACTTGAGCCACAGCACCATTTCTGGCCTTTTTTCTATGTATGTAATACCGAGGAATTGAACCCAGGGCTTCATGCTTGCTAGGCAAGCACTCTACCACAAGGCTAAACTCCTGGCCCCACGCCTATGACATTCTTATGCATAGGTCAGGAGTAGAGCTTTAGTTTAAGTGGTAGAGTGCTAGCCTTGAGTAGAAAAAGCTCAGAGACAGTGCCCAGGCCCTGAGCTAATGCCCCAGAGCTGGCACACACACACACACACACACACACACACACTATGTATATGTACATATATACAACTATACATGTATGTATATGTATGTGCGTATATATATATACATACATGCATAATATATATATACATATATATTATTAAGAGGCCAAGCCATGCCACAGGTGAGAGGGGGCCATCTGCACAGAAAGTGCCACCTCTCCCTCCAGGCCAGCAAGCCAACATGGGTCAAGGCAGACAGGGTGTGAAGGCAGAACAGGAAAAATGTGGAGCATGTAAATATTGAGCAACTTCAGTATACTAAGACTTTTACTCAGCAAATCCTTACTGCTCCCTTAAAAACTCTGGTCTCCACTTTGACAGGTTCACAAAATTGGGAAAGATACGAGTTCTGTTTCTCTGCAATGGAATTAGCAGATCATTAAAGTAAACTGGACCTGGGGGTATTCTGAAAGAGAATTTTATTCTCTATCAATTTTGCATTGGAAGGTGGCTGTTGTCAGATTCTGAGGTCTCTTCTCTCCCATTGGAGAAGATTCAAGAAACCAGCCAGGCTGAGAGCAGATTTCTGTGATCCTGAGATGGAAACTCTGCTTGGCCCAGGTAGGTCAGACCCAGACCCCTCATCCAATCAGCAAAGATAACTGAGGAACCAGACACAGGACCAGCGCATAATTATAATGAAAGTCCTCTGCCACTCCACACAGAGAAGGGAGCCAGTTACCAGCAAGATGGGGGTGTGGGGGGACCATACTGGAAAAAGTTACCACAGCTCACCACAGGGAACAGGCTTAGTATTGTTGAGCAAGTTGCTCAAGCTTACCATATAGGAAATGAGGAAGCCCAGATACAGATCCTCACCCAGCTTGGTTTTTCTTCAAACCAAAGTCCTTTCCAAGTACACCCCTTTCTCCATACTCAAAAGTGAGAACCCGTAGTTAGACACAGAAGGTAAGTTCACAAGTTAGTTTCCATTCAGACACTACTTTAGCAGAATGTGTTAATCTGCTGGATACTTAGCACTGCTCTAAGTACATGACCATCCAGACAGGAAATGCCATCTTCTCACAGCTGAGGGTTCAGGGAATCCCCTCTTTTGCTAGGTTCTCAGATGGTGAAACATGGAAAGAAGTTGGGTTGGATGGGGGAGAGGTCTGTCAAAACATCACCTTTGATGACGATAAACTGTTCTCTTGTACATTGCCAAAATGGCACTAAGTCTTACTTTCTCCATATCTAACTAATATCCACACATTTTTTTTTTGCCAGTCCTGGAGCCTGAACTCAGGGCCTAAGCATTGTCCCTGAACTTCTTTGCTCAAGGCTAGAGCTCTACCCACTTGAGCCACAATGCCATGTCTGGCTTTTTCTTTTTATGTGATACTGAAGCATTGAACCCAGGGCTTCATGCATGCTAGACAAGCATGCTACCATTAAGCCACCCTCCCAGCTCAATATAAATTTTATGAATCACTCAGTTTTCAAAAATATTTATTAAGTCAACATACATAATACATGGATATTGTAAAAATGGCAAGGGATATGCAAATGACTGACCTTCATGAATGCTGTGCATCAGACAAAATGAGCTGTTTTTAGGTTGCAAGTAATATCTAGCCATTCGAATCAGCAAAAGGAGAGAAGAGGAGAGGAGAGGAAAGGAGAGGAGAGGAGAGGAAAGGAGAGGAGAGGAGAGGAGAGGAGAGGAGACATCCTGAAATGGGCCTCTCCCAGGACCCACAGGGAGGACTATGGGAAAGCCAACTGGCCTCAAAGCCTGGGCCCCTCTTCCCTGCAGGCTCCAGGCTCCCATGGGTTTGCTCTGTTTTGCTCTGCACGCCTTCTCTCAGAGCAGGGTTATTTCTCTACATTATTGTGCGTGTGTGCCAGTCTAGAGGCTTGAACTCAGGGACTGGGCACTGTCCTTGAATTTTTGTGCTCAAGGCTAATGCTCTACCACTTGAGCCCAGCTCTGCTTCTAGAATTTTTTTGTGGGTCATGGGCCTTGAACTCAGCCTGATCACTGTCCTGGAGCCCTTCAGCTCAAGGCTACTGCCCTACCATTGAGCCAAGTCCCATTTCCTGTTTTCTAGAGGTTAATTGAAGATAAGAGTCTCAGGCCTTTTGTGCCCTTGCTGGCTTTGAACCTTGATCCTCAGATCTCAGCCTCCTGAGTAGCTAGGATTACAAGTGTGAGCCACAGCGCCCTGCTACTTCTGGCATTTTTTTTTTTTGATGGTTAGTTGGACATCAGAGTTTCATAGACTTGCCTGCCCTAGCTGGCTTTGAATCACAGTGCTGAGGAAAGGGAGAGGAGGCATCCTGACAGGGGCCTTTCGTAGGACCCACAGGGAGGACTATGGGAAAGCTTGATACAGTGGCTTACAACTGTAATTCCAGCTACTCAGGAGCCAGAGATTAAAAGGATTGTAGTTTGAGGCCAGCCTCTGAAAGAACGTTAATGAGACTTCATCTCAATAAACAAGCCAGGCATGGTGGTAAGCCTCAGTAAGAACAGCTACATGGGAGGTAGCGAGACTGTAATCTTAGTTATGGGGGAGGCATAGGTAGAAGGACTAGCACCTAAGGCCAAACTCAGACACAAAGTATGAGATCTTAACTGAAACAAATGGAGCAAAACAGGCTGGATGGTGACTCCAGGGGTAGAATGCTTGCCTAGAGAAAAGCCCTGAGTTCAAACCCCAGTACTGGAAAAAAAAATCACAAGCAAGTGTCTAGAGACCCTAAAGGGAGCAAGCACTTTCCAGTTTGGGGTCTGTACCTGTCCCCCCTGCATCCTGGAAGCTGGGTCTCTCAAAGAAGAAACAGTCTCCAGGAAGCCCAAGACATGTCCAGCTCAATGTCTGTTCCCAGGGAGGTGCCCAGGCCTGAACAAAATCCACTTTGTACCCTTTTGCCCCCTAGCCAGAGGGGTTGCCACACAGAAGGAATGTGGCCATATCACCCCGTGAGAGCTGACCCAGGCCAGGAGTGAGGCTTATGCAAACAGACAGCTGCCTCTAGAGCCAAGCTTCCATCCTGGCTGTCAGTCTGTGTTTGTTTGTCATCACTGCATACCTTCCACACAGGTTGCAGAGTGACCTAGAGATCCAGGGAGGTGACCAAGCCATCTCTGACAAGTGTTCCCATCACCTTGTGCTTATGGGTGGAAAGAGGGGCCTCTACACTAGACCCAACTGCTGCTTCTAGACCCTTCCACACAGCCAGGGTGGTAGAGTTCCTCTCCCCACCCAGCATCTCCGCCTGTAGTACTTGAAAGTCGTTGCCCAGGGCTTAGGCTGTGGCCCTAGTAAGGAGAACTGAGGCAGACCCCAAGCTCTACACCCAGCCTCTGCTGCTCCTCCTCATGCCAGCAGCTCCCCTGGGCTCAGAGTTAACAAAGCACATGTCCAGAAGCAAATGAAGTAGCATCTTCAACTTCTAGATCTTTCCAGCAGTCTGGTACAGCCATCAGCCCTGCCTAAGTCACCAGCCTGGGCCACCAGCAGCCAGGGAAGAAGCGACCACAGCTGACCCCGCCTCCCCCAGCCCAGTCAGCAACATCCATGGGAGAGAAGACCCCCGAGCCTGACCCCAACCCTCGGGAACTAATTTTTGAGGGAAGGGACAGGGATCTAGGGGAGAGTCGTGACCATGTCAGTGGCCGTATCCGTGGTGACCCGGGAGCACTTGCGGCTGCTGCGTATGCTGTAAAACTTTTCACAGAGGTGTTTGCGAAACTTCTTGGTGAGGAAGCAGTAGATGACAGGGTCTAAGACGCAATTGGTGCTGAGAAGGCAGAGGGTGACCTGATGGGCGTCATTAATGGCCTGATGGAAACTGGTGTAGTAGCCCAGCTCAGCCAGGGTCCAAGGCAGCTGCACCACATGGTGTGGCACAAAGCAGATAATAAAGACCCCCAAGACGGTGCAGACCATCCAGAGCGCGCGGCGCTTCACCTCCGCAGTGCGGTGCTGCTGCACGGGCTGCGCCATGAGCGTGCGGACGATGATCACGTTGCAGGACAGGATGACCAGGAAGACCAGGAAGAACGCCATCACGATGAAGATGTGAATGACCAGGATGGCCACGTTGCCCTTCTCATAGTGCTCAAAGCAGCGGGTGATGTTCTCTGTGCCAGCCTCATTGAGTACTAAGTTGGTCTCATCCTGGAAAAGGTAGTAGGAGGCCGCGGCTAGCGTGGCCACCCAGATGACCAGCGACAAAGAGATGCCCCGCTTGCGAGTGGTGGTCTGCGATGTCTTGATGGGATGTGTCACCGCCTGGAAGCGATTATAGGTGATCACGGTCAAGAAGGCCACAGAGCAGTAGGTATTAATAAAGAAGAAGCAGCCGGCCACATTGCACAGGAATTTGGGGAGAATCCAGTTTCCACGGTGGTAATAGTAGACAATCCACAGCGGCAGCGTGACCAAGAAGAGGAGGTCAGCGATGGCAAGGTTCACCATGAAGATCTTGATCTCATTTAATTTCTTGGAAGGGTATAGGCGGGCAAAGACCCAGAGCACGTAGCCATTGGAGATCACCCCGAGCACAAAAATGATTCCATAAACAATGGGGAAGAGAGTATATCGAAACTCAGAATCCACCCGGGAGGAGTCATTTAACCCCATTGCTCTAGGCTGGAAGAGTCAGCAGGTCACAGGCCCTGGCTGTGCCTAGAAGATACACGAAGACGATGGTAAATAAGAAGCCAATAGAGTCCAGGCGCCTGTGGCTCGGGCCTATAATCTGAGCTACTCATGAGGCTGAGAGAGCTAAGGATCATGTGGGTGGGAAAGTCTGGAAGATTCTTATCTCTAATTAACCCCCAGCAAACTGGAAGCGCTGCTGTGCCTCTAAATGGTAGAGTACTAGGATTGAACAAAAAAGCTCAAGAACTGTGCCCTGAGTTTAAGTCTTGTGACCAACAAAAATAAAAATAAAATAATAAAAAGCCAAGAGGGAGGGCCAGGAGTGTGGCCTAGTGGTAGAGTGCTTGCCTAGCATGCACGAAGACTAGGGTTGGATTCCTTGGTACTACATACTCAGAAAAAGCTGAAAGTGGTGTGGTAGCTCAAGTGGTAGAGCTCTAACATTGAGAAAGCCCAAGCACAGTGCTCAGGCCCTGAGTTCCAGGCCCAGGACTGGCAAAAAAAAAAAAAAGCCAAGCAGGAACATCCTATTTCATCAATCCCAAGACAACTTGCTATGGTGGGAGTGGTGGTGTTGGTTCATGGTAAAACTTCATCTCCAACCAATAGTTTGAAGAGATAGTTCTGGGTGCAGTGGTTCATGCCTGTAACCCTAGCTACTCAGAAGGCTGAGATCTGAGGAGCAAGGTTCAAAACCAGTCCGTGCACAAAAGGACCTGAGATTCTTATCTCCAATTAACCTCTAGAAAACAGGAAGTGGGGCTTGGCTCAAGGGTACGGTAGTAGCCTTGAGCTGAAGAGCACAGGACAGCATCCAGGCCTAGGTCCAGCCCCATGACCCACCCACACACACATAAAAAGAAGTGTGGTCCTCTTACCAGGAGGATTAGCACCCTGCTGGAAGACTCAAGGTGAAAGGGTGAATACGCTCTTGACCTTTCGGCATTTTCATCCTTTCCACCCGGCAAGGACATGTAATCAAGTTGTCATCTTGGAAGCAGATACAGGCCTCACCACACACAGAACCTTGACCTTGAGCTCCCAATCTTCAGAACTGGGAGAGATGAATTTTTGTTTTTCATAAATTACCCAATCTCAAATACTCAAATATTCCGTTACAATAGTACTTATAAACTGAGACAGTCTCATTTTGCTTTTTTTTTTTTTTTTTAATATCAGTCCTGGGCTTTGAACTCAGGGCCTAGGTACTGTCCTTGAGCATTTGTGCTCAAACCTAATGCTCCACAATTTTGAGCCAGAGCACCATTTCTGGCTTTTTAGTAGTTTATGGATGATAAAAGAGTCTCACAGACTTTCTGCCTGGTTGGCTTTGAACAGCCCCAGATCCCAGCCTTCTGAGTAGCTGGGATTATAGGGATGAGCCACCAACACTTGGCTTTGCTTTTTCTTTTTCTTTCTTTTTTCTTTTTCTTCTTCTTTTTTTTTTTGGAGACAAGCTGGACTTGAACTCTATGTAGTCTATGCTGAACTCCTGCCTCTACCTCACAAGTGTTGGGGATTGTAGATGTACCTACCTACCTTTCTTTCTTTCTTTCTTTCTTTCTTTCTTTCTGTCTGTCTGTCTGTCTGTCTGTCTGTCCTTCCTTCCTTTCTTCTTATTTTTTCAGTGCTGGGAATTGAATCTAGGGCTTTAAGCCATGCCCTTCCTGATTTTCCTTCCTACTTCCATCCTTCCCATCTCTTCCCTTCTTATTATTTTTTTATTCAGTGCTGGAATAAAACTACCCTGGACCTCATACATTTCAGGCAAGCACTCTACCTCTGAATTAAATCTCCATCCAGCCTTATATTTTCAAAACTAAAATCAATAACATCTTCCAGTGAACTGGCAATAATTTTCTTCTTTTTGTACAATGTACTTTTACAAATCTATCTCTAAAACCTGGAACATAGTGGTAGTCTTCAAAGTCCCAGGCTCAGTTTGTACCACTGAAAAAAATATGTGTGCTCTACAAGGCCTGACTTACACATATTTTAAAAAGTTTGTATAATTGATAGCTGTGTGTGTGTGTGTGTGTGTGTGTGTGTGTGTGTGTGTGTGTGTGTGTTGGTATACTGAAGCTTGAATTTAGAGTCTCTTCCACGCATTTAACTTTTCTGCTCAAAGCTGGAGCTCTACCACTTAAGCCAACCTCCATTTCTGGCTTTTTGCTCATCAGTTGGAGATAAGAGCCTCACACAAACATTGCTGCCTGGGCTGGCTTGGAACTGAGATCCTCAGACATCAGCTTCCTGAGTAGCTAGGATTCAGGTGAGCCAAGGATGCCCAGCTAGCTAGGAGCTTCTTGAAAGCAGAGAAGGGATGTTTTTCATCTCTTCATCTCCAGTGTCAGGCAACAGGGAACAAATTCAAAAATGACTAAATCTAGCCGGGCACCTGGTGGCTCACGCCTGTAATCCTAGCTACTCAGGAGGCTGAGATCTGAGGATCAAGGTTCAAAGCCAGCCCAGGCAATAAATACTGAGAGACTCTTATCTCCAATTATCCACTAGAAAACTGGAAGTGGTGCAGTGGCTCAAGGGTAGGGTGGTAGCCTTGAGCTGAAGAGCTCAGAGACAAAGCCCAGACCCACAACCAACCAAAAAAAAAAAAAAGACTAAGTCCTGACAAGTATGCCCAGAAGCCTGGCAGGAAGGAAGTGAGCCCATATCTCTGGAGAAGGCAAGGGAGAGTAGAATGGGTAGGAAGATGGGTTCATAACTGGATCACCGTTTAGTCATTGTGTGACCTTGAGCAAATTCAAGTCACTTTACTAAACCCTCTCTTTATTTGCAAAATCCTACAGTGGTCCCAAAGTTGTGAGCGAAAATGAGGCATAAATGGGCCGTCCTTCTCTCTCCCAGCCCCCACCCTCCCCTTGCGAGCCCTGCTATTTGGAGCCAGAGGACTAGGCTATCTGTAGACTGACCCTAAGCTGCCTCCCCACTGGCTCCAGACTCTGCCTCTGGTCACTGCCAACAAAGCTTTCAAAAGCTCAGGGAGAGGATGAGTATTTGGATGGAGAAGGAATAGAGGAGGCTCAGATGGGCACAGTTCCCCGATGGATCAAAGCTGGGGAACTGGCCCAGGCCCAGCCCTTGGCTAGGGATGAAGTAGAACCATAAATAGTCATAGAAATGGAGAATTCTGCCATCCAGGGCACTCACCACAGCCCTGCAGAGGCAGGAGTGTTGGGTCCCCATCTCCATTAAGAATGCCCCCAACACCTGCGGGAGCCTGGAGGGAGAACAGGCTCCCATAAAGGCAGGACAGTAGGGGGGGGGGGCATTGGCCAGAGGGGGGAGGGGCATTGCATGATGGGCGGGGCCCCTAGTTGGAGGAGGGGAGACAGTGACTGGAGAAAGCAAGTGGAGACTGAATAGGGAATCCGGGTTCACCAGTGGGCCATTGCCTAACATTTGTGGGGCCAATTGAAATTAAAAGTTGGAATGTGTAAATATTTATAAAGCTATAAGTCAGACCTACAGGCAAGTTGTCCATGTGACGGCCCCAGCAGCGCCTTGCCAACTCTGCAGACCCCAGGGGTGCACTGGTCCATAAAGCCTGGTTCACACCTGTAATCTTAGCACTTGGGAGGTTGAGACACCAGGATTCAAAGCCTGCTTGAATCAAAAAACCCAAAAACAAAAACCCAAATACAAACACACAAAATATTCTTGGTCTTGGCTGGGAGTATAGCCTAAGGGTAGAGTGACTGCCTAGCACACACAGAGCCCCTGGGTTGGATTCCTCAGTACCACATATACAGAAAAAGCTGGAAGTGGTGCTGCAGCTCAAGTGATAGAGCTCTAGTCTTGAGAAAGCCCAGAGACATTGATTGCCTAGGCCCTGAGTTCTAGCGCCAGGACTGAAATATGAAGATAGATAGATAGATCAATAGATAGATAGATTCTGATCTACAGTGTGATGAATGGTGGCTATTGTTAATACTACTCCCCTACCCCATGCAAAATAGGGGCTGCCACTCAGGTGCCCGTAGCACAATGCCTTAGCCTGCATCATAAGAACTGCCAGCAATTTACCTCTGAGCTATATCCCCGGTCTGATTCTTCACTCTTGAGCAGGTCTCCTCAGAGACAAGGTATCAGCAAATCATTAATGCCCATTACAGGACTTTCTTCATAGCAAATACCCAGAAAATGTACACTTGATAGATAAATTAGCCTTACCCAGCTCCTAGAGTGCTGAGAGCTAGCCCCACTTTCCACACCTACAAATACAATGGGGGAAATATCATCACTGACCTCACAGGATACGAACAAGGTTAGAGATAGATAAACCTCTAAAGTGCTTGGCATAGTGCTTGGTATCTCAATAAACGGGTTACCTATTTTTTCATTTTTTAAGTTATTTTAAAGGTAATGCACAGAAAGGTTATAATTATGTCAGATGAAAAGTACATCTCTTTGTGAACACTATCACCCCCTCCCTTGCTTTCTCCTAGCTTTCCCTTCCTAATCACACCCATAAGCTATATAGTTCATTTTTACCTCCTATTCTGAAACTTGTTTCCCATTTGTGCCACACTCCCTTGAGACCCCTCATCCAGCCAGGCACCAGTGGCTCATGCCTGAAATCCTAGCTACAGTCAGGAGGCTGAGATCTAAGAATTATGGTGGAAGCCAGCCCAGACAGACAAGTCTGAGAAACTCTTGTTTCCAACTAAATAGCTAAAAGTTGGAAGTGGAGCTGTGGGTCAAATGATAGAACAGCAGCTTGAGTGAGAAAGCTAATCTAGAGTGTGAAGCCCTTAATTCAAGTCCTATGCCTGATGCAAGCATGTGTGCGCACACACACAAATCCTCATACAGCAGGTTCATTGGGTTCATTCCCTTTTCTCCCAGATGGGGGAGGACCTGGCAAACAAAGGAAACTGGTATCCTGACCTTGGGAAAATCACAAGGACACCCACAGTTGCCAGCACAGACTCTAGCACCATGCTGGTCACATTCATTGATTAGTGAACGGAACCCTTTGGGGAGACTCTAGCACCCCAGACATGAGGATGGCTTGGACTGGAGTCCCTGTTTTCCTCAGCAGTGGGACTCAGATATGGATATTACATTGCTGGGACCTAGGAAACCCCTAGAGAGTTGGGCCTGGGCAGGGAAGAGGAGTGAGGAGCAGCCAGCTCAGCACGGGCAGGAGCCTCTACTCTACCAGGA
The DNA here is from genome assembly GCF_031878675.1 of Megascapheus bottae. Classification (NCBI taxonomy): domain Eukaryota; kingdom Metazoa; phylum Chordata; class Mammalia; order Rodentia; family Geomyidae; genus Megascapheus; species Megascapheus bottae. The sequence goes on along the minus strand of NC_143514.1, from coordinate 67,512,925 downwards.
ACTGCATGGACTTCTTCCCAACTGGGGAGCCCTGGATCTTGCCGGTGCCCTGGAAGCCAACCCAGGGGAGGACATAGGGCCTCAGACACTAGCCCTGGAGCCAGCACACCCTTGGCTCTGCTCCTTCCAAGCTGCCTGCTCCTCATCTGGAAAGCAGTGACAATGGAAGCTTCCCCCCCTCCCCCCCCCCCCCCGGGGGTGGCATTACCAACTCTCCTAATCCCATCACAAGCACTAAGACAGTTGTAGGAACACATGGGCTACTGACAAGATGGCTGATGAATGGAGCAGGTGAGCTCCAGTACTAAGGCACCTTGGCCCCCAGCAGTCTGGGGCTTGCACTGGGTCCTGAGGTGATGAGATGTGCCTGTTGTCCCAGAGCTGTAGCCAGAAGGGGAGGAACTTCCCAGGAATCAGGATGCCACCCTTTTATCATCTCTAATTTGAACATGGTCAAATGTAGGTATTTTTTATTTTTGTGTGTTTTGTATCAGTATTGAGACTTGAACATAGGGCCTTGCACTCTTTTTCAGCTTTTTCCTTTAAGGCTGACACTTTACCTCTTGAGCCATACCTCCACTTCAGGTTTCTTGCTGGTTCATTGAAGACAAGAGACTCACAGTTTTGTTTGCAAGGGCTGGTTTCAAACTGGGAGCCACAGATGCTGGCCTCCTGAGGAGCTGGGATTATAGGTATGAGCCACCAGGTCCAGTTTTGTTCAGTGGGTATGATTTGTATCATTACAATGAGCCCAGGACAATCTGGGTGTAAGCATGGCTTTGGGATTGTGTGACCTGACAGCAGGCTCTAAACCTGTCATTACAGCAGCCGGGCAGTGACCTTTGCAGGCAAGCAACCTCTGATTGGCCAGACCACAGACTACCTACAAGGTCAGGGTTCAAGCCAAGCACCAAAGTGGCTAACACTTATAATCCTAACCACTCAGGAGGCTGAGATCTAAAGATCATGGTTTGAAGCCAGCCCGGGAAGAAAGTCACTCATCTCCAATTGACCACCTAAAAACCGGAAGTGGAGCTGTGGCTCCAATAGTAGAGTGCTAGCCTTGAGCAAAAAAAAACTCAGGGACAGTGCCCAGGCCCTGAGTTGAAGGCCCATGACTGACGGGGGGGGAGGAAGGGAGAGGAGTCAGGGTTCATGCCAGTGACAAAGAGCTAAGTGAAGCCATCCTCTCCCCCACTGCCATCAGAAAATGCTCATTGTGAGGCTCTGGGGCTCACACAAGGATCCTGGCTAGAAGCAGCAGATCTAAGAAATGAAGCTTGAAAACAGCCCTTGTATACAAATCCATGAGACCCTTATCTTCAACTAACCAGCAAAAACCCTGAAGTACAGCTGTGGCTCAATTGGTAAAGTGCCAAGCTTGAAGAGAAAAGGTAATGGTCAGCACACAGGCCCAGAGTTCAAGCCCCAATACTGGCACCAAAAAAAAAAAAAAAAAAAGCTGGGCACAATGGCTCACACCTGTAATCATAGCTACTCAGGAGGCTGAGATCTGAGGATCGCTGTTCAAAGCCAACCCTGGCACAAAAGTCCATGAGAGTCTAATCTCCAATCAACTACCAGACAACCAGAAGTGGTGCTGAGCTGAAGAACACAGGGACAGCGCCCAGATCCAGATTTCAAGTCCCACAACTGAAGACAAAAAAAAAAAAAAAAAATCACTGTATACATTATTGTGTATTACATACTGCTTGTGTTCACACATCATTTTACAATGAAGAAAACACTTCCCACTCTGCATCTTACTTTATCCCCCTACAAACTCACAAGGCCAGGATCATTCTATTTTGGGGAGCCAGTCTTTAGTCTTAAACTCAACCTTCTTACCCAGGCTGGCTTTGAACTGTGATCCTCAGATCTCAGCCTCTTGGGTAGCTAGGATTGCAGGCTAGGATTCCTACTCAGCAAAGGAGACACGTGAGATTCCTGACTTACCCAAGGTACCAGCTTATAGGCAAGAGCTGAAACCGAAACAACCCTAGTGGTACATGCCTGTAAGCCAAGCATGTAGAAAAGTAAGGCGGGAGGATTTCAAGTTCAAAGCCAGCTGAGACTACAGAATGAGAACTTGTCTTGAAATAAATAACAAAACCTGATGCCCACTGCAGGCACAGAGCCAGTTACCTCCAGGGCTGATTTCTTTCTCTAGCTGAGTCACCATCATTGGTCAGCAGAGATAAGGACGTTTCTTCTCTCACAGCCACCTTCCTCAGCTTCTGTACACAGGCATTCAGCACAGAGGCCATAGCTAAAGCACTGAGTCAGAGCTTGCTTGGTGCTTGCAGAGGGCATGCTAGGTCCTTCACCCTTCACAGATGATCAAGTACCTGGCCAATGGCTCCAGTTCACCAGCCCCATGCCTAACTTCCTGCCAGTGAAAGCCAGAGGGTGGCAGCCTGGGCTGTGTCCCCAACACAATGCATTATGGAGACAGGATGTGGGCCTCATTCTTGGTGCTAATAACCCCGTTCTCTTCATCAACCTCGCAGACCCATAGCTAGTGAATCCCAAAGTACTTTTGACTGCCCCACAGTCCTGCTGGAGAGCTAGCATTATCCTCATTCAATCCTTTAGGAAACTGCATAGAGAGGGAGCCTGGTGTGGCCAAGATCACACAGCTACTAGGGAAAATGGCATTCATTCCTGGGAGTTAAGAGGCTGCTTCACATGCTCTCACAGCCTTTCCCGGAGGGCTCTGCAGGTCCTCACCAACCACCTTGGCCTCAGAGGGGATTGCTTGGTTCCCTGGAAAACCTAATCACAAATTATTCTTTCTGACCATGAGACTGGGCCCAATGAAGGTGCCAGAAAGTTCTTTAAAAACAAAATCAGGGACCAGGAGTTTGGCCTAGTGGTAGAGTGCTTGCCTAGCATGCACAAAGACCCAGGTTCAATCCCTTGGTACCACATACATAGAAAAAAGCCAAAAGTGATGCTGTGGCTCAAGTGCTAGAGCACTAGCCTTGAGAAAGCCCAAGGACAGTGTTCAGGCCCTGAGTTCAAGCCCCAGGACTGGCAAAAAAAAAAAAAACAAACCAAAAACAAAACCAAAAAACACTCTCTTGCTGAGATATAGATTGGGGGCATCTGTATAGGCTCCATCCTTGCCAACCATGGCTGGAACCCAGCCCTCCCACCACACACTTACCTGGCTCAGCAGCAGCGTGAGTGTCCCTCCACGTCTGGGCTCCAGCCCTCGCCTCTGTGCCTGTGCCTGGCAATTGCAGAAGTGAGGAAACACCAGCGTACCACTGCCAAGTCACCCTGGGAGGAAATGCAGTGACCATGGGGCCCCTCCAGCGAATACCACAGGAACCTCCAAGCTGAGCCCTGCCCTGGATGCTGTGCAGGGGTGAAGTGGGAGGAGGGGTGAGCAGTGGCTGAAGGGATAGAGAAAACTGGAGAGTTAGAGAAGGTGCATTCAGGATGAACATCACACCAGGAGAGAGGAGCAATGAGTGGCTAAGTGGAGTGAGTAGAATTAGGAGGGAGGGAGTCAGAAAAGAGAGGAGAGGGCGGAGACAGAGATGGAGAGAGAAACCCAGACCAATGGAAAAGGGGTACAGAATGAACGAAATGAGGGACCCAAGAGATAAGAGGTGAAAGAAGGACGTGTAAGGGGGGCAGCCTGTGGCCTGTGTTTGTAAGGGGGGGACAGAAGGGAAAAGGAGGGAAAGATAGGGAGTGGCTACTGCTGTGGTCAGCAGAATGGCTAGGAAGAGCATCTTGGGGGACCAAGAGGCACCTGGCTGAGAAACCATGTTTGAAGAGTGGGACATGGTGGCTCATGTCTATAATCCTAGTTACACAGGAGGCTGAGATCTGAGGATCGTGGTTCAAAGCCAGACTGGGCACCAAAGTTCAAGAGACTCTTATCTCCAAGTAACCACCAGAAAACGGAAGTGGCACTGTGGCTCAAGGGGTAGCGTGGTAGCCTTGAGCTAAGGAGCTCAGGACAGCACCCAGGCCCATAGTTCAAGCTCCAGGACTGACCAAAAAAAATTTTTTAAAGCATTTGGTGCATGTTACCCTTGTACTCTTGCACAGATTCAGAGCATACACCCATGCACAAGTACACTCAAATGATCTCTCTCTCGGTCTCCCTGTCCCTGTGTCTGTCTCTCTTTCTCCTTCCCCCACCCTCTCTCTCCAGGACACTTGGTCCAAGATCAAGATGTGGGCGGGGAGGGGCTAGATGGGCTCAGTGGTGGAGTGCTTGCCTGAATGCACAATGCCCTGATTTTGATTCTTACAAAAGAAACAGAATCAACCTGTTTCTTCATTTGTAAAAATGATCACCAGAGTTGGGCATCAGTGGCTCACACCTGTAATCCTAGCTGCTCAGGAAGCTGAGACGTGAGGATTCCAGTTCAAAACCAGACTGGCCAGGAAGGAGACTCATCTCCAATTAACTGAAAAGTGGAAGTGGAGTTGTGGGTCAAAGTGCCTTAGATCTGAGGATCATGGTTTGAAGCCAATTTGGGCAGGAAAGTCTGTAAGACTCTTATCTCTAATAAACTATGCCGAAAAAGCTGGAAGTGGCACAGTGGCTCCAGTGGAAGAATGCTAGCTTTCTGCAAAAGAAGGTCAGGGTCAGCACTCAGGCCCAGTTTAAGCCCTATGACTGGCAAAAAATATATATATATATTATATATAATATATATATATATCAAGCCAAGCACCAGTAGTTCATGCCTGTAATCCTAACTACTCAGGAGGCTGAGATCTGTGGAATGCAGTTCAAAGCCAACCTGGGCATGAAAGACTATGAGTTCTTATCTCCAATTAACCACCAGAAAATAAAGTGTCACTGTGACTCAAAGTGGTAGCATGCCAGCCTTGAACTGAAGAGCTCAGGGATAATGCCTAGGCCCAGAATTAAAAGCTCCACAACTGACAAAAAATAAAAATAAAATTAAAAAGTAAAAAAAAAAACAAACCACCAGCTCTGGGTAAAGAAGTTAAGGGAGAGTGTGAGGCCATGGGTTTAAGTACCAGCACCAAAAAAATAAGAAGTTAAATGCATAAATTCCTTCCAATTCAACTTAGAACCTTGGCTGCTCATTAAAATGCCGCCCTCCCCCCAAAAAAAAATCCCAGGCACAGAGTTTGGCCTAGTGGTAGAGTGCTTGCTTAGCACGCACGAAAACCTAGGTTCCATTCTTCGGTACTATGTACATAAAGCCAGAAGTGGTGCTGTGGCTCAAGTGATAGAGCTCTACCCTTGAGAAAGCCCAAGGACAGTGCTCAGGCCCTGAGTTCAAGCCCAGCACTGGCAATTAAAAAAATCCCAAGAGAGGTTTAAGAAATTTGACAGCCCAACCCTAAAATCCCAAATGAAAAGGTAAAACTTACTTAGAAGTAGCACTGTGGCTTAAGAGGTAGAGCACTAGCCTTGAGCACAAAGCAGTTCAGAAACAGCACTAGGGCCCTGAATTGAAGCCCCACATCTGACTATAAAAAAAGGCATGGACTGGGAAAGCGACTTAAATAGAGTGCTTGACTAGCACGTGTGAAGCCCTGGGTTCAATTCTTCAGTACCGCCTACACAGAAAAAGCCAGAAGTGATGCTGTGGCTCAAGTCATAGACCTTGAGCAGCAAGTGAGCTGAGGCAGGGCATTCCCTCCCTCACATATTGAGAACACAGGGAGAAATACAGCAGAAACCTCTAGAACAGGGAGCACCTCTATGATCCCCAACACTTATGATTGAGTGAGGCTCCTGTAGCTGACCAGACCCTGCCCTGCCCGCCTGGGCACATGCACCTGAAGACCTGGAAGAAGCCAGGCAAAGCAGTGGAGACAACTGCTACCACCCAGGCCACCAGCCTCTTACCTGAGCAACAGTAAAGATGGGGGTCCAGGAGGTGAAGAGGAATCTCAGGGGTAGCAGACCTGAGCATGTTGCCTGGATGGTCTGGCAGAGAGCTCAGGAAGGGTAGGGAGTAAGGAGGAGTCAGGAGACAGGCCCAGACCTAAGCCTGTGACTCACTTTATTCTACTCTCCAATCCAGCAGGACATATTAGTAGCTGGGTATCTGCTGGGTGGGCAGGGCATCTGAGACCAGCTCCTCGGGTAGGCTCCAACCTTAGAGTTGGAATACTCACTACTCGACTAGGATCCTGTACACTGGTTCAGTCAACAACACTGGGCTGGGCCCAACTGAGGTTGAGCCCCTGGAGGAAGGCTGGGTCTGGGGTGACAGAAAAGGAAAGAACCGGGTCTCTGGTCTGAGGGCAAAAAGAACCAGGCCTAGAGAAAGTTCCAGGCACTGTTAGGCCCCTGAGCTTTGCTGGGTACATCCACAAATCAGGGAATTAAAAAAAAAAATAGACTCAAGTCCAGGAGCGTGCCTTAGTGGTAGAGTGCTTACCTAGCATGCATGAAGTCCTAGGTTTGATTCCCCAGTACCACATATTCAGAAAAAGCCGGAAGTGTCCAAGGACAGTGCCCAGGCCCTGAGTTCAAGCCCCAGGACTGGCAAAAAAACAACAAAAAAAAAACACCCTCAAACTGCTTTCAGAAGACACGGTGTGAAGGGACATCAGAGGATGGGTGGGGGGCACTAAGGACCAGATTCTAAGAGATATGACAGCTGTGTCCCTAGGTGCCCCCAACCAAGAGAGACAGAGATCGCCCTGCCTCTAGGGATGCCTGCGCTTCCCATTATAAGGCGTGGACACCAAAGTGAAAGTCCACAGTTCCTGCAAAGTCTCCTCCCCTGGAGCACTGGCTTTTCCTATTTTGCATTGAAAGTTACCTCAGTCACTGCTATCACCTCACCAAAACACCTGGCCCAGCTTAGGAGGGAGCAGAGGCAGAGCTACAGAGCCACAGACAGACATTCTCAAACAACTCTAGGAACCTTCAGTTGGCCTGAGATTTGTTTGTTGCACAAAAAGACCTGAGACTCTTATCTCTAATTAACCTCTAGAAAATGGGAAGTGGGGCTTGGCTCAAGGGTAGGATAGTAGCCTTGAGCTGAAAAGCTCAGGGACCGCGTCCAGGCCCAGAGATCAAGCCCCATGATCCATTAAAAAAAAAAAAACCAAAACCCTGCACTAAACAGGGTTAGGACCAAGGTTTCTCATGTTGAGTCTGCAGACAAAAATGCCAGAAGGAAATGGAAGGACTTCAGCCCTTTTAGAATAATAGCATGTCTGGGCTGGGAGTTCGGCCTAGTGGTAGAGTGCTTACCTAGCATGCATGAAGACCCGAATTCCTTGGTACCACATACGTAGCAAAAAGCCAGAAGTAGTGCTGTGGCTCAAGTGGTAGAGCCCTTGTCTTGAGAAAAATCCAGGGACAGTGCTCAGGCTCTGAGCCCAAGCCCAGGACTGGCAAAAAAAAAAAAAAGGATGTCTTAATTGGGTAGATATATATGTATATATACATATATTATATATACATATATTGTATATATTATATATGTATATATTATATATATATTGCCAGTTCTGGGGCTTGAACTCAGGGCCTGGACACTGTCCTTGAGCTCTCTCAAGGCTAGTGCTCTACCATTTGAGCCACAGCATGACTTCTGGCTTTTTCTGTGTATGTGATACTGAGGAAATGGACACAGGGCTTCATGTATGCTTAGTGAGCACTCTACCACTAGGACACATGCCCTGGAACTCAAATATCTTATTAGGACTTAATAATTTTCTCACTTCTTTTTCCTATGCCTAGCAAAGAATGTTCAGTTCTGTGAATGAGCTGTGTGCTTACCTCCAGGCTGTTCCTTACTGACACATAGCCCTCCAGTCTTCCAGGTTCTGCTTTTCCTCCTTGCTGACAAATTTTCATTTCACGGCAGGGCATGTAAACTCAGCACTTAAAAAGCTAAGACAAGAGGATTGATTGTTTAATTCAAGATCAGACTAGACTACACTGGAAGCTTCCAATCAGCTGGTCGGCATACAGAAGAAAATAAAAAGAAACAAAATAAAAATAAAAGCAAAAAAAAAAAAAAGTAATGGAAGAGCAGGAGTTTGGCCTAATGGTAGAGTGCTTACCTAGTATGCACAATGATCCGGTTCAATTTCTCAGCACCACATAAACAGAAAAGGCTGGACATGGAGCTGTGGCTCAAGTGGTAGAGCTCTAGCTTTGGGAAAGTTCAAGGACAGTGTTTAAGCCCTGAATGCAAGCCAGGACTGACTGGCCAAAAAAAAAAGTAATGGAAAACTAGGAACTGGTGGCTCATGGTTTGAAGCCATCCCAGGCAAAAAGTCTATGAGACTCTTATCTCCAATTAATCACCAGGAAAAGTAGAGCTGTGGGTCAAAGTGGTAGTGCTAGCTTTGAGCAAAAGAGCTCAGGGACAGCAGCACCCAAGCTCTGATTTACGCTAATGATCAACCCTCCCCCCAAAAAAACTAATTGATTACAGTGGTAACAGTAAGTACTCAGCCTTAAAGAACTTGGTCTGTGGCTTGCTCTGCTCATTCTCCCTTGCTGCTTTTCCAGCCAAACTCATTAGAGGCATCCCTTGGATCTACTTTCTGGCAATGACATCTGTAAACCACTTCCTGAATGACTCCTTCACTTAGCTATTCCAAGGTGTGGCTGCCACCACCTTCCTACAAGGAAGCCTTGCAGAGCACAGTAAGAGCCAGTTTCCCAGGAACAATATCTGAAACTGTAGGCTCTAGACTTCCGGGAGCAAGATACTTCACTACACCGGGCCTATAATTTTAGTCAGGAGGCTGAGATTTGAGAATGGAGATGCAAAGCCAGACAGATATGCAAGGCTCATTAACAAGAAACAATCACAAAAAACAGAACTGGGAAGCATGGGACCAATGCCAGACTGCCAGCCATGAATAAAAGACCAGCAAGCGAGGCACGGTGGCTCACACCTGTAATCCTACTCAAGAGACTGAGATCTAAGGATCAAGGTTCAAAGCCAGCCTGGGCACAAAAGGACCTAAGACTCTTATCTCAGAAAAACTGGGAAATGGGGTTTGGCTCAAGGGTAGGGTGGTAGCCTTGAGCTGAAGAGCTCAGGGACAGCGCCCGGGCCAAGGACAAGCCCCAAGACAGACACACAGACACACAGACACACACACACAGAGAAGACCAGTAAGCCGGGAGGGTGCTGGTGACTCATGCCTATAATCCTAATTACTCAGAGGCTGAGATCTGAGGATTAGGGTTCAAAGCAAGCCCATGCACTAAAGTCCTAAGACTCTTATCCCCATTAACTATCAGAAAACCGGAAGTGGCTCAGTGGCTTAAGAGCTCAGGGACAATGCCCAGGTCCAGAGTTCAAGCCCCTGACAAAAAAAAAAAAAAAAACACCAGCAAGTGAAGTTGAAGCTCCAGTACCAGCGCACGCACACACAAATAAAACACCCCTATTTCAGTTCATATGTGGCCTCAATATATAAATACTCCTAATCAGATGCCTGCAGTGGGCCACTTCCTCCAGGTGGTACTGTGCCCCCTAGCTACTAAGAATTAGAGCAAAGAAGGCCCCTTCCTAGGAATGCATGGTGCCATCCTCCTATCTCTGTACCCATCTGGCATGCCCAGCTGTGAGGTGGGCAGTTGGGACCTCCTGATGTGGTTCTTCAAAGCAGCAGCTTGGTCTCGGGACTAAGCACACCTATAGCTGCTGCCTTGGTATTGTGAGATGGACTTAAGAGATGGCTAAACTGGATAACACCTTTTACCTGCTAAGGAAAGGTGGGTATGAGTACCCACAAGCCGCAGGAAGCCTGCCTGCTCTCCCCAACCCAGCCCTCAACTGCTCCTTGCAGGAAGGGTGAAGGATTGCTTTTCTCCCCCTAGTGAAGTCATACCACTGCTCTGCAGTAACACAAGGGTGATTTGGATCCACTCAGCAGTTCCTGGGAAGTTAAGACACCCCAAGCTTCTAGCTCATCCCACAGAGAAGCAAATCAGTGGTGTAGGATGGACTGATGCCCCCAGTCCTTCTGTCTTATTTTTGCTCATGGGGGTTAGACTCTGAGCTTGGGTATTGTTCCTGAGCTCTTCAGCTTAAAGCTAACACCCACCCCTTTGAACCTCAGTGCCATTTCCAATTTTCTAGTAGTTAATTGGAGATAAAAAGTCTCCTCGTCCCAGTTGGCTTTGAACTGCGATCCTGAGCTCAGCCTCCTAAGTAGCTGTGATTATAGGCATGAGCCACCATGCCAGGATCCTTCTGCTTGGATCCTTCTACCATGTAAATATGCAAAGCCCTGCAAAAGCAACCGTTGTTCCAAATCACCCACTTTTCTATTTCATGTGTCCCTTTCTATTTCTTCCTTCATGCTCGTCTCCAGAGCCAATGCTGTATTTACAGAAAGGGGGCACCTGAACATGTGTCATCACAGGAATCTACAAGTGACAGGTATCATTTTATACACAATAGTGTATTGGCAAGACCCAGACAGCAGTACTTTAGTCATCTTAAACCAATGCTGGCTAACCATCCCTAAAAACTTCCACATAATCCTAGCTACTCAGGAGGCTAAGATCTGAGGATCAAGGTTCAAAGCCAGCCCGGGCACAAAAGGACCTGAGATACTTATTTCCAATTAACCTAGAAAACCAGAAATGGAGGCCAGGAGTTTGGCCTAGTGGTAGAGTGCTTGCCTAGCATGCACCAAGACCCTGGTTCCATTCCTTGGCACCACATCCATAGAAAAAAGCCGAAGTGGTGCTGAGACTCAAGTGATAGAGCTCTAGTCCTGAGAAAGTCCAAGGACAGGACTCAGGCCCTGAGTGCAAGCCCAGGACTGGGGAAAAGAAAAAAAAAAAAGGAAGAAAGAAAAAAAAGAAAATGGGAAATGGGGCTTGGCTCAAGGGTAGGGTGGTAGCCTTGAGGTGAAGAGCTCAGGGACAGTGCCCAGGCTGAGTTCAATCCCCATTACCCACACAAAACAACAAAACTTCCACAATACATTTCTTTGGGGGTGATCATGATCAAGACAATCCCACTGAGCTGTGCCCCAGCTTCTGCACAGTAATTATATTCCCATTTTGTAGGTAAAGAAACTGAGGTTTAAGCTGGGTGTGGTGGCTCACACCTGTAATCCTAGCTACTCAGGAGACTGAGATCTGAGGATCAAGGTTCAAAGCCAGGCTGGGTACTAAAGTTCGTGAGACATTTATCTCCAATTAACCACCAGAAAACCAGAAATGGCACGGTGGCTCAAGAGGTAGAGCAGTAGCCTTGAGCTAAAGAGCTCAGGGACAGCACCCAGGCCCAGAGTTCATAACATATGGCCAACCAAAACAAAACAAAACAAAACCCCAGAAACTAAGGTTCAGCCAGGCGCCAGTGGCTCACACTTGTAAACCTAGCAACTCAGGAGGCTGAGAAATGAGAATTGTGGATCAAAAAGCCAGCCTAGGCAGGAAAGTCCATGTCCATGAGACTATCTCTCTCTCTTTTTTTTTTGTCATGGGGCTTGAACTCTGGGCCTGGGCACTGTTCCTGAACTCTTCAGTTCGAGGCTACCACCCTACCCCTTGAACCACAGTGCCAGTTCTGGTTTTCTGGTGGAGATAAGAGTCTCATGGACTTTAGTGCCTGGGCTGGCTTTGAACCTCAATCCTCATACTTCAGCCTCCTGAGTAGCTAGGATTATAGGTGCAAGCCACTGCACCTTTCTGTCTATGAGACTCTTATCTCCAATTAACCACCAGAAAACCAGAAGAGGTACTATGCCTCAAGTAGTAAAACGCTAGCCTTGAGCTAAAGAGCTCAAGAGTTCATGCCCCATGACCAACGAGAAAGAAAGAAAGAAAAGAAAGAAAGAAAGAAAGAAAGAAAGAAAGAAAGAAAGAAAAAAGAAAGAAAGAAAGAAAAAAAAAAGAAAGAAAGGAAGGAAGGAAGGGGCCCGGGAGTTTGGCCTAGCGGTTAAAGTGCTTGCCTAGCATGCACAAAGACCCGGGTTCGATTCCTCGGTATCCCACATACACAACCAAGCCGGAAGTGGCAGAGACGAGACACAACCAAACCGGAAAAGTGGCAGAGACAAGACTGCGACGGCGACAGAGAGCGAAAGAAGCGAGCTGAGCTGAAGTGAACAGAGCCCAACCGAGTGGTGGCCGGAGCGAGCGGGAGCGAGCCGAGCCAGAGCCAGCGAGGCCGGAGCGAGAAGGGGCCGGAGCGAGAAGGGGCCGGAGCGAGCAGGGCCAGGAGTGTGCGGGAGCGAGCCTGACTGGAGCGAGCGGGGCCGGAGCGAGCGGGGCCAGAAAGACAGAAAGAGAAGGGGGCCAAAAAAAAAAAAAAAAAAAAAAAAAAGAAAGGAAGGAAGAAAGAAAGGAAGGAAGGATGAAAGAAAGAAAGGAAGGAAAAGAAAGAAAAGAAACAAAGGTTCAACAACTAAATGTAAGGGGCATCAACAGGTGAAGCACTTTGGGTAGAGTTCAGCCGAAGGCTCTGCCCTTGGAACAACACCTGAGGGAGAATATGCCAAAGGTTTGGATATAAAAATTTATTATACATAAAGAATATTACCACTAATGGAGGCAGGTAAGGACACAATGGTGCTGGCTGGAAGACAGCTAGTTCTTTGGAAAGGGAAGGGGTTCAGGGGACTTGTAGCTTTGTACCACACTGATAGGACAAAAAGAAGGGTGCATGCCGACCCCACGGGGCTTCTGACATCCACTATGGGCCTGCCCTTCCTGTCCTACAGCACCCCTGAAGCAAGGGACTCCCCAAGGCTCTGAAGTCACGGCAACACCACTGTAAGCAGTATGTTTAATTGGATGATTTTCAGAAACTATACATGAACTTTCTAGCCATCACAATTAGGTGAAGTACAAAATAGTAGGTTACAGGCCGTGAAGGAAAAGGTAGTGCCAGCAGTGGCATTTCCCTGTCCCTCTGCTCTGAGGGGGGAGGGAGGGAGGGAAGGTGTTAAAACCAAGCCCTCATTCAATGTACAAAACAATTACTCTGATCGGTAACAAATTGTATTGAAAACAAAATGGACTAAGAAGCAAATGCTACTCTAACGTTGGAGGGGGAGGGGAGAACAAGTCCTTCAAAGCAGGAAGGAAGTGCCAGGGTGGAGTAGGGCACAGTGGTCACTCGCGCTGCTCCATTTTTACTTTTGGTGGTCTCAGGAAGGTCCGATTTTTCTTCTCCTTCTTCCCCTTTGTATTTGCTTGGAAATTTCTCCAGCTATCTACCCGACCATCTCGACTTTCCTAAGAAAGACAATAAGGAACAGAAGTTTGAGATGAGACTGGTTAACAAGAGGATCTATAAATCCATTCCAGCTCCATGTTCTGGAACATACCAAGACAGAGAAGAGCTTTTCTCCCACCTCCAAGTGCTCAAGGATGTTTAACATCACCTCTCAACACAGTTTGAAAGGGGACAACATGAGTAAAACCACAACATGGTCCCACCTGCAGGAGACCTCTTGGCAAGATCCTCCTTTTGTTCGCTTTGTGGTGCTGGGGATCCTGCTAGGCAAGGGCTCTACCACTGAGCTAACCCTAACATGTTATTTCTAATGCTCATGAAAGGCTGGTTTGAATGTATATACTGTAATTAGCATTTCACAAAGGATAGAATACTAAAGTTCAGAGAACTTAAATCATTTTCTCAGACAGCTAGCCAGCAGTATAGCTACTCTTTCCAATATATCTCCTGCCTCCCAAAAGTTGGATGGATGCCCCAAAGCCACCTGTGAGCTAGACACTGGAGGCTTATACTTGTAATTCCAGTCACCCAGGAGGCTGAAATCTGAAGGATTATGGTTAAAGCCAACCTGGACCAAAAGTTTACTAAATTATTATCTCCTAAAATAACCAGTAAAAGGCAGAATTAGAGGACCAGCCTAGCAAGTGTGCGGCAGAGTTCAAACTCCTGTACAGGAAAAAAAAAAAAAAGACTAAACATTGCTACAATCTAGAAGATAAATCAAACAACTAAAAAGACATAACCAGGTTATGTAAGAATCAACTCCAAAAGTCTCAAACTTGGGGCCAGGAGTGTGGCCTAGTGGTAGAGTGCTTGCCTAGCATGCATGAAGACCCAGGTTCAATTCCTTGGTACTACATACATAGAAAAAAGCCAGAAATGGTTCTGAGGCTCAAGTGGTAGAGCTCTAGCCTTGAGAAAATCCAAGGACAGTGCTCAGGCCCTGAGCTCAAGCTCAGGTCTGGCAAAAAAAAAAAAGGCTCAAACTTCTGGAATGCCCATCTAATAAGCAAGTACAAAGCTCTAAGCTTAACATTTCAGTACCATCAAAAAAGAAAAAGAAAAATCACAAAGCCTCAGTTTCTACTAGTGGCCCTCTAAGGAGGCTGCTATTCTAGTTCGCTTCTTAATTAAATATACAGTTGTTCCCCACAATTCCTGTACCATTTGGGTCCAGTATTTTCACAAAATTCTTGCCAGGGCTGGATACAGTGGCTCACGCCTATAATCCTAGCTACTCAGGAGGCTGGGGATCAAGGTTTAAAGCCAGCCTGGGCACAAAAGGACCTGAGACTCTTATCTCCAATTAACTCCCAGAAAATGGGAAGTGGGGCTTGGCTCAAAAGCTCAAGGATACCGCCCAGGCTAAGTTCAAACCGCATGACCCACCAAAAAAAAAAAAAAATCCTTGCCAGGGCAAGGGAGTCTACAGAAGACAGAAGCAGGTATGGATGCAACATCTAGTCCCCACCATTCTTCTGCAAGTCTGGCTATCCTCTCTGCCCAGCCAGCTCTGGGAATGCCTAGCACCAACACTCACTCTAGAAGAAGAATCGCTGGCCACCTTGCCAATTTACCTCAAAGTTTTTCTGCCATTCCCTTTCTCGTTTGGCTTTTTCTTGAGCTTCAATTTCCTCTTCCCTTTGTCGTTTTCTAGGAGAAAAAGTCAGCTTTATTATCTATATCACACAGATTGTGTTAGTTAAAAGATATGGCCCACAGAAGCAAACATGTAAAGTCAATTAAGGATATAGCAGAACAGACATAACCCCAGCACTGGAAGACTGAGACAGAAAAATTGCTGGCTCAAGCACCAGCCCAGACATACAAGTTCACTAGATTCTATCTCAACGGAAGAAGCTAGCTATAGTGCCTGTCATTCCAGCTATTATGGAAAAAAATTGAAATAGATCATTATCCAGGCACATACCTGAATAGGAAGTGATACACTATCTCAAAAAATAACCAGTGAAGAAAAGGGCTGATCTGTGGCTCAACTACAGAACACCTACTAGAAAGCATATGGTACAGGGCACCAGTAGCTCATACCTATAATCCTAGCTATTCAGGAGGGTGAGATCTGAGGATCAAGGTTCAAAGCTAGGCTGGACATGAAAGTCCTTGAGACTTTTATTTCCAATTAACCACCAGAAAACAGAAGTGGCACTGTGGTAGAATGCTAGCCTTGAGTTGAAGAGGTGAGGGATAGTGCCCAGGTCCAGAGTTCAAGACCTACAACTGACCAAAAAAAAAAAAAAAAAAAAAAAAAAGGGCAAGAGCTGAGAGTGTGGCTTAATGGTAGAGTGTTTTCTTAGCATATATGAAACCTGGATTCAATTCCTCAGTACCATACAAACAGAAAAAGGCAGAAGTGGTGCTGTGGCTCAAGTGATAGAGCATAGAGGCTCAGGCTCAGAGCACCCAGGCCCTGAGTTCAAGCCCCAGGACTGGCAAAAATAAACACCCACAGCATAAAGGAGCTGGAAGTATGGTTCAAGTGGTAGAGTGCCTGCTTTGCAAGCCTGAGTTTAATTCCTAGTACTGCCAAGAAACTAAAAAAGGCAAGAGTTTTAGCCGGGCACCAGTGGCTCATGCTTGTAATCCTAGTTACTAAGGAGGCTGAGATCTGAGGACTGGGGTTCAAAGCCAGCCCACACATGAAAGTCTTTGACACCCTTATCTCCAAGGAACCAGCAGAAAACTGGAAGTGGTGCAGTGGCTCAAAGTGGTAAAGCACCAGCCTTGAGCTGAAGAGCTCAGGGACAACACCCACACAAAAAAAGGCAGTTTTAA
This sequence comes from Megascapheus bottae, assembly GCF_031878675.1. Taxonomy (NCBI): domain Eukaryota; kingdom Metazoa; phylum Chordata; class Mammalia; order Rodentia; family Geomyidae; genus Megascapheus; species Megascapheus bottae. The sequence continues at coordinate 67,496,933 of NC_143514.1, read as the reverse complement.
GAGGACCTCTAAATAAAACTCAACCTTGGGGGGAAGGAAATGGGGACCATGTCATGAGAAAGAGTATCAATGTTTGTGAAGTAATGCACCTTCTATCTGGTGAATATAATGTAACCCTTCTATTAATTACAATTAACAAAAAGAAAAAAAAGAAAACTCAACCTTAAAATAAGGATTTTTCATATAACCTCAACTAGGAAAATATATGTATTGCTAAACACCATTCAGTGTACAAAATATAGCTGGGCACAAGTGGCTCATGCCTAAAACTGTAGCTATTCAGAAGACTGAGATCAAGATTCAAGGCCAAGGGCCGGGAGTTTGGCCTAGTGGTTAAAGTGCTTGTCTAGCATGCATGAAGACCCGGGTTCGATTCCTCGATACCACATACATAGAAAAAAGCCAGAAGTGGTGCTGAGGCTCAAGTGGTAGAGCTCTAGCCTTGAGAAAGTCCAAGGACAGTGTTCAGGCCCTGAGCTCAAGCCCAGGACTGGCAAAAAAAAAAAAAAAGATTCAAGGCCAAATGCAAGCAGATATGACTCATCTCCAAAACAATCAGCAAAAACAGAGTTAGAGGTAAGGCTCAAGTGGTAGAGCACCAACTAAGCAAGCAAATGTAAGGCCCTGAGTAAAAAACCTAAGTGCTGCAAAACAACAACAGAAATAATACAAAATACAGAAATCAAGTAAACTAAATTCAGTATTTCTTTATCTTCTCTTTTTACTCTGTAATGGAATTAGGGACTAAACTTGGGCCCTTAGGCAAGTACTCTAGGACTTTAGCAACTCCCCAACTCCCTAAATTTATTTTCTCTGACCAAGGAAATTATCAAGAGAACTACAATATTTTTTTTTTTGCCAGTCCTGGGCTTGAGCTCAGGGCCTGAGCACTGTCCTTGGACTTTCTCAAGGTTAGAGCTCTACCACTTGAGCCTCAGCACCAGTTCCGGCTTTTATCTATGTATGTGGTACCGAGGAATCGAACCCGGGTCTTCATTCATGCTAGACAAGCACTTTAACCACTAGGCCAAACTCCCGGCCCGAGAACTACAATATTTTGTAAGTGATCTCACTATGCAATACTACTCAAGTAGAAGCCTCTAGGTTTTAGAAATTCAGAATACACAGCCCTCATGAGTATAAATGAACTCGCTCAGGCTAGATATATTCAGTATTTCCCAGAACTCAAATAGAAACTTCTCACCCAGGTGATTCAAAAGCTCAACTCTTTCAGATAACTTAAGTGTCTTCCATGGACATACCAGCCAATTTCTTCATTATGAAAATCCCCAGAGATCCATAGCAGGTAATTAGATAGATAGGGTCTAAACAAATATACAGATGTGTACCTTTCATGCATCTCTTTGGCTTCTCTCTCTTTCCTTTTAATTTCCAGCTCAGCAAAGAGTTTCATGGTCTGTTTGTATACTGCTTGTTTGAACTACAAGAAAATTAAGGACAAAAGAAAAGTAAATATTTGCCTGCAACTGTGAATCAAGTACTTGAACTTGAAAGCTCAAGACAAAAGCATAAGAAAGTATTCTTCAATGAGAACCACTTAATGACTGCTCTCTCATTAGCTCTAGCTACTTCTCCTACATAAACAGGACACAGGATCCTGGATCTGGTGAAAAGCTAAAGTAAAAAGAAAAATTCAACTGGCACTGGTAGCTCACACTCTTATCCTAGGTTACTGAGAACTGCAGTTCAAAGCCAGCCCAGGCAGAAAAGTCCATAACTTTTTTTTGGCCAATCCCTAAATCTCTTTGTGTTCAATGCTAGTGTTCTAGTGTCACTTGAGCCACATACCACTTTCAGCTTTTTTGAGTAGTTTACCACAGATAAGAGTCTCACAGACTTTCCTGCCCAACTTGCTTTGAACCCTGATCCTCAGATCTCAGCCTCCTTAGTAATTAGGATTACAAGCATGAGCCATTGGTGCCCAGCTAAAACTCTGCCTTTTTTATTTTCTTGGCAGTACTAGGAATTAAACTTAGGCTTGCTCAAGCCCCAGGACTGACAAAAAAATAATAAATAAATAAATAAATAAAGATCAGGCCGGGAGTGTGGCCTAGTAGTAGTAGCATGCTCTCCTAGCATGCATGAAGCCCTGGGTTCGATTCCCTGGAATCACATACACAGAAAAAGCTGGAAGTGGCACTGTGGCTCAAGTGGCAGAGTGCTAACGCTGAACAAAAAGTGTCGAAGGACAATGGCCTTGAGTTCAAGCTCCAGGACTGTTAAAATAAATAAAATAAAAATTTTTATAAAAGATCAAGCACTTATTATACTAGAAAGATGCTATCATAGAGGAATTATAGCCCAAGTTACCACTGTCCATTAACTAGCTTTGGAACAACTTTCCTTTTCACAATTAATCTAATTCCTGACACACATCTGAGGATAATTTCAAGGCCAGTCCATGCAGAAGAAGAGTTCACTGGACTCTAACATAATCAGCAAAATGCAAAGCTAGAGATTTTGCTGAAGTAGTAGCCTAGAAAGCAAACAGAATTTATGGGCCAGGAATGTGGCCTAGTGGTAGAGTGCGTACCTAGCATTCATGAAGCACTGGGTTTGAATCCTTGGTACCACATATACAGAAAAAGCCAAAAGTGGTGCTGTGGCTCAATGGTAGAGCACTAGCCTTGAAAGGGGAATGCTCAAGGCCTCAAGTTGAAGCCCCACAACTGGCAATAAGAGAAAGCAAGCAAGCAAATAAGCAAGCAAGCAGAAGTCAAACCCCCGTTATCACACAAAAAAAGAAAATTATGAATATGTTTTTCTAGCATGTACTCCTCTTTCTTTTTTTCTTTTTTTTTGTGGGTCAGAGGGCTTGAACTCGGCCTGGGCAATGTCCCTGAGCTCTTCAGCTCAAAGCTACCACCCTATCCTTGAGCCAAGCCCCACTCCCCATTTTCTAGAGGTTAACTGGAGATAAGAATGTCAGGTCTTTTTGTGCGGGCTGGCTTTGAACCTTGATCCTCAGATCTCAGCCTCCAGAGTAGCTAGGATTACAGGTGTGAGCCACTGTGCCCAGTGTACTCCTCATTCTTTAGGATGCTCTTTGACCTACCAAAGAGATCAGATTACACAAGGAAAACTGGCCTCCCCTACTGAACTCACCAGCTCAGGATCATCCTCCTCCACATTTGTAGGTTTTCCTTCCTTCTTTAATTGTTTTTTCCGTTCTTTCACCTAAAAGGAATTTTTCCATCAAAAGATGAGCACCCACACTTTGCACACATACGATATGCACACTTTCTGTAGGTACAAGCATAACGAAAGTTTGTATTGATGCGCTCCAACCCCCAAAAGAAAATAAACAACCCAGCAATGCAACCAAGGGAAAGGAGGAAGCATGGGTGCGGGTCCTTGTCTAACCTCATCTACAGCCCACTCTCCCGGGAAGAATGAGAAGGAAGCAGTGGGGGCTATCCCCAAGCCAGATCCAAACAGCCTGAGATGCAGTTAACAGATTACTCATTTATCTTTCTCGACTGTGGTTACATCCCTATAGCAAAGAAAATATATTTATCAAGTTTTAGAAGAAGCTACAAACTTTGTGACATTAAGTATAATTAGTGTTTTTCGGACATTTCTACAACTTCATCATTTTCACTGTGAAACTTCCTGAAACCAAAAATTTTAACATCATATTAACTGATATTTTTAACACTGAGCACTACTGAGATTAAAAAATAGATAAATATAACCATTCACAAAAGATTAATACTACATTGAAGAACATATTACACCATGAAAAAGCCAAGTACTTTCCAAGTTTAGAAAGTCTCTGCTGCCACCCTGTGGTCAAGATGTCTAAGGATGACTTCCTTATAAACAAACACCACAATTTAAGAAAAGTCATGAACTTTCCTGATTTCTACCAAACAAGGACTGCACCAAATGCCATTTTCATACACCTACCAAGAAACAATATGCCCTCTCTTTTCTTTTATGCTCATTTTCCTTATCTAATCTGATCTGTCACTATTATTTGTGGTTATAAACTTCTATTTCAGATCCCATAGCTCTTTAAAAGAAAGAGGTATCTATATTCACTCACCACTGAAACAGTTCAGATAGATGGCTTTGAGATTAGTGGCTCAACAAATGAAAAAAACTAAAACAGAAGCTTCCTAGACAAGTATGCTATCACACATCTGTTATCATTACACTCAGGAAGCTAAGTCAAAAGGATCACAAATTCAAAGCTAGCCTGCGCTACATAGCAAAAACTTAGTATTTAAAAGCAAAACAGAAAAAAAAAACTTTTCTCCCACAAACAAGTCATTTCCCACCCTTTAGAAGAGCAATGAAACAAAGTACCATCTATAACTAAACTTCTTTCAATTGGGTCCTTCCCAACTCTGTTATTAATATAACCAGAGGCCTATCTTTTTGTTGTGGTGGTGGCTTACACATATCCTCTCTCCAACCTTTCTTAAGCCTTTATGCCAAACCCTTTGCCTAAACAGAAATGAAGCGTCACCACCACAGGGCTCCATTTTTATTGCAAAATGTGTTCAGAGGAGTGCAAGGGCACTCAGTCACAGCACAGGAGTGGCAGGGTAAAGGGAGCAGTGTTCTAAGCCACTCCTCTACACAAACACTACTCACATTCACCACAGCAAAGTGGTAAAGGCCATAGTTACACTGGTATGTAGAATGTTACATTTACCCTTCTACAAGGTGCCCAAGGCCTGCTGGTACTTCCTGTAAACACAGCAGAGCTATAAATACTTACAGTGTGTTCCACGTATTCTTTTCCTGCCTGAATTACATCCAGGGCCCTCTTCTTTTGTTCCTGATCCAGTAGCAACTTGTAAGCTTTGTCCACGGCTAATGCAAAACATCGAAATTAACTGTTTCTGCAAACACCCTCTGAAAGTCTGAACTATACTCAGGCAGCGTAAGAGGCTTGCGCTGTCCAAAAGCATTCCCTACTTTGTTATATTATTTATGCTTGTTAAGCTAATTCTTTAAAGAAAAGCATACAACTATAGCAATGACCTTGAAGACCATGGAAAAAATTAAATATATACTCTGGGCTCAATCTACTACCTTTGGATTTGATTCAGTGATAATACATTTCTGATTTTGGTTGAAAGGAAAAAATAAAGACCTTATAGCACATAAAAATTGAACAAGGTAAAAATCTACTTTATTTTTCCTTTTTTGTGGTACTAGGCATCAAATCCATATATCATGCATGCCAGGCAAGTACTCTATCACAGACATACACCCCAGTCCCCAAGATTTACTTCTTAACACAGCAACACTGCTTAACCAATGGTTACACCGAAATCCAGACCTTCTTCATGACCACTTTTTACTTCATCTAGGGCAACAGGGAGCCCCAAGCATTCAAAATACATTCCTGAAAAGGAGGTCAATTTACAAATACCTTCAAAAGCCTTTTGGGCTCTATCAGCATCATCTTGATTTTTGTCAGGATGCACCAATATGGATAACTGCAGTAAAAAAAAAAAAAAAAAAAAAAACTTTATCAATTGTTATTGATGTATCTTGGACATAGATGACTGGCAAAAGTATTCATTCAGGGCCAGGAGCATGGCCTAATGGTAGAGTGTTCACCTAGCATGCACGAAGCCCTGGGTTCGACTCCTCAGGTACCACCTACACAGAAAAAAAAGCCAGAAGTGGTGCTGTGATTCAAAGTGGGGCAGAGCTCTAGCCTTGAGAAAGCCCAAAGGCAGTGCCTTGAGTTCAAGTCCCAGGACTGACCAAAAAAAAAAAAAAAAAAGTATTTCTACTTCTTCTTTGGTAGTATTGGAGTTTGCTTTTTTTTTTTTTTTTTTTTGCCAGTCCTGGGCCTTGAACTCAGGGCCTTGGTACTGCCCTTGGGCTTTTTCAAGGCTAGAGCTCTACCACTTGAGCCACAGCACCATTTCTGGCTTTTTTTTTTTTTTTTGCCAGTCCTGGGCTTGAGCTCAGGGCCTGAGCACTGTCCTTGAACTTTCTCAAGGCTAGAGCTCTGCCACTTGAGCCTCAGCACCACTTCTGGCTTTTTTCTATGTATGTGGTACCGAGGAATCGAACTCGGGTCTTCATGCATGCTAGGCAAGCACTTTAACCACTCGGCCAAACTCCCGGCCCTGGCTTTTTTTTTCTATGTATGTGGTACTGAGGAATCGAACCCAGGTCTTCGTGCATGCTAGGCAAGCACTCTACCACTAGGCCCCTGGAGTTTGAATTTAGTACCAATGAAAATACAAAATACAGCTGGGCGCCATGGCTCACATCTGTAATACTAGCTACTCAGGAGGCTGAGATCTGAGGATCAAGGTTCAAAGCCAGCCCAGGCACAAAAGGACCTGAGACTCTTTTTTTTTTTTTCTTTTTCTTTTTTTTTTTCCAGTCCTGGGCTTGAGCTCAGGGCCTGAGCACTGTCCTTGGACTTTCTCAAGGCTAGAGCTCTACCACTTGAGCCTCAGCACCACTTCCAGCTTTTTTCTATGTATGTGGCACCAAGGAATCGAACCCGGGTCTTCGTGAATGCTAGGCAAGCACTTTAACCACTAGGCCAAACTCCTGGCCCCAGAACCTGAGACTCTTATCTCCAATTAATGGGAAGTGGGGCTTGGCTCAAGAGTACGGCTGTAGGGCCTGTAGTTTAGCCTAGTGGTAGAGTGCTTGCCTAGCATGCACAAGGACCCGGGTTCAATTCCTTGGTACCACATACACAGAAAAAAGCCAGAAGTGGTGCTGTGGCTCAAGTGGTAGAGCTCTAGCCTTGAGAAAGTCCAAGGACAGTGCTCAGGCCCTGAGTTCATGGCCCAGGACTGGCAAAAAAAAAAAAAAAAAAAAAAATACGGCTGTAGCCTTGAGCTGAAAAGCTCAGAGACAACACCCAGGCCCAGGAGCAGGGCAGTAGCCTTGAGCTGAAGAGCTCAGGGATAGCGTCCAGGCTGAGTACAAGCCACATCTCACACACATTCACACACACACACAAAATATAAAATACAAAATACACCACTATAATAGTAGCACTTCAGAGGAATGCCTGTACTTCAGAGGGAGGAGAATGAGAATTCAAAAAGCCGGAAGCCAGCTGAAGCAAGGAAGTCCATGAGACATTTTTTTTTTTGTCCTGGGACTTGAACTCTGGTCCTGGGTGTTGTCCCTGAGCTCTTCAACTCAAGGATACTACCCTACACCTTGAGCCACAGCGCCACTTGCCACTACCAGTTTTCTGGCAGTTAATTGGAGATAAGAGCCCCTCCCCATGATCCTCAGGTCTCAGCCTCCTGAGTAGCTAGATTTACAGGCATAGGCCACCTCACCTGGCTCCATGAGACTCATCTCCAGAAAACGAGACTAGCCCTGTGCTCAAAATGGTTGGGACAGCACAAGCATTAAGCTCAGGAACAGCTCCCAGGCCCAAAGTTCAAGCCCCACAACCAACAAAAATAATCATAAGGAGAGGAGAGAGGGAGAGGCAGAGGGACAGGAGGAGGGAGAAAGAAAAAGGTTAGTGGTTCATGCCTATAATCATGGCTATTCTGAAGGGTGAGATCTGGAGGATCTCAGCCTCATTCCTCAAGACTATCTCCAAATAACCAGTAAAAAGCCAGGTTGGAATTGTGGCTCGAGCACCAGATAGAAAAGCACCAGGCCTTGAGTTCAAATCTCAGTCCTAGACAAGAGTGAGGAAGGTAAGCTGGGTGCTGGTGGCTCACGCCTATAATCCTTGCTACTCAGGAGGTCAAGATCTGAGGATCAGAGTTTAAAGCCAGCCTGTGCATTAAAGTCCATGAAACTCTTATCTCCAATTAACCACCAGAAAACCAGAAGTGGTGATGTTACTAAAAGTAGTAGAGCGCTAGCCATGAGCTACAGAGTTGAGGGACAGTTACAAGACCCCTGACCAAAATTAAAAAAAAATGAGTGGGGACCAGGAACATAGTCTAGTAATATAGTGCTTGCCTAGCATGCATGAAGCCCTGCGTTTGATTCCCTAGAACGAGATACAAAGAAAAAGCAGGAAGTGGTGCTGTGACTCAAGTGGCAGAGCACTATCCTTGAGCAAAAGTGTCCAAGGACAGTATCCAGTCCCTGAGTTCAAGCCCCAGGACTGACAAAATAAATTAATTAATTAAAAGGCCAGGAGTTTGGCCTAGTTGTAGAGTGCTTGCCTAGCATGCACGAAGACCCAGGTTTGATTCCTCAGTACTACATACATAGAAAAAAGCCAGAAATGGTGCTGAGGCTCAAGTGGTAGAGCTCTAGCCTTGAGACAGTAAAAGGACAGTGCTCAGGCCCTGAGCTCAAGCCCAGGACTGGCCAAAAAAAAAAAAGAAAAGCCTGAAGTCGTGCTGTGGCTCACGTGGTAGAGCTCTAGCCATGAGAAAGGCCAAGAACAGCTCTCATGCCCCAAGTTCAAGGCCCAGCTCTGGAAAACAAAACAAAACAAAAACAAAACTTGCATATTTTCCCGGGTGCAGTGGCTCACACCTGTAATTCTAGCTACTCAGGAGGCTGAGATCTGAGGATCAAAGTTCAAAGCCAGCCCAGGCACAAAAGTACCCGAGACTCTTACCTACAATCAATCTCTAGAACAGGGGAAGTGGGGCTTGGCTCAAGGGTAGGACAGTAGCCTTGAGCTGAAGAGCTCTGGGACAGCGTTTAGGCTGAGTTCAAGCAGCATAACCCACACCAAAAAAAAAAAAAAGAAAGGCCAGATAAGTGGAGCGAGGTGACTCATGCCTGTAATCCCAGATACTCTGGAGGCTGAGATCTGAGGCTTGCAGTTCAAAGCCTGCCAGAGTTCTGCAAAGCCCAAGAGACTCTTATCTCCAATTAATCACCAGAAAACCCAAGTGGAAGTGGTGTTGTGACTCTAGGGGGTAGGACAGTGGGTTTGAGCTGAAGAGCTCAGGAAACACCCAAGCCAAAGGGTAGGGCATATCCTTGAGGTGGAAAGTTCAGGATAAGCCCCAGACCAAAAACAACAACAACAAAGCCAGACACCAGTGCCCCATACCTGTAATCCTACATAATCAATAGTCTGAGATCTGAGGATTGTGGTTGGAAGCCAGCCTCATGCAGTAAAATCTGAGACTCCTATCCAATTAACCACCAAAAAGGCAGAAGTGAAGCAGTTAACTCAAGTGATAGAGCATCAATCTTTTTTTTTAATTTTTTATTGTAATTAATAAAAGGGTTACATGATATTTGCCAGACAGAAGGTGCATTAATTCACATACATTGATACCCTTTCACATGTCTTGGTACCCATTACCCTCTCCCCCACCCCCCTAGAGCATCAATCTTAAGTATAAAAGCTCAGCTCCCAGGCCCTGAATTCAAAGATCATTACCAGAAAAAAAAAAAGAAAGAAAATGGGGAAGGTTAAAAAAAAGCCAGGCAGCTTTCTCTCTTCCGGGGACCGTGTCTAGAGGACATCAAAATGGTCCAGCGATTAACATACCGCCGTAGGCTTTCCTATAACACAGCCTCTAACAAAACCAGGCTGTCCCGAACCCCTGACAATAGAATTGTTTACCTTTACACCAAAAAAGTCAGGAAAGCACTAAAATCTGCCTGTGGTGTGTACCCAGGCTAACTCCGGGGGGTTCATGCTGTGAGACCTAAAGTCCTCATGCGATTATCAAAAACAAATAAATGGGCCCGGAGTTTGGCCTAGTGGTTAAAGTGCTTGCCTAGCATGCATGAAGACCCAGGTTCGATTCCTTAGTACCACATACATAGAAAAAAGCCGGAAGTGGTGCTGAGGCTCAAGTGGTAGAGCTCTAGCCTTGAGAAAGTCCAAGGACATTGCTCAGGCCCTGAGCTCAAGCCCAGGACTGGCAAAAAACAAACAAACAAACAAACAAATAAACATGTCAGCAGGGCCTACGGTGGTTCCATGTGTGACAAATGTGTCCGGGGCAGGATCAAGCACGCTTTCCTTATTGAGGAGCAGAAAGTGCTGAAGGCACAAGCACAGAGTCAGAAGGCTAAATATAAATAGGAAGCTGCTTGTGTGTGCTGAGGATGCAGGAGGTCTATAAATTGCTAGCAAAGAACCTTTTTGATTAATAAAAAGGCTTGTGTAATAAAATATCAGAAGGCTTGTTTTGAAAAAAAAAAAAAAAAAAAAAGCCAGGCACTGTTGGCTCTCACCTGTATTCCTAGCTACTCAGGAGGCTGAGATCTGGGTCACAGCCAGGTCGGACATAAAAGTTGGTGAGACTGAGACGCCTATCTCCAATTAGACAGCCAGAAAACAGTAAGTGGCGTTGTGGCTCAAGGGCACTAGCCTTGAGCTGAAGAATTCAAGAGACAAAGAGACAAGGCCCAGGCCCAGGAGTTCAAGCTCCACAAGCAAAAAAAAAAAAAAGATGCCAGGAACCAGTGACTCACATCTATTCAAAAAGCTAAGATTTGAGGATCTTGGTTCAAAGCTAGCACATGTTAAAAAAAAAAAAATTGTGAAACTCATATAACTGACCACCAAAGCCAGAAGCAAAACTGTGGCTCAAGTGGCAGAGAGCCAGCCATATATACTTAAGTTCAGATACAGGACCCAGGCCCTAAGTTCAAGCCCCAGGGATAGCACACCTCTCCCCACCAAAAAACAAATATATGTATATTTTATATATATATATATATATATATTTATTTATTTATTTATTTATTTGGTATGGGGGGGGAAGTCATGGGGCTTGATCTCAGCCTGGGCACTATCCCTGAGCTCTTCAGCTCAAGGCTACTGCCCTATCCTTGAGCCAAGCCCCAATTCCTGTTTTCTTGAGATTAACTGGAATTAAGAGTGTCAGGTCCACGGGGCCGGGAGTTTGGCCTAGTGGTAGAGTGCTTGCCTAGCATGCACAAAGACCCGGGTTCAATTCCTCGGTACCATATACATAGAAAAAAGCCAGAAATGGTGCTGAGGCTCAAGTGGTAGAGCTCTAGCCTTGAGAAAGTCCAAGGACAGTGCTCAGGCCCTGAGCTCAAGCCCAGGACTGGCAAAAAAAAAAAAAAAAAAAAAAGAGTCTCAGGTCCTTTTGTCCTGGACTGGCTTTGAACCTCAGTCCTCAGATCTCAGCCTCTTGAGTAGCTAGTATTACAAGCCTGTGCCACCCTGACCAGCAATGGGTGTATGGGTTTTTTTGGTGCATTAATCAAAAGGCTCCAGAGATTCTGTTTAAATATAAAAGCTATTCTCTTCACAGGAAAGCTATGATAATTAAGTCATTTGATATTTTATGTCAGTGGGAGGTTTTATTTACTTTAGCATTATGAGAAATATGAGCTTAGATTTTGGACCCAAAGTACCGAGTCCTAAGGAAATCAGATGCTTCACAAAAGGTTCAACTCTATTACAAGGAAATAGTACTTTACCTGGCGAAACCTCTTTTTTATTTCTTCATCAGTCACTTCAGGGTCAATCTGAAGAACCTAGAAAAAAATCAAGATACAAACTGTAAAGAGGGCTGGGAGCATGGCCTAGTGGTAGAGTGCTTGCCTAACATGTACAAAACCCTGGGTTCCATTCCTTGGAACCACATACTCAAAAAAGCCAGAAATGGGGCTGTGGCTGAAGTGGTAGAGTGCTAGCCTTGAACAAAAAGTATCCAAGGACAGTGCCCAGGCCCTGAGTTCAAGCCCTAGGACTGTCAAAAAAAAAAAAAATCTGTGAAGAGGAAGTGGTGCTGTAGCTCAAGGGTAGGGTAATAGCCTTGAGCTGAAGAGCTCAGGGACAGCAGCCAGGCCCAGAGTCCACGTTCTATGACCAACAACAACAACAACAAAAAAGGCATTTCTATGGCAGGGAGAATGACCAGAAATGGTGTGGCTCGAGTGGTAGAGCACTAGCACTGAAAAAGCCCAAGGACCGTGCTCAGGCCCTGAGTTCAAGCCCCAGGACTGGCAGGAAAAAAAAAAAAATTGCAAAGAGCCAGGCATGGTGGCTTACGCCTGTAATCCTAACTATTCAAAAGGCTAAGATCTGAGGATCCCTGTTCAAAGCCAGTCCAAAGCTAGCCTGGAAAGGAAAGCCACTGAGTCTCTTATCTCCAATTAACCACCAGAAAACCGGAAATAGAAGAAGTGGTGCAGTGGCACTAGCCTTGAGCTGCAGAGCTCAGGACAGTGCACAGGCTCTGAGTTCAAGTTCCATGACAAAAACAAACAAAACTGTAAAGATGGCTTCAGAATGTGGCATAAAAGTAGAGTGCTTGGGGCCGGGAGTTTGGCCTAGTGGTTAAAGTGCTTGCCTAGCATGCATGAAGACCCGGGTTCGATTCCTCGGTACCACATACATAGAAAAAAGCCAGAAGTGGTGCTGAGGCTCTAGCCTTGAGAAAGTCCAAGGACAGTGCTCAGGCCCTGAGCCCAAGCCCAGGACTGGCAAAAAAAAAAAAAAAAGTAGAATGCTTGCCTAGCATGCATGATGCCCCTGGGTTCAATTCCTCAGCTCTATATAAACAGAAAAAGTCAAAAGTGGTGCTGTTGCTCAAGTGATAGAATGTTAGCCTTGAGCAGAAGAAGCTCAGGGCAGCCAGGTGCTGTGGCTCACGCCTGCAATCCTAGCTACTCAGGAGGCTGAGATCTGGGGTTCCCAGGTTAGATTCCTTAGTACTACATACATACAAAAAGCCAGAAGTGGTGCTATGGCTCACATGGGAAGGCCCAAGGACAGTGGGGCCAGGAGTTTGGCCTAGTAGTAGAGTGCTTGTCTGGCATGCACGAAGACCCAGTTCAATTCCTCAGTACCACATACACAGAAAAAAGCTGGAAGTAGTACTGTAGCTCAAGGGTAGAGCTCTAGCCTTAAGAAAACCCAAGGACAGCACTCAGGTCCTGAGCTCAAGCCCGGGACTGGCAAAAGAAAATAATAAAATTAATTAAAAAAAAAAAAAAACTCTACAGACAACCCAGGTGCCATGACTCACGCCTATAGTCCTAGCTACTCAGGAGGCTGAGATCTGAGGATCAAGGTTCAAAACCAGCCCAGGCACAAAATGATAAGTGGGGCTTGGCTCAAGGGTAGGGTGGTAGCCTTGAGCTGAATGAAGAGCTCAGAGATACCACCCAGGCCCAGGAGAAAGGCGCTAACCTTGAGCTGAAGAGCTCAGGGACAACACCCAGGATGAGTTCCAGACCCATGACCCCCCCCCCCCCCCCACACACACACACTCACACAATCCACAGACATGTTTGTTTTTGTGATGCTGAAACTGAATCCAGGGCCAAGGGCATATCACTAACTTACATCTCTAGCCCTAGAGATATATGGTTTGGGTTTTATTGATTTTTGTGTGTCCTACGACTTGAACGCATGGCCTGGGTGCTGTCTCTGTTCAGGCTTGCTGAGCCACATGAGCCACATCTCCACTTCAAGCTTTTCTGAGAGTTTATTGGAGGAAAAAAAAAAAGTCTCACAGACTTAGCCAGGCATTGGTGGCTCATGCTTATAATCCTAGCCTCTTTAGTAGGCTGAGATCTGAGGATCACAGTTCAAAGCCAGCCTGAATAGGAAAATCTGTGAGACTCTTATCTCCAATTAATCGCAGAAAAAAAGCCAAAAGTGGCATTGTGTCTCAAGTGATAGAATGCTAGCCTTGAGCCTGAGAAGCTCAGGGACAACACCTGGGCCCAACACCTGGGGGTGGGGAAAAAAAGTCACATGTACTTTCCTACTTTAGTTGGCTTTGAAGCCCAATGCTCAGATCTCAGAACTAAAGGTTTGAAACCAGCCCAGGGAGGAAAGCAGAGAAAAAAAGATGAATATGTTTATAAGGAAGCTCCTTCTTTTTGATCAGGCACATAGCTTCTGGAGGAAGGAACGTGGAAGGAGGAAGGACACAGCTGCCTTAGCTAGCCAGATCAGCCCAATCACCCCTCTTGGTCAATAGGATAGCAGATGTCCTCTTTTTTTTTTTTCCTTTGTGTTGATACTGGGGCTTAAACTCAGAGCCTGAGAGCTATCCTTTAGTTTTTTCACTCAAGCTTGGTGTTCTACTACTTGAGCCACACCTCTACTCTCAGCTTTTTGCAGGTTAGAGATGAGTATATCCCAGACTTTCCTTTCGAGGCTATCTCTGAACTGTGATCCTCAGATCTCAACCTCCTGCACAGCTAAAATTACATTGACTCTTATGCTTTCTTAAAGACGAAGTACTTATTGTGCAAATTCCAAGTCCACCAATTTTCTCAATTCCAACTGATGCTAATTAGGTGTGTTCTAGCACAAATTTCCCTGCAGACATGAAAGGCTCTCCATCCAGGGTTGCAACAATAGTTAACTCACCTCAAATGGGTTCAAATTGAAATAAGATGAACCAGGCCGGGTCAATCTTTCAATCTGATTTTTAGACGTTAGAACGGAGTCTCTCTTCTCTATTTGTTTCACCTAAAATTAAGATTAAAAACATTAGTTCCAGGCCGGGAGTGTAGTCTCGTGGTAGAGTGCTCGCCTAAGCATGCATGAAGCCCTGGGTTCAATTCCTCAGAACCTTATACACAGAAAAAGCCAGAAGTGGCACTGTAGCAAGTGGCTGAGTGCTAGCTTTGAGCAAAAAGTGTCCCAGGCCCTGAGCACAAGCCCTGAAACTAGGGGGAAAAAAATTAGTTAAAGCCCAATAATAAACTAAATGTCTAATAATAATAATTGACATGTTCAGCAAATAATTGTCTCTCATGTGCAAGACATAAATATATGAGGAATAATTACAACAGTTACCACTTGACAATTTTAATAATATTAAAACCTTACATGTATTTATTCATTTCAGAAATCCTCTCTGGTAGATATTACTACTGTCCCCATAAGAAAACTAAGGTCTAAAGAAGTTAACTGAGGGCCAGGAGTGAGGCCTAGTGGTAGAGTGCTTTCCTAGAATGCTCAAAGCTCTGGATTCGAGTCATCAGTATCACATACAGAGAAGGCCGGAAGTGGTGCTGTGGCTCCAGTGGAAGAGTGCTAGCCTTGAGTAAGCCCAAGGACAGTCACCAGGTCCTGAGTTCAAGCTTCAGGACTTGCCAAAAAGAAAAAGATATTAACTGACTTTCGCAGCATAACTCACTGTTAGTAGATCACTTACCTAACATATTCAAAAGCTCTGAGGGCAACCCTCATTACAGCCAAAAAGTCAACTGGGGCTGGGAGTTTGGCCTAGTAATAGAGTGCTTGCCCAGCATGCACAAAGCCCTGGGCTCGATTTCTCAGTACCATATACACAGAGAAAAAGCCAGAAGTGATGCTGTGGCTCAAGTGGTAGAGCTCTAGCTTTGAGAAAACCCAAGGACAGTGCTCAGGCCCTGAGTTCAAGCCCCAGGACTGGCAAAAAAATTTAAAACAAAACAAAACAAAACAAAAAACCATAAAAAGCACTGTGTTAAGGAGAAAAACCACCTTCCTAACTCTAATACTAGAATTTGGGGAAAAGGGAGGGGGACCTTTGTCCTCAAAAGAATGGCAAGGAAAAGAAATACCAGGTATTCCCAGGAAAACATGGTTGGTACCACTGTTAACCACCAGAAAACCAGAAGTGGTCCTGTGGCCAAAATGAGTTAGAGCTCAGAGGCAGGGAGTTTGGCCTAGTGGTAGAGTACTTGCATAGAAAGCATGAAGACCAGGGTTTGATTCCTCAGTACCACATACAAAGAAAAAGTCAGAAATGGTGCTATGGCTTAAGTGGTAGAGATCTAGCCTTGAGAAAGCTCAAGGACTGTGCTCAGGCCCTGAGCTCAAGTCCCAGGACTGGCAAAAAAAAAAAAGAATTTGACTAATATAAAAGGCCATGCCAGCCTGGCACAGTGGCTCATGACTGTAATCCTAGCTACTCAAGAGGCTGAGATCTGAGGATCAAAGTTCAAAGCCAGCCCAGGCACAAAAGGACCTGAGGCTCTTATCTCCAATTAACCTTAAGAAAACAGGAAGTGGGGCTTGGCTCAAGGGTAGCCGTGGTAGCCTTGAGCTGAAGAGCTCAGAGACAGGGCCCAGGCAGAGTTCAAGTCCCATGACCCACAAAAATAAATAAAGTAAAATAAACAAATAAATAAAAAGCCATGCCTTCTAAACTCGTCCTTTTAAAATAGCACAGTCTTGGGGCCAGGAGTTTGGCCTAGTGGTTAAAGTGCTTGCCTAGCATGCATGAAGACCCGGGTTCGATTCCTCGGTACCACATACATAGAAAAAAGCCGGAAGTGGTGCTGAGGCTCAAGTGGTAGAGCTCTAGCCTTGAGAAAGTCCAAGGACAGTGCTCAGGCCCTGAGCTCAAACCCAGGACTGGCAAAAAAAAAATAAAATATAATAGCACAGTCTCTTCCAGAACACTATCTAACCTTCTTCCCAGACTTCCTTTCCCTACCAAGGATTACCACTTCTTGATGCTACCTGGGATACAGCTCAGGGACATAGCCCAGGCCCAGAGTTCAAGACCCCCCCAAAAAAAGAAAAAAAAAGCAAGATCCAGGGCCAGAGTTTGGTGTAGTGGTAGAGTGCTTGCCTAGCAGGCACTAAGATCCAGGTTTGATTCCTGGGTACCACATACATAGAAAAAGCCCAAGTGTTGCTGTAGCTTAAGTGTAGAGCTCTCGCTTTAAGAAAGCTGAAGGACTGTGTTCCAGTCCTGAGTTCTAGCCCAAGGACGGAAAAAAAAAAAAGCCTAAAATGCAAGCTCTCTGAAGTTGGGAGTTTTTCCTCTGTGCTTTACCATAGTATTCCCAGCACCATGAGAACACAGAAAACTTGGCAAGTGTTCAACAAACAGTGGTCCAGTAATGACTGAAGTCTTTTCTTAGGAACTTTCTCCATTTCAATTCAAAAAAGGTTTTGTGTGTGTGTGTTTCAATACAGAGATGAATCTGGGCACTGGTGGCTTCCACCTGTAATCCTAGGAGCCTGAGATCTGAGAATCAAGGATTGAAGCCTGCTGGGCAGAAAAATCCAGGAAACCCGTATCTCTCTTATCTCCAATTAACCAAAAAACCAGAAGTGAAGGTGTGGCTCAAGTAGTAGAGCGCCAGCCTTAAGCAAAGAGGCCAAGTGAAACATCAAGCCCCAGTAATAAGTTCCACTATAACTGCTGAGTCATTAGAAACCAATAAAGTTGAGTACCAGAACATCAACACTTTCAATTACTGCAAAAGAGACTACATTGGATGCAGTAATCCTCACCTTTAAATTTAATAATATGGAAGTACTATGAAGCAAGCAGATGAATATGTCATGATTCTATTAATTCTAAGTAGCTCACAGTCTGTTGAGCTCAGTTGGATGTAGCTCATATTCATTCTTCAAAACCACAATCACTGGGCCGGGAGTTTGGCCTAGTGGTACAGTGCTTGGCTAGCAAGCACAAAGACCCAAGGTTCAATTCCTCTGTACCACATACACAGAAAAAGCTGGAAATGGTACTGTGGCTCAAGTGGTAGAGCACTAGCCTTGAGCAAGGCTCAAGGACAGTGCGCAGGCACTGAGTTCAAGCCCCAGGACCAGCACCCCCCCAAAAAAAAAAATCAAAATCACAATCACTATAGCTGGGAATTTAGCCTAGTGGGAGAGTGCTTGGCTATCACACATGAAGCCCTGGATTCGATTCCTCAGTACCACATACACAGAAAAGGCCAGAAGTGGTGCTGTAGCTCAAGTGGTAGAGCTCTAGCTTTGAGGGAAAAAAAAAAAAAAGCTCAAGGACAGAGCCCAAGCCCTGAGTTCAAGCCCCAGGACTGGCTCAAAAAAATAAAAATAATAATAATAATCCAATCCAAGTCAGGTCAACTGCCCTGCAATGGAAGTGAAGGGCCTGCCTCCAGCTTTACTGTCACTCTATTCATTTCCGCAACACTTATTTAGTGAAGAGCTACAGAATACTAAGGCCCTGAGAGAAGCAACAGTATACAAAAGTTGAGACCAAGCTTGCTCCGGTCCTAAAGTGCCCTCAGGACGCCCAACTGCTTCACCTCCCTCTGCCTCAAGGTCCACCATCTGTAAAGCGCGGGTGCTCCGTACCTAGCGTCGGGGAGTCTCACGAACAGCCGAGAG
This sequence comes from Megascapheus bottae, assembly GCF_031878675.1. Lineage (NCBI taxonomy): Eukaryota > Metazoa > Chordata > Mammalia > Rodentia > Geomyidae > Megascapheus > Megascapheus bottae. Next base: position 67,478,911 of record NC_143514.1, on the reverse strand, counting down.
CACACAGTTCTGGGCGGAGGAGAGCACTTCTGTTTAGATGGGAATGGGGTCGGCCTCAAGTCATCCCCACCAGGGGCCCAGCAGGCCCGCAGTCCGGCGACTCCCGGGCCTGAGACACCGCCCCCGCCACACTCGAGATCGCCCTCCACCCCTCCACACACACTCGTCTTTTGTTACTTGAGGACCCCCGGCAGCCCTCAGGGGGTGGTGCGCTCACCCTCAGCCCCCGCGGCTTCAAAGGCCCAGGCCGGAGGAACCCGGCCAACGGTCCAGGCCTGGAGGCCTACTGCCTCCGCCCAGTGGGAAAGCAGGCCCGAGAGGCGTCGTCCCGGAACCACTAATATTCGCGGTGTGTTTACCTCACTGTAGAAGGTCATAAATGCTTCCTCCGTGCTGCCGCCGCCCAAAGCCCCGCTCTCCCCCGAAGCCGCCATTTTCCCCGGCTAGCCACCACGTGACCGCTCCGCGCACGCGCAACCTCACGTGACGCCAACAAGCCCGCCTCTCCGGCCCTGCCTCCGTAGTGCAGCCGCCCTTAAAGGGCCCGTAGCCTCCGGTACCGTTCCGTTCGGTTCCGTTTTTGGTTTTGTTTGGTGGTTGTTGCTGTTTAATTAATTAATTTATTTATTTTTTTGCCAGTTCTGGGCTTGAGCTCAGGGCCTGAGCACTGTCCTTGGACTTTCTCAAGGCTAGAGCTCTACCACTTGAGCCTCAGCACCACTTCCGGCTTTTTTCTATGTATGTGGTACCCAGGAATCGAACCCGGGTCTTCATGCATGGTAGGCAAGCACGTTAACCACTAGGCCAAACTCCGGGCCCATGCTGTTTAATTTAAATCTTATGGACTGGAGAGTAACTTGCCTAACAAATAAGAGGACGCTTGCCTCGCAAATGCAATGACTCCAAAATCCAGGACAAAAACAAAACAAACAAACAAACCACAATACACACAAACATAATTTGCCACTACACTGGCTTTTAGTAAAATGTGCATGACTACCTCTCTCTTCCCCCAAAACAGTCACCTCAAAAGGACATCTGGCACCCAAGTCCCTAGAACAGGTAATTTATTGTGTCTGAATTTTCCTATTCTGTATATTTTGCAAAGATGTAATCATATGAAATGTGACCTTTTGTGGCTAATTCCTCTCGTACAGCAGTTTATCCATGTCAGAATTAATTCCATTTTATTGGCTGCATTATGTTCTACTATAGGATGTTTATTATATTCATCAGTTAATTGACATTTGAGCATTTCTACCTTTTGCCTATTGTGAAATAGGGCTATGAACATAAATGCACATGTATCTGAGTGACCATTTTCAATAGAGAGAAGTGGTAAATACTCTTAGAAGTAGAATTGCTGTCATATTATAAGTTTATTTTTTTTTTTAGCCATCACTAAGCTTTTTTCCCCACAACAACTGGTCCATTCCCACCAGTAATGTGGGAATTTTCCACATGCTCATCAACAATTGTTAATTTCACTTTTTTATTTCTTTATTTTGTTTTCATGCCTACATAGAGCTTTTGCACAATTTCAACAAGAACTTCCACTGGGAGTGATGCAGGAGGTTGGGATTTGTTGTAAACATGTATGGAAATGTAACAATGAAATCCCCCTGTGTATAACTAAATAATGAAAGATAATTTAAGTCTAACTCTAGTTTCTTTTATAGGAAGCATAACACATTTCTCCCTGCTTTAATTCTGCTTTGCTAAAATAAAACCTTGCTCACTTGAAAAAGTGAGAGATGATCCACCACTGGATACTCACCCTAGGATATAATTAGCAAACAAAATATCTGAGCACCAGGGCAGGGAGTTTGGCCTAGTGGTACAGTGCTTGCCTAGCATGCAGGAAGACTCAGGTTCGATTCCTTGGTACCACATACATAGGGAAAAAAAAAAAGCTGGAAGTGGTGCTGTGGCTCAAGTGGTAGAACACTAGCCTTGAGAAAGCCCAAGGACAATCCTCAGGCCCAGAGTTTGAGCCCCAGACTGACAAAAAAAAAAAAGTGTGTATATATATATAAGCACTCAAAACAATTTCTGAAATGGGAACAACACATAAAGATTGCCTAAAACTACATGAAAGTATAACTCGATAATGGTTTTTATAAGAGATTATCATTTTCATCTTCCTGCTTCTGTTTTTCCAAGTTTTCTATAGCCAACAACTGCAAATATGATAAACAGATATTCCTTTAAATTATACAGACTATGGCAGGCAATTTCCCAGCCAAAAAGATGATCAGGGCTAGGAGTTTGGCCTAGTGGTAGAATGCTTGCCTAGCATGCACGATGACCCAAGTTCCATTCCTGGGTACCGCATACATAGAAAAAGCCAGAAGTACTGTGGCTCAAGTGGTAGAGCTCCGGCCTTGAGAAAGCCCAAGGGCAGTGTTCAGGACCTGAATTCAAGTCCCAGGATTGGCAAAAATAAATAAATGGAAAAAATATAAAACTGGGCCTGAAGAGAGAAAATGACACAGGCAAGGTCTGTAGATTTCATGAAAGTAAAGGTATTTATTATATGCATGAAAGGCAGTCCAGGCAAAGCCTTCCTTAGGCTTGTAGAGATCTACCTCTACGGTTCCCTTGTGCCACATGACTAAAACCTCCGTTACCAAGTCCGACAACGTCTTATTATCCAGTTCACAAATATTATCTCCTTATGAAAAGGTCTTGATGGCTTCTCAAGGTAAAATGTGGAGAGAGAGGGATCAGCACAGGGAGAAATGGCTGATGGCAGAGGACTAAGAAGGTCAGGAAAGGTGTCTCAGGTGGAATTTAAGGTGGGATCTGAGACTAAAACGTCATGTAACGAGCAACAAGGAGACCTTGACATCTGCTTCCAGACGAGTTTATTCCTGCAAGTTTTGTCACGCTGGAGGTCGGTAATTCCGGACATCCCCACCAAGACACAGTTTCCCCAACTCTTCATTTCCTAGTTTATAGATGCTGGAAGGACGGAGTCCTTGAAGGTTTTTGTTTGCATCAGGTACTGTTCCCCGGAGTTTGTAATATCAAGGTCCCCTAGAGGTTAGGGTGCAGGCCACGCCCCTTTCTCCTGGGCGGTGCGCGGAGAAAGTCGGGTTTCCAACGCCGGGTCGTCTCCTGTTACCTTCTGCATCAGTAGTTCCTGGTCCAACGACACTGAAACCCTAGGGAGCCGTTGGCTAAGAATAGCCCCGCCTCCTTCCGGATTCGCTGATGCCTGAAGAAACCCCGCCTCCTCTCCATCCGGATTCGCCACTCCCACGTCCATCTCGGTCCTTACGCCGAACCGATTGGCTGCGTAGCCATCCTGGTAGTGAGCGCGCACACAGAAGCGGGCACGCTGAGGACTAGAAAGGTGCTGCGCTAGTCACGATGGCTGGCTCGGTGTTGGCGGCTCGGGCGCGGCTCGGCGTCTGGGGATGGAGGGCCGTGCAAACCCGAAGCTTCAACTCCGACCGGGTACGCTGCCGTGGCATCCATCGCCCTATCCCGGAATGCAGTTTTCACTTTCCCCTCTTCACTGTTACCAATGTTCTGATCTCTCCCCTCCCCCGCCTCTCTCTCTCGGCAGCCGGATGATCTTGACCGGGGCGCAGGCGCCATCCGGGAAGCCGGCGGGGCCTTCGGAAAGAAAGAGAAAGCCGAAGAAGATCGATACTTCCGGTGAGGCCTACCCAGCCCCTTATCGCCCAGCCAAGCCTCCTTAAGCTTTCAGTCCCCCCACCTCTCCGTACCTGGTGCCTTGGGATTCCCTTCCTCCCCAGCCCCACCCCGGCTCCCACAAGCAGGACTTCTAGGCCCCGAGCCCATTACAACGCCGCCGTTGAGAACCGTCCCCCACCCCGTTACCAAATATACTTTGTACAGGATGCTCTCATTCCTTTGACAACAATACCGGCGCCCCCAACCCATGCTATTGTCCGTGCTGGGCACCAGAACCCCCAGCCCACGCGTCTTCCCCACCTCGAAATCCTGCAAAACTCCCCCAGATTGTTCGAGCCTACATGCTACCCTCCAATACTTGTATACATTCTGGGCCTGACCCCTTCAACCCTCACCCACCTCCATTCCCTGACTCTCCCACACATGCCTTTCCTTCCCAAGCTCACACAGTTCCCTAAGTCTTCAGACCCGAACGCCGGCGTCAGACCTCCCAAATGCTAGACAGTAGGTCCTAGGAACTGCTAGTGTGACCCACCCCTTCTGGAGACTTTCCCCTTCCTGAAACCAGCCCAAATCCTGGGATTGTAGACTGCTCTCTTCTGTTTTGGAGCATGGAGTGGCTTGCAACCTTTCTATGAATTACCTTTAACTGACTTCTGCTTGCTTTGAAGAGCAGCAAGGGGCTCTAGCTAACTAATCTTGCTTCTGCTTCACCTCTGATGTGTGTGTCTTCTTAAGAATTATCTTGAGGTGCTTGCTGCCAAGTGTAACTTCATGATAGAGTGCTTGCGTAGCATGCATGTGTACCATCTACAGCACTGGGGTCGGGGGTGTTGGGGGGGGCATTTATTATCAGAAGCTTAGCATGGTAGCACAGGCCTGTAATTCCAGCACAAGGAAAGCTGACTGAAGGTGGAGAAATTCAGTTCAAGGTTGGCCTGACCTACACATGTTGATGGTGACACTGCACATGCAAGTGATCCTTCTTTAAACCTTCTCAGTGGATTGTGTGTTTCTCTAGTCAAAAGAATACCAGGGCAAATTGGAGTAGGAGACAGATATTTGTTCCTTAACACATCTCTGAAAAGAAGAACTCACAATGCATACACTTTTGGACACAAGCCTCAAGAAAATGAAATTATTTTCTCCTCTTCTTTAGATACACTTAGAGGCAGAATCTGGTGGCTCATGCCTATAATCCTAGCTACTCAGGAGGCTGAAATCTGAGAATAAAAGGTAGAATGAATGGATGGTCAGCAGGATTGGGATGCTAGTTACTTGCCTTGGTTATTTCAGGCTATGTATAGAGATGTTTTGAGGAAATAAACCTTGAACCACTATGTCTTTGTAGAGAGAAGACTAAAGAGCAATTGAATGCCTTGAGGAAACACCATGAAAATGAGATTGAGGAGCATAAACAGGAGATTGACCGTCTGCAGAAGCAAATTGAACGGCATAAGAAGATGATCAAAAAACTACAAAAAGATGATTAAAGGCTCACAGATCCCCAAAGAATGGCATGGATGGTCGTTGGCTTCTATGTAGGCACAGTTCTGTTAAAATACTTGGTCTGTGTACTACTAGCATAATAAATTTTGATCAGCAAATAGTCTGATGTCTTCTATCTGAAGAGTAATGGAGAGATAGACACTACTTGTTAAAGTAATTGCACAGTGATGGAGACTGAATATGATGACACTTTATATACATAATACATCTCATACAGTTTTAATAGGAAGGCTATCCCATAAAGGATTCTTTCTTTCTTTCTTTCTTTTGTCCTGGGGCTTGAACTCTGGGCCTGGGTGTTGTCCCTAAGCACTTCAGCTCAAGCCCTACTCCTTGAACCACAGCACCACTTCCAGTTTTCGCATGGTTAATTGGAGGTAAGATTCTCATGGATTTTAGTGCCCAAGCTGGCTTTGAACTTCAGTCCTCAGATCTCAGCCTCCTGAGTAGTTAGGATTACAGGCGTGAGCCACTGTGCCCAGATCCAAAAAAAAATGAAAAAAATGATTTCTATCTTATATCAAAGGAGGAAAATAGGAAATTAAGAAAGCCACACCTATAACCTAACCACTCAGGAGGCTGAGATCTAAGGATGGAGGTTTAAGCAAGCCTAAGCTGACAAATCTGATGTATTCTTTTTTTTTTTTTCTTTTTTTTTTTGCCAGTCCTAGGCTTGAGTTCAGGGCCTGAGCACTGTCCTTGGACTTTCTCAAGGCTAGAGCTCTACCACTTGAGCCTCAGCACCACTTCTGGCTTTTTTCTATGTATGTGGTACTGAGGAATTGAACCCAGGTCTTCATGCATGCTAGGCAAGCACTTTAACCACTAGGCCAAACTCCCAGCCCCCAAATCTGATGTATTCTTACCTTCAGTTAACCAACAAAAGCCAAAAGTGGGCTGGGCACTGGTGGCTCATGCCCTTAATTTTCACTACTTTAGGAGGCTGAGACCTGAGAAGTGTGTATCAAAGCCAGCCCAGGCAGGAGAGTTCATCAGACTTATTTCCAATTAACCACCAAATAAAATCTTAAAGAGGAGCTGTGGCTCAAGTAGTAGAGCACTAGCCTTGAACTGAAAGGCTCAGAGGCTGTGCCTTAGGCCCTGAGTTCAGGCCACAATACCAGCACACACATATGTCACATACAGTTAAGAACACTCTAGTAGATCATTTATTAGCAAACTATTTTGAATTCACTGGCTCATGTCCTTTGTTCAGTTAGAAGTCATTATTCCAAGACTCTTGTTACTCAAGGCCTTCAGGTCCATTGAGTGACAAAAGCTTGGAGACATCACTGACCTAGCCTGTGGAACTAGGCACCAGATGGCTGATTTCAAAGTTTACTTGCTCAACACTTTGAATTACAATGCTGATGGCAGACTTGAGTGCAGAGATGATTAAGGTGACCAAAAACAAAATAAACTGAAAGGCTGAGAGAGTAGCCTAGTGGTAGAATGCTCACCTAGCATGCACAAAGCCCTGGATTCAATTCCTTGGTACCACATAGACAGAAAAAGCTGGAAATGGTTTTATGGCTCAAGTGGCAGAGCACTAGCCTTGAGCAAAAAGTGTCCAAGAACAGTGCCCAGGCCCTGAGTTCAAGCCCCAGGACTGACAAAAAAAAAAAAGATAAACTCAAAGATGAAGTACAAGATAGGACTGTAGTGATAATACAATTGCTAAGCCTGTGATAAAGCCCTGAGTTCAATCCCCGGCACCACAAAAAAAGAAAAAACTCAAGTTTTTTGTTGTTATTGAGTTTGTGTGTGTTTGTTTTTGTAGGTTTTGTTTTTTTGTTTTACTTTCTTGTTCTTTTTGAATTTAGGGCTTCATGCTAGGCAGTTACTCTTCCATGTGAACCATGCTCCCAGTCCTACATTTTGTTGTTTTTTGGAGTTTTTTTTTCTTTTTTTTTTTTTGTTGTTGTTTTGGGGTTTTTTGTTGTTGTTGTTTTTGAGAAAAGGTTTCATTACATAGTTCAGGCTGCCTCAAAGCAAGGGTCATGATACCTACCTGACTGAATAGTTTTTGGTCATCAGTCATTTGCTCTTATATCTGATAAAAAGCCAACACACTGGATATTAGTGGCTGAGATCTGAGGATCAAGGTTCAAAGTCAGCTCACACAGAAAAGTCCATGTGACTTACTTCTATTTAACCAGCAAGAAGATAGAAATGGAAGCTTGATTCAATTAGTAGAACCCCAAACCGTGAGCAGGAAAAAAAAAACAAGTTCAAGCTCTAGAACTGGCACACATACACACTCACACAGAGCTAACACTGAAATCAAAGGAATTAATTGGTCCAGTGTATTTTCTTCTACCTTCCAAACAAACTGAGGTCAAGTGATTCTGGTACCAATGCTCTGCATTTCTCTACATTTGTAGCCCAAGTAAGCAAGTTACCTCTTGGGAAAAAGAAGAAATGTAGGGATCTTTTTGTTGTTGTTGTTTTTTGCTAGTCCTGGGGCTTGAACTCAGGGCCTGAGCAATGTCCATGGGCTCTTGAGCCACAGCACCACTTCTGGCTTTTTTCTCTGTATGTGGTATCAAGGAATCAAACCTAGGCCTTGGTGCATGCTAGGCAAGCACTCTACCACTAGGCCAAACACCTGGTTCCAGTACTGAGTTCTTAATGTTGCTAAATAGATAAAAATTGAAGACATATCAAGGTAGAAGCCAAGAAAATGTAGTATTACAGCAAAAGAAGGAAGGATAAAGAGACAGTACACTTGCCCAGACCTGTCTTGGGCACCTCTGATAACAGATACAAAGACTACTCTAGCATCACAGGTATTTATGGTAAGAAATTTGAGGTGTGGCTCAAGTTTACCTTAAGGTAAAGACTTGCCTTTGAGCTGACACACCTGGAATGTTTTGTCATTCTTGCTGCTATACTGTTTTGTCAATTAGCCAGGGATTTTTGAGGTTGTCCTCATAAACTTAGTCATTAATACTTTGGCATCCCTTCAAACACAGGATGGACTCAGTCACCTGCTCCTGCTAAGACAGCTGTTCCTTCCCCAACATCTTGAATATGGCTTCAAGACCATAAAGATCCCCATTTCAGGAAGGAAATAAAAAAGACGAAGGACATTTTTCAGGTGATAGGACATACATGATGCCTTGGGTTCAAATCACAGTACTGAAAAGAAAAATACCTTACTTAATGTAAGATATTTATTTGCACAGCCTCAGGTTCAGAGACTACAGCAGAAAACCTAGCCCTGCCCTCACTGAGCTTACATCATGTAAGGAACAAATGAAACTGAAGGAACCAAAAGTGAAGGGAACAAAATCATTGCATAGAGTGTGACCTACTAAAGTTGTCATTGTACAGAGCTAGCTAATCAGATGAGCTATGAAGATCCTGTGCAATTCACACTGAAGGCTAACAGCAAGAGCTGTGGGAACATGAAAGTGACCAGTATTGTTGGGATCACAGGTCCCTGGAGATCAGATTCAGTGTTGCCAGATCTTTCTGTTTCCTAAGAGAAATGAAGCAAAAAATCATGAATGAGACTTATTATGAGAGGTTGTGCAACTAGTAGCATAACCTGAACATATCTATTTCTGAACATTCTATTCCATTGGTTATGCAAATTGTCTGACTTTGGCCTAGTCTTATTTAGATAAATGAACATTCAAGTTAATGAGTGCTAGAGCTAGGCACTGCGGCACACACCCATATTCCCAGCTACTTGGGAAGCCAAGTGGGGAGATTCCTAGAATCTAGGCATCAGCTGCCAGCTTAGGCAACATAGCAAAGAACAAAAGAACAAAGTTAATGGCTGGTTTTTTGTTATTGTTGTTTGTTCAGTTTTTTTTGTTTGGTGTTTGGTTTTTGTTTTTATTTTTTGCCAGTCCTGGGGCTTGAACTTAGGACCTGGGAACTGTCCCTGAGCTTTTGCTCTAGGCTAGCACTCTACCACTTGAGCCACAGCAACACTTCTGGTACTGAAGAATTGAACCCAGGGCTTCATACATACTAGGCAAGCACTCTAGTACAAAGCCACAATCCCTGCCCGTGACTTTTTTTTTTGTTTTTTTTTTCTACCAAAGAAGGTAGCTGTTCTAAAAGAAACTGGAAGATGGGCACTGGTAGCTCAGGCCTGTATCCTTACTACTCAGGAGGCTGAGATCTGAGAATTGTAGTTCAAAGACAGCCCAAAAAGTCCTTCAGAGTACAGAACCAGCAAAAAGCTGTTTCTAGTTCTAGTGGTGTGGCAAGGCCTCCAGTTCAAACTCCAATGCAGGAGTGGGAGGGAGTGTGGAGAGTGAATAAGAAACTCTGATTCTAATCTCCACCCTGTGGTGATTGCCTTACACTTTGACCTTGAGTATGTAGCTCAGTGAGGCCTGAGTAGAAGAAAGCAGAGAACTGGAGATGTAGCTCAGTGCTAGAATGCATACCAGGCATTCTAGAAAAATAAGTATTCAACCATGTGTCCACATTTGTTCGCTCTCTCTCCATCTCTCCTTCCCTCCCTCTCTCTCCCCTCCCCTCTCTCTTTCACACACACACACCACACACACACACACACACACACACACACACACACACAGAAAGGAACACTAGGATATCATGGGGGCTTTGAATGCCAGATTAAGGAATATTGACCTTGTTCCGGGATTTCAAACCCAGGTCACTATAGGGGCCAGGTAGGAGTTCAGTGTGCCATATGCTGTAGAAGCTGAGACCTAGAGAAGAGAAGCCCGACTTCTATGCATGGCTCATGGTCCCTGGAATTCAGACTTGGGGTTACTAGATCTCCCTGTTTCTCTAAGAGACTCCATAAAACTAGACATCTTGTATGAACTCTCCCAACTTTTAAGTCTCATCAACTTACTAATTTTTTAAAACACAGTGTACTAAATAATTTATATACCAAGATATGTCCTGTCATATGTTCAACTACAACCTGGACAGTGCAAGCAAGAAAGATTTGTGCCTGTTTGTGACTTGGTCAGAGTTATTTTCAGATGTCTCCGCCTGTCTGAGCTATTTATACTTGCTTCTGTCTCCTTTGCCTCTTTGATTCCTGCTGCCAGATTTTAGGCATGATTCAGTTTAGCACTCCCCTCCCCTAACCCTTCCCACATTCTCACCCCCTTCCACCTCTACCATTAATCATGTTCCAAGAAATAAATGTTAATTTTTGTTTCTTTGTGTTTGAACTCAGGGTCTGGCACTGTCCTTTAGCTCTTTGCTCAAGCCTAGTTCTCTACCACTAGAGCCACAGCTCCACTTCAGATTTTTTTTTTTGATGGTTTATTGGAGATAAGTATCATAGACTTTCCTGAGTAGGAAAGTCTAATATCAATACTCTGATTTCAGCCTCCTGAGTAGCAAAGATTACATGTATGAGCCACCAGAGCCAAACTTTAAAATAATTTAATTCATATTTATTTCTCCCCATGTTACCACTGTGTATGTGTATGTGTGTATGTGTGCGGTTCTGGTCCAGGGCTTGAACTCAATCCCGGGAGCTGTCTCTGAACATCTTTGACTCAAGGCTAGTACTCTACCACTTGAGCCACAGTGCCGCTTCTGGCCTTTCTGAATAATTTATTGGAGACAAGACTCTAATGAACTTTCCTGCCTAGGCTGGCTTCAGACTGGGAATTCAGATCTCAGCTTCCTGAGTAGCTACGATTACAGGCATTAGCTACCAACAACCTAGCTTAGAAATAAAGCATGCGGGGGGGGGGGGGGGGCGGGAGTTTGGCCTAGTGGTTAAAGTGCTTGCCTAGCATGCACGAAGACCTGGGTTCGATTCCTCGGTACCACATACATAGAAAAAAAAAAAAGCCAGAAGTGGTGCTGAGGCTCAAGTGGTAGAGCTCTAGCCTTGAGAAAGTCCAAGGACAGTGCTCAGGCCCTGAGCTCAAGCCCAGGACTGGCAAAAAAAAAAAAAAAATGGGAGTTTGGCCTAGTGGTAGAGTGCCTGCCTAGCATGCACAAAGACCCAGGTTCAATTCCTCAGTACCACATACATAGAAAAAGCCAGAAATGGTGCAGTGGCTCAGGGTAGAACACTAGCCTTGAGGAAAGCCCAAGGACAGTGCTCAGGCCCTGAGCTCAAGCCCAGGACTGGCAAAACCAAAAAAAAAAAAAAAAAAAAAAAAGAAATAAAGCATGCGGGACCGGGAGTTTGGCCTAGTGGTTAAAGTGCTTGCCTAGCATGCATGAAGACCTGGGTTCGATTCCTTGGTACCACATACATAGAAAAAAGCCGGAAGTGGTGCTGAGACTCAAGTGGTAGAGCTCTAGCCATGAGACAGTCCAAGGACAGTGTTCAGGCCCTGAGCTCAAGCTCAGGACTGGCAAAAAAAAAAAAAAACAGTTCCTCAGTACCACATACACAGAAAAAATAACTAGAAGTATGCTGTGGCTCAAATGTTAGAATGCTATCCTGGAGAAAGTTCAAGGACAGTGACCAGGCACCAAAAAAAAAAAAAAAAAAAGCTGGGGGCGGTGGCTCACACCTGTAATCCTAGCTACTCAGGAGGCTGAGATCTGAGGATTGTGGTTCAAAGCCTGTCTGGGCACTAAAGTTCATGAGAGTCTTATCTCCAATTAACCACCAGAAAGTCAGAACTGGTGCTGTGGCTCAAGGAGTAGGGCAGTGGCCTTGAACTGAGGTGTTCAGGGACATCTCCCAGGCCCAGAGTTCAAGTCCCACAATTAACAAAAAAAAAATTAAAGTTTTAAAATAGATTAGAGGGGCTGGGATTGTGGCTTAGTGGTAGAGCTCTTTCCTATTCCTATTGTGCATGAGGCCCTGGGTTTGATTCCTCAGTACCACATAAACAGAAAAAGCCAGAAGTGACCCTGTGGTTCAATGTTGTAGAGTTTTAGCCTTGAGAAAAAAGAACCTTAGGGACAGTGTCCATGCCCTGAGTCCAAGCCCCAAGGGAAAAAATGAGATTAGAGTTATAACTCTTGGTAGAAGATTTACTACTCATAGGACCCTGGGTTTAATCCTCAGTGGTAACTGAACTCTCAGCACTGACAGCTTGAGTCAGGAAGATTATCAGCCAATCTTGGCTATGTCTTTCTTTCTTTTGTTTCCAGCCTTGGGCATTTTCAGGGTTAGAGCTCTATCACTTGAGCCACAGTACACTTCCAGCTTTTTCTGTATATGTGGTACTGAGGAATCAAACTCAGGGCTTCATGAATGCTAGGCAAGCACTCTACCATTAGGCCAAACTCCCAATCCTTGGCTATGTCACTTTTTAAAACAGTTATGTTTAAGGCCAGGCACCAGTGGCTCATACCTGTAATCCTACCTACTCAAGATGCTGAGCACTAAGGATGGTGGTTTGAAGCCAGCCCCGACAGGCAAGTCCATGAGACTCTTATCTCCAGCTAACTACCAAAAAGCTGGAAGGAGAGATGTGGATCAAGTGACAGAGTGCTAGCTTTGAGCAAAAGAAGCTCAGGGAGAGTGCCCAGGCCCTGAATTCAAGCCCTAGGACTGGGAAAAAGAAGGAGGAGGAGGAAGAGGAGGAGGAGGAGGAGGAGGAAGAGGAGGAAAGGAGAAGAGGAGAAGAGGAGAAAGAAAAAGGAGGAAGGAGGGAAGGAGAGGAGAGATTGTGTGATTGTGTGTATACACTGTGTTCTAGAAAATCAAAAATTTGAAATTGGACTATATATATATCTATATCTGAGTGCAATGTCACATGCCTGTAATTCTAATACTCAGGGTTACTTAGCTTTATGAATGTCTAGGATGACAGGACTGAGTCACTGGTACCCAGTATTAAGTTAAAATATCAAGTGAAGTAGATTGCTCTGGCCTATGATTGCACTGGACAGGTTGAGGCAGTGGCTTATACCTATAATCCTAGCTACTCAGGAGGCTGAGATCTGAGGATCAAGGTTCAAAGCCAGCCCAGGCAACTAAAAAGTTTCTGAAACTCTTTTTTTTTTTTTTTTGCCAGTCCTGGGCTTGAGCACAGGGCCTGAGCACTGTCCTTGGACTTTCTCAAGGCTAGAACTCTACCACTTGAGCCTCAGCACCACTTCCGGCTTTTTTCTATGTATGTGGTACCGAGGAATCGAACCCGGGTCTTCATGCATGCTAGGCAAGCACTTTAACCACTAGGCCAAACTCCCGGCCTCAGTTTCTGAAACTCTTATCTCCAATTAATCACCAGAAAACTGAAAGTGGCACTGTGGCTCAAGCAGTAGGGCATAGCCTAGAGCTGAAGAGCTCAGGGACAGCACCCAGGCCCAGAGTTCAAGTCCCATGACCGAACACAACAACAACAAAAAGAGTATTGTGAGTTTGAGGCCAGTTCATGCCACATAGCAAGATCCTATCTCAAGGGGAGAAAAAACATTTTTTTAAAGCTCTACTTCAGGGATTTATATCTGTAATATTTCTCAGGAGGCTGAGATCTGAGGATCCTAGTTTGGAATTAGCCAAGGAAGACAAATCTGAGACTCTTTTTTTTTTTTTTTTTTGCCAGTCCTGGGCTTGAGCTCAGGGCCTGAGCACTGTCCTTGGGTTTTTTCCTCAAGGCTAGAGCTCTACCACTTGAGCTTCAGCACCACTTCTGGCTTTTTTTTCTATGTATGTGGTACCGAGGAATCGAACCTGGGTCTTCATGCATGCTAGGCAAGCACTTTAACCACTAGGCCAAACTCCCGGCCAAATCTGAGACTCTTATCTCTCAGATAACCAGCAAAAAGCTGGAACTAGAGTCATGCTCAATGTTAATTATTAGCAATTAGAGATAGAATGCAAGGCACTGAATTCAAGCTCCAGAATAGAAACAAAAACAACTAACCAAGGGAGGATGGGGCTGTTAGGGCAGGGGATGAAGCTCAGAATAGGGCTACTTGCCTAGCATTTGAGAGGGCCTGGTCAGAAACTGTACTGGAACAAGCAAAAGTCTTAAAATTTAGCAGAGAGCCTGGTGGCTCATTCCTGTAATCCTAGCTACTCAGGAGACTGAGATCTGAGGATCATGGTTCAAAGACAGTACAAGACTCTTACCTCCAATTCATCCCCAGGAAACTGGAAGTGGTGCTATGGCTCAAGATGGTACAGTGAAAGCCTTGAGCAAAAGAGCCCAGGAACAGTGCCCAGGCCCAGAATTCAAGCCTCACCACCAACAACAAAAAATAGTCTTACCGACACCTGTAATCCTAGCTATTCAGGAGGCTAGGTCTGAGGATCACGGTTCAAAGCCAGTCTTGGCACGAAAGTACTATGATACTCTTTTTTTTTTTTTTTGCCAGTCCTGGGTTTGAGCTCAGGGCCTGAGCACTGTCCTTGGACTTTCTCAAGGCTAGAGCTCTACCACTTGAGCCTCAGCACACTTCCGGCTTTCTTCTATGTATGTGGTACCAAGGAATCGAACCCGGGTCTTCATGCATGCTAGCTAGGCAAGCACTTTAACCACTAGGCCAAACTCCTGGCCCAGTACTATGATACTCTTATCTTCAATTAACCACCAGAAAACTGGAAGTGGTGCTGTGGCTCAAAGTGTAGAGCACTAGCCTTGAGCTGTAGAGCTCAAGGACGGCACCTAGGCCCAGAGTTCAAGCCCCACAACCACCACCACCACCAATAAAAAACTTACTGGCTGAGAATGTGGCTTAGTAGTAAAGTGCTTGCCTAGCCCTGGGTTCAATTCCTTAGTACCACATACACAGATAAAGCTGGAAGTGGCACTTTGGCTCAAGTTGAGCAAAAGACACTCAAGGATGGTGCCCAGGCACTGAGTTCAAACCCCAGGACAGGCCAAAAAGAGAAAGAAGGGGGGGAGAGAAAGCAAGAGAGATCCATACACACAAAAGAAAAAAAGAAAAGGAGAGAAAGGAAGAAGAAGGAAAGAAAGATATCTTAAAATTTAGAAAATATATTTTAATTTTTTTATGGGTCATGGGACTTGGACTAGACCTGGGTGCTATCCCCAATCTCTTCAGTTCAAGGCTATCACCCTACCCCTTGAGCCTCAGTGTCACTTTTGGTTTTCTGGTGGTTAACTGGAGATGAGTCTTACAGACTTTAATGCCCAGGCTGGTTTTGAACCAGGATCCTCAGATCTCAGCCTCCTGAGTAGCTAGGATTACAGGCTGGAGCCACTGCACCCAGCTTAGAAAATTGATTTTAACATCTACAAACCACTCATCTTTCCAAACTGTTGTTTCCTCTGTATAACCATATACACACTTATAAAATCATCCTAAAAGTATCTTTGTACGACTTGTTTTATTTTCCTTTAACTTACTAAATCCTGCATATTTTTGAATTTCAAAGTATTAGCGTTAACTCCTGTTAGTCCCTGTGGCTGTTTATTACTACAATTATTCCACTTTGATGGGCATTCTGGTTGCTTCCCATTAGCCGAGGTTACAATAACAAAGCATTGATCAGCAATAAATAAATACTAGCTAAGACCAGAAAGTCTAAAAACCATTAAAAAAAAAATCACAAAGGGAAGTTCAGGATTGGTGACTAACGCCTGTAATCTTAGCTACTGAGTAAATTGAGACCAGGGAGACCTAGGTTCAAAGTCAGCTCAGGCAGAAAACCTGGGGGGTGACCCCATTTTCAATTAACCAGCAAAAATGCTAGACTGCATAAGTGGCTCAGCGATGGGAAGCCCTTGAGTTGAAACCACAGCACTGACAAAAAAAGAGAAAAAGGGAGAGAAAAAAAAAAAAAACAGAAAAAGTGCAAGAAGCCGAAAGCAGGGCGGAGAGGAAGGAGAGGCCAGTGGGCGAGGCGCACACCAATCAGAACCTGGTTGATAGGCAGAGCCCGAAGAATTTGGAGAGATTCCCCGCCCCTCAAACAGCTGAGGGGATTAGCCTTGGTAACTAGCCTGGAAACCCGCCTTGGCCTATCCTGAGCGCCGCTGCGGGCTGCTATTGGCTAACAGAAAACACGCCCACCTTCCCGCTCATTGGCTATCGCGGTTGACATAAGAGGAGCCTGTTGCTGAGCAAAAAAAAAAAAAAAAAAAAAAAAGAATACTTGCAGCTTTTGATGAGACTAAAAACACTAAGAGTGTCTTTGGAAAAGAAAGAAAATAACCAGTTACTGTTTATTAAGCTCCTGTTTAATATTTAAACTTAAATAGTAATAGTGATAGCCACCTTTTGCGATCAGAGTTAGATACGTTAGAATTAGGTAACTTTATGCATATATACAACAGCAGGCTTATTGAACACTTCATTTGCACCAAATCTTATTAAAGAGTTTACATATTCTAGCTCCCAAGCTCACAAAACCCTTTTCATGCTAGGTGCTGGCAGCTCAATGAGCCTGTAATGCTAGCTAATCAAGAGGCTAAAATCAGGTTCAAAGCCAGCCCAGAAGGAAAGTCCCTGAGACTCTTTTCTCCAAGTAAACCAGCAAAATGTTGAAAGAGGAAGTGTGGCTCAAGTGGAAAAGTTCAAGCCTGGAGGAGTGTGAGGGGGGCAACTAAGGAACAGCACAAGTAACTTTTCATTGTCTATTTTAACATCAACAGGAAACAGGTTCAGAGCAGTGAAGTGACTTGCCTAGGTCCACACAGCTCAAAAGGGCCAGATTTGAATCCTTTTTCCTGGATTCTAGGTCCAGCTTTGGGATTGAGGGTACATTAGTTTTTTTTTTAAGGGATAAGGAGAGATGGGTCAATTGAGGAAGAAAAGCTAGGACAGGTCTCAGGGTGGCTGTCAAAATGAGAAATACAACAGGACCGTGGGTGGCTCAAGCCTTTAATCCCTACTCATGAGGCTGATATCTGAGGGGTCATGGTTCAAAGCCAGCCAGTGCAGAAAAGGCTGTGAGTCTCTTACCTCCAATTAGCCACCTAAAAAAAGGAAGTAGAGCTGTGGCTTAACGTGGGGGAGTGTTATACTTGAGCAAAAAAGCTCACAGACAGTGCCCAGGTCCTGAATTCAAGCCCCACCACCGACAAAAGAGGAGGCGTACAGAAATGGAGATCGGGGAGAAAAGACATCAGAACAAAGGGAGAAATTGTGGCGGGAGGCTGCTGAGGGCAGTCTGTTAAAGTGTTGGTGACCCTTGGAGGAGGGGTTTCAAGACTTTAGTGTTTACCCTGCAAACAACTTGTGGGTGGGAGGGGGGGCTCTTGATAGATTTCCTTGTCCTGGAATGAGGGAGTAAAGTCAATATAATTCAAAGCCCATTTCAGAGTGTGAAACCTGCTTTGGGGGGCATTGGAACACTCACAGGAATCACGATTTTTGTTAGCCATGGCTGAGCCTCCATTCAAGACCAGAGCCAGTGACATGGAATCTGATCATCCAGTGCTTTGGGGCTGTCCTCTGGCCTCCCTTTTTCAGTTCATCCTGATTCAGATATATCATGGTTGCCCTGCAGGGGGTGCTGACAGCTAACTTGGCCAACAAACATGCCCTGAAACTCCCAGCAATTGCCCCAAAGCTCAGTGGTTCATAAACTAAGATATATATATATATATATAAATATATGGCTGCTTCTTTTAAAGCAGAAGGTTTCTGTCCTCAATATCTAGTCGAGGAAGGTAAATTGCACACATTCCCCACCAGTTCTCCAGTTGGACTGGGGTGGGTGAGGGGAGTGAGGGCTAACCAGTTTGGGTGACAAGGCTTAAAAACTAGCATCTGAGGGCTGGGAGTTTGGCCTGGTGGTAGAGTGTTTGCCTAGCATGAATGAAGACCCAGGTTTAATTCCTCTGTACCACATACATTAAAAAAAAGCTGGAAGTGGTGCTGTGGCCCAAGTGGTAGAGTACTAGCCTTGAGGAAAAATGCTCAGACCCTTGAGTTCAGTCACTAGGACTGGAGAAAAAAAAAAAAAGAAAGAAAGAAAGAAACAACCAGCATCTGAGTTGGATGACTCCTTAGAAGTGCTCTTAGGAGAGAGTTGGCTGTTTCTGGAGTCTGTGGTAGTCTTAGCAGTCCAGTTCCCTAAAGCACAACTGGGGAGGGAGACGTGGAGTTTCAAAGTCCTTTGTGCTTTTTGACAGCTCAAGACCTGTCAGTCCCATGAGGGAAGGACCTGGCCAGGTGCCTCATCCATGCCTGCTTTATGAGTAAGGGCATGAATATGTGACTAAGCCTTGGGGCTGGGGCTGTTTTGGCTTTATCAAACCAGTTTGAGAAGGATTCTTTCCTAAAAGCTTCCCTGAGGAAGAAATTGTATCTGAGATTGGGTTCAAGAGTAGAAAAACAGTGTTCAGAAATGATATCAGAATTGACACGTCACAATCCTCCCCACCCCCAAAGATTAGTACAAGGTCATTAGGGGAAAAGTGATCCCCAGAATTTGAGATAAAGAAATTAATTCAGGAAGAATATATACAAAATAGATGAGAAGCCTATTAGATTCCTAATCTAAGAGGATCTGAAGCTGCAGAACTCTCAAAAGCATTCCAAGTCTAATCTACACAGAGTCTTCAGGACTGGAATGTGATTGAGGAATAAAAATAGCTTGGGCCAATCAGTGGCCTCAACATAGCTGATGCAAGAGTCCAGAAAGGATAGCAACCAGAGGAGGTCTTGACTAAACCAAAAAGACTATGTATGGGGGAGGGGAGGAATGTGTCCTCTTCCTTCCAAGGCTCCACTGGGCTTCTAGCTTCACCACTGAATTTCAAGAGCCCAACACAGCACCTGATACACACTAAATGGTTGACAAATATTTACTGAATGAAAGAGGGAAGGAAGGAGCAGAATGCTCCAAGTAGAGCCAGTTCAGTGATTCATCTTTTCTCTGATATAGCCTTCTTCTGCTATAGCCATCTTCTGATGATAACTTGGCTTCCACAAAGAGGATATGCTGGCCCATCAATTAGAAACCACTTGACAGTTATGTTTCTCATTCCTCGTTAATATTTCTCCATTAAGCATCAGTTACATGTACTGGCCTGCTACTACATACTCACACCCGTGTCTCATTATTGGTGGGGTGGTTTCTGTTAGGGAGTCATTCAGGGTTTGAATACTCAGTGGATTACTAAGCTGTCCTACCTCTGCCAACACATCTTGAGTTTTAGTGTTGTCATCTGTTAAATGGGGACATAATGTCGAATTCCTCAGGTTGTAGTGAGAGTTCCCTGGGGCAATGGAGGAATCCATGAACTCTCCATGTAACACAGTAAATGTTAACATGTGTGGCTCTTTTTTTTTTTTTTTGCCAGTCCTGGGCTTGAGCTCAGGGCCTGAGCACTGTCCTTGGACTTTCTCAAGGCTACAGCTCTACCACTTGAGCCTCAGCACCACTTACGGTTTTTTTCTATATGTGGTACCGAGGAATCAAACCCCGGTCTTCATGCATTCTAGGCAAGCACTTTAACCACTAGGCCAAACTCCTGGCCAGTGGCTCTTTCTTTTTACAACTCCTCTCTCTGTCTCTCTTTTTGATGCCAATTCTAGGGCTTGAACTCAGGGACTAGGGAGTGTCCCTTAGTTTTTGTGCTCAAGTCCGGTACTCTACCACTTGAGCCACATTTCTACTTCTGGCTTTTTGGTGGTTATTAGAATTAAGAGTCTCCTGGATTTCCCTGCATGGCTTTTTTTTTGGGGGGGGGGGTAAGTCGTGGGGCTTGAACTCTGGCCCTGGGCACTGTCCCTGAACTCAAGACTACCACTTTGAGCCACAGCACCACTTCTGGTTTTCTGGTGGTTAATTGGAGATAAGAGTCTCACAATACTTTTGTACCTGGGCTGGTTTTGAACCATGATCTTCAGTTTAGCCTCCTGAATAGCTAGGATTACAGATGTGAGCCACCTTTGCCCTAGCTAGCAGTGTAAAAATTTTAAATGAAATGGAATATGTTTAGAAAGAGATTTGATTCTAAGGAGATTCAGGGACCAAGTGTGGGTATTATTAGCAGAATATTGTACCAGGTGGTATAGAGTAGAAGAAAAGACGTCAAAATATAGGCTGGGAGTTTGGCCTAGTGGTAGAGTGCTTGCTAGCATGCAGGAAGACCTAGGTTTGATTCCTCAGTACCACATACACAGAAGAAGCTGGAAGTGGTTCTGTGGCTTATGTGGTAGAGTGCTAGCCTTGAGAAAGCCCAAGGATAGTGCTCAGGCCTTGATTTCAAGCTCTAGGACTGACAAAATAAAAGAAATTATGTCAAAGTATAAACCCTGTCTTCAAGAACCTCATACTCAAAAGGGTCCAATAAGACATACACATAGAAAATTACAAGTAGAATGTGAAAAAATTAAAGATATTCAACCCAAGTCCCTTGGAAGGACATTAATTTCCTTTATGAAACCTAAGGCAGGAGACCAAGTCAGGAACTCTTCAGAATCACAGATTTAGAATCAGAATAGAAGGGACTGAGAGGCCTAGCCGGCTCTGGCCCCTGCCAGGATTCCCTCTCCAGAACAAACCAAGACTTAAAACAAAAGGGAAGGCCTAAAGAAAAACAGTAAGAGAAGAGGCTCTTGTGGGAAATGAATAGATGAATTCAGCTTTGAGGTGCCAGGTGCTGGTTCTGTGGCAACTTCCTTAACAAAAGAGACTTGAAGGCCAGGAAGTGGATGAGATCAGACAGTGTGTCTGGAAAGAAGAGGGATAAAAACAGAAACTAGAGGAGCACCCACGTTTTATTTAGGGAATGGGAGGAGAAAAGGAGCCAGAGAAGGAGTGGCCAAAGAAAAGTAAGAATAGATCTAGAACACGTTGTCACAAGAGGTGGAAGACCTGGAGTAACATGAAGGAAACCAAGTGGAAAACAACAGCAATGGAGAGGGAGCTTAGACTCCAAATTGCCAGTGGCATTTTAATGCATGAGGGCTTTTCCTGAGACTTCACAAATGAGGTGGATTCCTTGTGGCTGGTACATTTGGAGGCCTGGAAGAACAGGGTAGTGTTCTCTAATCTCCAATATCTGGTAATCAGCTCTATAATTAGCATCATTTGGATACTGCGGAGCCAAACTTCCCAACCCTAACCAGTCCCTCCAGGTTTGTAAAGCTGAAGAACTCACGTGGAAGGGATTTCACACTTGGCTCTCAGGCTCAGCCAGGTAAAGTCCCGTTTCATCACACATTCTAATGACTCTTCAGGCTGTCACTCTCTCTGGTATTACCAGTGACCTGAGCAAACCCCCTCTTGGAAAAGTTTGCAGCATTCTTCGGAAGCCGACTACAGCTCCCAGAGTTCCCCTGCGCTTCTAAGACGTTGATTGGAGGAACGGTTGGCTCCAGTGGGCGGAGTCTTCCACGCCTCCCCGAGAAACAGGCATCTGATTGGCTCTGCCGTGTGGCTTTTGTGTCCCCGCCCTCCCCCAGGGACCGCAGCGGGCTGAGCCGAGCGGCTGGTGTCAGCGCCGGGCGAGCGCTGGCAGTTCCGCGGTGGGGATGCTGAAGAGCGGCGGGTCCGCGAGCAGCGCCGGCCACTGCGGACTATCGACGCACTCCGGGCCGTGAAAAGCCCCCTGCGCTGTGGCCAACCCCAGGCCTCCGAGACCATACACTGTTCCAGAAGCCAGACCAGAAGAAGAGTCCAGCGCAGCAGCGGCCGATCTCTCGGATCTGGAACCCCGAGAGACACCCCGGAATTCTCGATCCGCTCCCCGCCCCCTCCCCCCCCGCAGCGGCCCTCAGTCCCGGGCTTCTACGTGCGCCGGTCCCGGGACTACCACCACCACCCCCTTCTCGGGCACGAGCCCCCGCTGGATCCTGGCGCACACCATGATCGTGGCGGACTCCGAGTGCCGCGCCGAGCTCAAGGGCTACCTGCCATTCGCCCGGAGCGGTGTCGGCGGAGCGGGGACCGGAGAGGTAAGCAGCCGCCGAGCGACGCCACTCCTCCCCGAGCCGCGTTCCGAGGCTCCGGCCGTCCCGATCGGAGTCTGTGGGCCCCCCGGCCCCGGGCTCGGAGAGGGGGAGGGAGCGAGGCGGAGTGGAGAGCGCGTAAGCCCGGTCTGAGGTTGCATCAACCGGCCGCCGCGGGCCTCCGCTCCCTCCGGCTGTCCCCTCCTCCTCGCCTCTTCCCGCCCCCCCCCCCAGGGCTGCGGAGCCCTCCCCGGCTCCCGCGGACTCCCGGCCAATGGGAGGGACGCCTTCGGCAGGCTCTCGGGGCTTTGGGCTCCGGTCGGGGGAGCGTCTTCAAGTCCAGGCAAATCCCGGCCGGAGCTGCCCGACCACTCCTCCTCCCCGCCCCCTTCCGCAGCTTCCCTTCCTCTTGGCGGGGGCTGGGACCGAGGGACTCTTTCTAGGATGCACCCCTTGGAGCGGGGCGGTAGGGCGCCTGGGGTTGTCCGGAGGAGGTCTCGATCCCCTTCCTGCTTCTGCCGGGACCTTGGGTTTGGAAGGAGGCGCGGGTACTCTGGGGGTTTTGTTTGGCCGCCGGTACTCAGGCGGCTGCAGCCAAAGCTGTCTGGGAAGGGACGGGAGGGGAGAGGGTGAGGGGAGGCAACCCTAGCTGTAGCTCTGCCGGACTAGTGCCAGTTAGGCAGCTCGCTAACAAACGATCTGGGGTCCTCCAAGTTTGTTTCACAGACATGTTTTTTTCTCCCTTTCTTCTCCCCCCCCCCGCCCCCCGGTCCTCCCCACTCCAAGACTCCTGGAGATTTTGCCGGGAGGCAGGGAATAAGGTTGGAGTTAACTCAGCCCCACTCTCCACGGCAATAGCAATAGCCAACACACCTGTCTTGTTTATGGAGTACCTATTAGATCCTGTGTCTGGGTTTTTGTCTCAGTCCTGGACCAACTCAGCAGTTCAAAGCTGAACTACAGCCCCATTTACAGGAGACAACTGACATCTAGAGAAGGACAGGGAAAGGAGTCTTGTCAGTCACCAAACACAGCATACCCCATTTTTTTGACCTGCATGTGTGATTTGGGAGAGCATTTTGGCACTACAGGAAGTTTTGCTTTTTTTCTTTACTTTCCAAGCCTGGAGCAGTGGGGATGTGCTTTGCCAGGGCTGGAACTTGGGAGTGTTAATTCTAAAGTATATTTCTGGAGAAAATTTCTGCTCTTAACTGAGCCACCCAATTCCTAGATACTCAACCAATGGTGATAGATGGTTTGTTTCCTGAATTTTCTGTTAAGTTTCTTTACCCTTGTCAGCCATGATTTAGGAGCCCCAGATGGGGAAATATAGCCTCACTCCAGGCCTCTTCTCAGCTGAGTGGCTTGATTTCGTTGTGGAAAATAATGTAAATAAGATATTTTTTTTTATGGAGACTACCTGGTCACCAGAGTGGAATACCTGTCGCAACCCTTTGCTTAATTGCTGTGTTTTATTTCACTGATTGATAGATTGATTGTGCAGATACTGGAGCTTCTTTTGTTTTTTTTCCACTCAAGGCCGGAGCTCTCTACCACTTGAGCCACACTTCCAGCTTTTTGCTGGTTAATTGGAAATAAGAGTCTCATTGACTTTCCTGTCAGGCTAATTTTAAACTGAGATCCTCAGTTCTCAGCCTCCTGAGTAGCTAGGATTACAGGCCTGACCCTCCAAGCACTTGGCTGCTTGCTATGTTTTTTGTTGTTGTTGTTTTTGGGTTTTTTTTTTTGCCAGTCCTGGGCTTCAGTTCAGGGCCTGAGCACTGTCCTTGGACTTTCTCAAGTCTAGAGCTCTACCACTTGTGCCTCAGCACCACTTCTGGCTTTTTTCTATGTATGTGGTACTGAGGGGTCGAATCCGGGTCATCGTGCATGCTAGGCAAGCACTCTACCACCAGGCCAAACTCCTGGTCCCTACTTGCTATGTTTTATCCTTGGCCAAGTGATCCCATTTCTTGTTACCGTTTGTCCGTAAAGATCTCATGGTATGATTAAGGGTTTGTGAGATTGGACGAATCGACTCAGAATACTTACAGAGACCTCAAGCGCCGTACCTGGAATAGTCCCTACCTGGTAACTGCATCCAAGAACTAGCTCAGCTGCTGTTACACATGTTTCCCTTCCCCTAGGGGACCCCTTCCTCAAGGGGTTCTCCTAAACCTATTCCCTCCTGCCTAAGGTGAGAGAGCTACTACTTCCTTCCCTCCCAGACAGATCTGGGGGAGAGGTGATCTGACTGGTCATATGTGTTCAAGGTGGTCTGTCCCCTCTACTAGGGAGAGGAGAAGTGACCTTAGAGGAAGTCACTTTTCAGCAGTGAGAAAAGTTGGTAGTATCTGAGATACTTCTAAGAATTTTTCTCTGGGGTGGGGGTGGGGAAGAAGCCTGCTTTATGTGGAATCCTTGATAATAATTGCAAGGGGACCAATCTGAGAGCTAGTGCTCAAAGCACAAGGGATATGCCACCAGTAGAGTCCTCCCCTCTCCTTAATCACACCCGCTCTCTCAGGGGGTCAGGGCCATCAAATATCTATCTCCCAAAAACTTCCATGGTTCTCATTGCTCTACTTGAAAGCATGTTTTCAAAGCCATCTTGGGTTCTAGGACAACTTCCTTAGACATCCTTTCCTCTGGGAAGCTTTTTTTTCCTACCAGATGCATCCTTTGCCTACTTCTGTCGCCTTCTCCATTATAGGAGCTCTGGGGGTAGTTATGTAAATCAAGTATTTCTCGTCTGTCTCCTTGCTGGATGTTGAGGCTGCAGTTCTCTTTCCCAGTATTGTTCTTAACATTTGTGTATGTGTGCTAGTCATGGAGCTTGAACTCTGAGCCACCCAATCTAACTTGGCATTTTTGCTCAAGGCTGGTGCTCTATTATACTACTTGAGCTACATTCCACTTCAACTTTTTACTGATTAATTGAAAATAAGAGTCTCATGGACTTTTCTGCCCATATTGGCTTCAAACTGCAATGCTCAGATCTCTGCCTCTTAAGTAGTTAGAATTACTGGCATGAGCCACCAACTACTGGCTTAGTTCCTTGAATCTAATATGTGCTTGTGATTAGCCCATGTTGGCTTGACTGACCCTGGTGAGCTGTTCACATTTGGAAATCAGGTCTGAGTTATGCTGGGCTTGAAGAGGACTCTTCTGAGCTTCCCATTTCTAAAGAATGGACAAAGCCTGTTTACCTAGAATGGTCAATATGAATCAGGATGATTGTGAGATCAGGGGTGGAATGCTCTTGGCCTGGTACCCAGCAGGATGGGCATAGAAGAGGTTTATAACACTGAGCATCCAAAACAAACAGGGCACTGGTGGCTCACTTGTGTAATTCTAGCTACACAGGAGGCTGAGATCTGAGGATTGCAGTTTCAAGCCAACCCACTCAGGAAAGTCCCTGAGATTCTTCCATTAACCACTAGAAAACCAGAACTATGGCACAGAAACGCTCAGGGGCAGCACCCAGGCTTGGAGTTCAAGCCTCACGGGCAACAACAACAAAACAGCCAAGGCCTGATGGATGGTCAGGGACTGCTCATGTTAGCTTCCTTTCAGGTAGAAATCTAAGCACATAAGAGAGTTCAGCCTAAGTGTGTGTGTGTGTGTGTGTGTGAGAGAGAGAGAGAGAGAGAGAGAGAGAGAGAGAGAGAGAGAGAGAGAGAGAGAGGAGAGAGAGGAGAGAGAGAGAGAGAGAGAGAGAGAGAGAGAGAGAGAGAGAGAGAGAGAGAGAGAGAGAGAAAAGTAGTGCCTCTTCCCAGCAGGCCGAATGATCTAGCAGGTGTCTATAGTTAAGTTCTTCAGCTGGCAGGCACTAGACACAAAGAACAAAGACTGGGGTTTTGGTAGGGGCCTAGGCAGATAGTGGATGGAATTCTGGCAAGTCAGATTGAGCTGCATTCAAATCTCCAGGGCTGGGGTCACTTCCAGAAGTTGTTTTAGTGAAGTAGAAAGGTCCTTAAAAGCCAGATGCTTTTTTTTTTTGGTGGGGGGGGAGAGAGGGCGGGTCGGTGGTATGGCTTGGACTCCGGGCCTGGGCACTGTCCCTGAGCTCTTGAGCTAAAAAGCCAGGAACTTTTGACTTCATGACTGAAATCCTAGCTGCTCTGCAGGCTGAGGATCTGAGGTGCAAAAGCAGCCTGAGCAGAAAATAATCTTGAGACTCTTATCTCCAATTAACCAGCACTGAACTTAAAAGCAGAGTTGTGGCTAAAGTACAAGTCCTGAGTTCAAGTGCTAATACTGGCACAAACTCACAGAAAAGGTCCTTAGGTGCCAGGCATTCCTGGATTCACTTGAATTAGTCACTCTTTACAAGACACTTAACTTTTAAATACTCAATCTCTCATTGTATGCAAACTGAAGTCCCTATACCTTCCAAATTGGTGAAGATTAGATACAAACTAACTACTTGAGCTAAAACAATACAAAAGTTAAAGTCTGAGGAGCTCTTGAATTTGAATGCAATTAACCTCCTCTTACAATTTGTCTCAACCCTCCTTTCCCCCATTGTGTGGCCTCTGCTGAGAAATGGCTCACTGATTTGATCCTGTAGTCCCTGGAGATCTTCCTCCTGTTGGTTTTTTCCTGTCCTACCTAGGGCAAGTGACAGGTGATCTGGCCTCTCTGGATTTCCCTTTCTTCATCCAAAAACGTTATCAGGATTTACTGAGCCTGTGTTCCCCAATGTGGTAGCCTCCTGGCCACAAGAAGCTAAGTACATTTATAGCTTGTAAATTGGAATATGTGTAGTCACAGCTGTTCCAGCCAAGGCCAGTCTGGTCTAGGCTACATACTGAGTGCTTGTTTTGTTTGTTTGCTTGTTTGTTTTTAAAATTTTTTTTAAATTGTAATTAGTAAAAGGGTTACATGATATTTGCCAGATAGAAGGTGCATTAATTCACGTACATTGATACCCTTTCACATGTCTTGGTATGTTTTTAAATTTTTTTTTAAACAAGCAAATAAAGTTAGATAAGCTCACATTCAATGAAGTGAAAAGTTCATTTTTTTGTTCTTGTTTTTGTTTGTTTGCTGGAGGGTAGAGATCAGACTAGTCCTACTTCAAAATGCTCAGCTACAGTGAGTGACTCGGAACTTATCATACAGATCAGACATAGATAGAAGCCATTTGATCATTTCAGAAAGTTCTAACCCAAGTGTTGGTGGCTTATGGCACTAAGCTGTTCTGGCAGTTGAGATATATGGATCAAGATTCAAAGACAGCTGAGGGAGAAACATCTGCAAAACTTTTCTTTCTTTTTTTTTTGGTTAGTCATGGAACTTGAATTTTGGCCTTGGGATCTGTCCCTGAGCTCTTTAGCTTAAGGCTAGCACTCTACCACTTGAACCGCATTGCCACATTGCCATTTCTGGTATTTAATTGGAGATAAGAGTCTCACGGACTTTCATGCCTGGGCTGGCTTTAAACTTCAATCCTCAGATCTCAGCCTCCTGAGTAGCTAGGATTACAGGCGTGAACCACCTGCACCCTGCTTCTACAAAACTCTTATCTCCAATTAATCAGCAAAAGTAGAGGTATGGCTTTTGAGTTAGAACACCAGACTTAATATTAAAAAAAAAAAAAGCAACGTGGAGGCTTAGAATTCAGGCCCCAATATTGGTGAATTTGTGTTTGTGTGTATGTGTGTGTGTGTGCACGTGTGTGTGCACGTGTGTGTGCGCGCGTGTGTGCACAAGAGTGTGCTTGTGTTTGAACTCTGGGTCTGGGCACTGTCCCTGAGCTCTTTAGCTCAAGGCCAGTGCTCTACCACTTTGAGTTACAGTGCCACTTCTGCCTTTCTGGTATTTAATTGAAGAGTCTCAGCAACTTATCTGCCTGGCCTGGCATTGAACCCAGATTCTCTGATCTCAGCCTTCTGAGTAGCTAGGATTATAGGGTGGAGCCCCCATGCCCAGCACAGCAGAAGAATAATATCAGATTGTTCTGTGCTAGACATTGAGGAACTAGATCCAGTGTGGGTGTCAAGGCAGAAAACAATGTGACTGAAAGCAGTAGATTGCTGGGGCTGTGGGTAAAGAGGAGATTCTCACTCTTGGTGAACTCCAGCTTAGACTTGAGAAGTTTTTAGCATGGGTAATCGTTCTGTTAAATGAGGACTCTAGTAGCTTCTACTTTCAAGTCTAATCAGTGGATGTGAAGTCGGTGCTTAGCCAGTGATAACCAGTGTTGTTACTTATTACTATTACTTTTATTTTCATCACTGACTCCCCACTTTAGGGAATGAGGGGCTCTCACAAGGCCATGGGGCCCTGCCATGCCTGCATCCCCTGGATTTCCCCTGATGTCAAGGTCTGAGGAACATTCAGAGTATTATAAGCATGAATTCTAATGTCCTGAATGGCTTTCATGGCTTCCCCCTGTCTGTTCCCTGTGGCTGGAAAGTTGCTCCCCTTTGTCTGTACAGGCCCAGTTGTCTTCTCATTGTTTAGCTCAAAGGTCACCCCTTCAGTAGTTTTTCCTGTCTACTTACATTAAAATATTGTATACTTTCCCACCCTAGCCATTGTTTCATTTGCTTTTCTGTGATTGGAAATCCCACTGTTAGTCTTTCGCCCCGAAATTCACAATTATATGAAGTCCAATACGTATCTTTTGACTGCTATGCCCTTGCTGTCTGCAATGGGTTGCAATGGAATCATCAAAATATTTGTCAAGCTGGGTGTTGCTCAAGGGATAGAGCACTAGCCTAGCCAAGTACAAGGTTCTGAGTTCAACCCCTAGCATTGCTCCAAAATAAAATACTTGGAAAAATATTTGTCAAATATCTAAATAGATTCTGATCCCACCTAGAAAGCACAAAGCACAGTGTCTTCACTTGAGAAAGAGATCAGTGAGTAATTCAAATCTTGGTCCGGACTTGATTGTGTTTTGCTAGCACCCCGCACAAAACCAATTCAGCATCTCTGGGTTGGAACTTCAGCTGCTCAAAGGGATTCTGATGTACTGCTTGTTTGAAACTGCTGCGAGGTTAATGCTGGGCACTTTTATTATGTGCTTATGCTGATGTAGGTGCTGATGTAGGCAGGGTAGCATTATCCCTTTAAACCCATGTGGCCACTGAAAGTACACATTAGTTCTATTAGTTGATGGGGAAACTGAGGCTTCTGGTGCTAACTTCCTTCTTTTCTTGTGTAGTACTGGACCTAAAGTCAAGACCTTAAGCTTTGTCTTGGATTTTTTTGCCTTTTTGCTTTTCCACTTTAACTACCATTTCACTTCCAACTCCTCCCACCACCCCACCCTGGTCATGAGGCCTGGGCACTGGCCCTGAACTCTTCAGTTCAAGGCTACCCTACCCCTTGAGCCACAGTGCCACTTCTGGTTTTCTAATGGTTAATTGGAGATAAGAGTCTCACGTACTTTAGTACTGGGGCTGGCTTTGAACCGAGATCCTTAGATCTCAGCTTCCTGAGTAGCTAGGATTACAGGTATGAGCCCGGCAAGGTTCTGTGTCTTAAACTCAGGGTCTAGACACTGTCCCTGAACTTTTGTCCTTAAGGGTAGTATACTACCACTCTGGACCACTGTTCCATTTCCGTGTTTTTGGTGGATAACTGGAGATAAAAGTTTCATAGAGGGGCCGGGAGTTTGGCCTAGTGGTTAAAGTGCTTGCCTAGCATGCATGAAGACCCTGGTTCGATTCCTTGGTACCACATACATAGAAAAAAGCCGGAAGTGGTGCTGAGGCTCAAGTGGTAGAGCTCTAGCCTTGAGAAAGTCCAAGCACAGTGCTCAGGCCCTGAGCTCAAGCCCAGGACTGGCAGAAAAAAAAAACAAAACAAAACAAATCAAAAAAAAGTTTCAACGGGTACCAAGACATGTGAAAGGGTATCAATGTATGTGAATTAATGCACCTTCTATCTGGCAAATATCATGTAACCCTTTTACTAATTACAATAAAAAAAAAAGTTTCATAGACTTTCCTGCCTGGGCTGGTTTGTTTTTTTTTTTGCCAGTCCTGGGCTTGAGCTCAGGGCCTAAGCACTGGCCTTGGACTTTCTCAAGGCTGGCACTCTACCACTTCAGCCTCAGCACCACTTCCAGTATGTAGTACTGAGGAATTGAACCCGGGTCTTTGTGCATGCTAGGCAAGAACTCTACCACTAGGCCAAACTCCCGGCCCCCGCTGGGCTGGTTTTGAACCTTGATCCTCAGATCTCAGCCTCCTTAGTAGCTACTATTATAGGTATGAGCCACTGGCACCTGGCTTGCTTATTCCTTTCTTTTTTTTTTTTTTTCTTTTGTCAGTTCTGGGGCTGTGGCTTGATCCCAGGGCCTTTTCCTGAAGGCCATCACTTGACCATTGAAGCCACAGCACCACTTCCAGCTTCTGAATCCAGGGTTTCTTGCATGCTAGGCAACTCTACCACTAAGCCATAGTCCCAGCCCCTCATTTCTTTTTTCTTTGCATCTTTCTATTCTGTATTAATATCTGCACATTCCAGTCCCATTCCCTTCTTTTTGGAGACTAGTGTTGATCAACTTGTAGTCTGTCTGGGAGCCTGGGCTGCCATACCTGGCCCTTCTGTGGTTTTCTCTGGGCTCTCTGGGGAGGCATAATCTGTGGAGTCAGCAGTCCTTATCTCCCAGGCAGAGCTGTTGGGCTTTTTCTCTCTGTGCTAGGGAGGAGGGGAGCTGGAAAGGGTAAGTCTAACCTGGCTTTGGACCAGCCTGTTCTGGCACCTCCCTGAAGTATGAAGTGAGAGGGGCCTGAACAGTCAATCAAGCCAGTCCCCTTTGTTCCAGATTTAGGCCCAGAAAATCTAGGAAGCTTTTCCAAAGCCATATAGTAAAGTAGTGGCAGAAACTGGTACCTGAAGTCTGCCTCTCTCAGGAGACTTACTACCAACTGGAAAAAAAAATTCTGTTATAGGTTTTAATCCCTGAATAGCTAGACCCATTAAATCTGGATCTTAATTCTTAATGGTGAAGAGAGGGTTAGGGATCTGGCCCACTCCAGAGAATGTGACTATATGGCATTCTATTTTCTTTTTCATGCACATGCTCTCTTACTTTGGCTTTTTCCCCTCGAGGCTGGCTCTGTACCATTTCTGCCAAATCTCTAGCTTCTGTTGGTTATTGGAGGTAAGGGGAGATAAGGGTTCAGATTTGTCTGCTGAGCTGGCTTTCTTCTTCTTCTTCTTCTTCTTCTTCTTCTTCTTCTTCTTCTTCTTCTTCTTCTTTTTTTTGCTAGTCCTGGGATTTAAATTCTTCTGGGTGTAGGCACTATCCCTGAGCTTTGGCTCAAGGCTAACAATCTACCACTTGAATCACAGCACCATTTCTGGGCTTGCTTGCTTGCTTGCTTGCTTGCTTTCCTTTTTCTTCCTTTTTGTCAGTCAAGGGGCTTGAACTCTGGCTCTCCACACTGTCCCCAAGCTCTTCAAATCAGGGCTAGTGCTCTAGCACTTGAGCCATAGCACCATTTCCAGTTTTTTGGTGGTCCATTGGAGATAAGAGTCTTAGCCATGCCTGGGCTGGCTTTGAACCTAGATCCTCAGATCTGAGCCTCCTGAGTAGCTAGGATTACAGGTATGAACCACTGGTGCCTGGCTCTGGTCTGGCTTTAAACCTTAATACTCAGATGTGAGAGTAGCTAGAATTACAGACATGAGCCAGGAACTGGTCTCTTGCCCAGTTCTTAAACAGCTCAGCCTGAGATGAGTACACCTCTGGCTTATCTGAAGGTGACCAATCAGTCAGGTGTAAATCTCCCCTCTGGTTCCTCCGTGCTGGATGCATGCAAAAGATGGTTTTAGAAGCACTTGTTTACTCCCAGAGTGGTCGGAGGAGGCTAGAGAGATGACAAATCCTCTTCATTGTCCCCTATGCCAACTAATGTTCATGTTTCCCCCAGGAACCTAGGGAGAGCCAGGCTCGGCGAGGCCCTCGAGGGCCCAGCGCTTTCATTCCTGTGCAGGAGGTAAGCTTGGAATGGGTTGGAAACTTTTTTTTTTTTTTTTGCCAGTCCTGGACTTTTTAGCTCAGTGCCTGAGCACTGTCCTTGGGCTTTTTTTTTTTTTTTTGCCAGTCCTGGGCTTGAGCTCAGGGCCTGAGCACTGTCCTTGGACTTTCTCAAGGCTAGAGCTCTACCACTTGAGCCTCAGCACCACTTCCGGCTTTTTTTCTATGTATGTGGTACCGAGGAATCGAACCCGGGTCTTCATGCATGCTAGGCAAGCACTTTAACCACTAGGCCAAACTCCCGGCCCCCTTGGGCTTTCTTAAGGCTGGAGCTCCACTATTTGAGCCACTGCACCACTTCCAGCTTTCCTATGTATGTGGTACCAAGGAATTAAACTGGGTCTTCATGCATGCTAAGCAAGCACTCTACCACTAAGCCAAACTCTCAGCCCCTGGGTTGGAAACTTTTGGTCCCTGGGAAAAGAGGACATGGGGCATTGGTGGGCCAAGGTTTTTTCCTTCTTATCCCTTAATTTGCAGTCTGGAAACTATACTTTTTCATTCCTGATACATTTGAGCCTCAGATCAGCTCTTGAGACAGGTGTGTTAGTAAAGTTGATTTTCTTGAGATGAATGGGCTCAGAGAAAGAAAGTAACACAAACTTACAAACTTTTTTTTTTCCCCCAGTCCTGGGACTTTGACTCTTGGCTCGGGCACTATCCTTGAACTTCTTTTTGCTCAAGGCCACTTGAGCCACTTCACCTCTTCAGCTTTTCTGAGCTATTTATTTATTTATGTATTTGGGGGTCATGGGGCTTGAACTCTGGCCGGGGCACTGTCCCTGAGCTCTTCAGCTCAAGGCTGCCCACCACCATTGAGCCAAGCCCCACTTCCTGTTTTCCAGTATTAATTTGAAGATAAGAGTCTCTCGGCATTGTATTGCCCAGGCTGGCTTTGAACCAAGATTCTCAGATCTCAGCCTCCTGAGTAGGTAGGATTACAGGCATGAGCCACCTTGTGTGGCTTTTCTGAGTAATTTATTAGAGAAAAGCATCTCTCTGAGTGTCAGGCGTGGTGGTTCACACACCGGACTTGAGCTCAAGACTTGAGACCTGTCCTTGGACTTTCTCAGGGCTAGAACTCTACCACTTGAGCCTCAGCACCACTTCTGACTTTTTTCTATGTATGTGGTACAGAGGAATTGAACCTGGATCTTCATGCATGCTAGGCAAGCACTCTACCACTAGGCCAGACTCCCAGCCCCAATCTTTGGCCATTTTTTTTTTTTTTTTTTTTTTTTTGCCAGTCCTGGGCTTGAGCTCAGGGCCTGAGCACTGTCCTTGGACTTTCTCAAGGCTAGAGCTCTACCACTTGAGCCTCAGCACCACTTCTGGCTTTTTTTTATGTATGTGGTACTGAGGAATGGAACCCGGGTCTACATGCATGCTAGGCAAGCACTCAACCACTAGGCCAAATTCCCGGCCCCTCTTTGGCCATTTTTAAAGGTATGTGCATATGTGTGTGCGCGCACTCACGTGCATATATGTATGTGCTACCATCCTGGCTTCTTCATTCACCAATTTCACAGCTTTGATGGTTTTACCATCAAAGAGACAACATGCTAGATTATATAAACGGGACAGGTTCTTTCAAATACACAGACAGAAAAATTTAACATGGGTGATGATAATGCCTGTAATCCTAGCTACTGATTCCTGAAGGATCATGATTTGAAGCTAGCCCTGGCAGAAAAGTCCAGAGATTTCATCTCCAATTAACCAGCAGAAAGCTCACAGACTTTTTGCCAGGACTGACTTCATACAGCATTCCTGAGATCTCAGCCTCCTGAGTAGCTAGGATTACAGTGGTGAGCCATTTGTGCATAAGTTGCCTAATAAGTATCTGTTTCCTCCTCGTTCCCTCTTTTTTTGGATAAGGTGGCAGTCTTCAATCTATTGCTATTACAAAGCCATTACAATGAATAAGTTGGTCTCTGGCGGGAACCCATGTCCTCTTCTCTGCTTGGCAGGTCCTCCGGGAAGGGGCTGAAAGCCTGGAACAGCACCTGGGGCTGGAGGCACTGATGTCTTCAGGGCGGGTGGACAACCTGGCAGTGGTGATGGGCCTACACCCTGACTACCTAAGCAGCTTTTGGCGCCTGCACTACTTGCTGCTGCACACCGATGGGCCCCTGGCCAGTTCCTGGCGTCACTACATTGCCATCATGGTGAGCTGTCTGGGCCAGATGCTTGCAGCATGGCCATGTGGGGGTTCTGTCCTTGGATCTCTGAAGGCTTCCTGAGTTGATTTTTTTGGTGAAGAGGAAGTAGTTTTATCTGACCATCTATAGAAGTTTGAAATTTGTGTGTGTGTGTGTGTGTGTGTGTGTGTGTGTGTGTGTGTGTGCGCGCTAGGGCTTGACTTCAGGGCCTGGTTTGCTATTCCTGAGCTTCTTCAGCTCAAAGCTAGGGCTCAGCCTCTTACTTTCAGTTTTTTTTTTTTTTTTTGCCAGTCCTGGGCTTGAGCTCAGGGCCTGAGCACTGTCCTTGGGTTTTCTCAAGGCTAGAGCTCTACCACTTGAGCCTCAGCACCACTTCCAGCTTTTTTCTATGTATGTGGTACCGAGGAATCGAACCTGGGTCTTCATGTATGCTATGCAAGCACTTTAACCACTAGGCCAAACTCCCGGCCCTTACTTCCAGTTTTGTTGATGGTTAATTCTAGACAAGAATCTCCTGGACTTTCCTACCCAAGCTAGCTTGGAACCCTGGTCCTCAGATCTCAGTTTCCTGAGTAGCTAGGATTATAAGTGTAAGCAATTGGCACCCAGCTTTGAAGTTTTTGTTTTGTTTCATTTTGTTTGTGCTAGTACTGGGGTTTGAACTCAGGGCCTGGGTGCTGTCCCTTAACCTTTTTTGTTGAAAGCTGGCACTCTACCACTTAAGCCATAGCTCCGTTTCTGGCTTTTTGGTGGTTAATTGGTGACAACAGTCTCATGGACTTTCCTGCCCAAGTCTGGCTTTGAATAGACTAGGATTACAGCCATGAGCCACTTGGCTCTTGGCATTACTTTTTTTGTTGTTTGTTTTGTTTTGTGCTGGTAGTAGGGCTTTCACTCAGGGCCTGGGCACTGTTTCTTAGTTTTTTGTTGTTGTTGTTGTTTTTTTGCCAGTCCTGGGACCTGAGCTCAGAGCCTCTCCCTGTCCCTGAGCTTTTTCAAGACTAGGACTCTTACCACTTGAGCCACAGCACTGCTTCCAGCGTTTTCTGTGTATGTGGTACGAAGGAATTAAACCCAGGACTTCCTGCAGGCTAGGCAATACTCCTGGCTGCTCCTAAGCTTTTTCACTCAAGGCTATTGCTCTACCACTTGAGCTACAGCACCACTTGCAGTTTTCTGGTAGTTAACTGGAGATAAGAGTCTCACAGACTTTAATACCCTGGCTGGCTTTAAACCATGATCCTCAGATCTCAGCTTCCTGAGTAGCTAGGATTTCAGGAGTGAGCCATCTGCTTCCATTTCCAAACTTATGTGGGCTTCTTTTGTTGTTTTTCTGGTTTTTATTTATTTATTTGATATTTTTTTTTTGTTGTTTTTTGGCCAGTCCTGAGGCTTGAACTCAGGGCCTGGCCACTGTGTCTGAATTTTTCAGCTCAAGGCTAGCACTCTACCACTTGAGCCACAGTACTACTTATGGCTTTTTCTTAGTTTGTGGTGCCAAGGAATCAAACTCAGGGCTTCATGTGTGCTAGGCAAGCACTAGGCCAAACTCCCGGCCCCAGACTTACGTTTTTGAAGTGAGGCAGACTGAGGAACTGAGGTGGAAAGGAGCAGGGCTGAGAGCTTTGGTGTTCTTTTTCATAGGCAATAATAGGCAATGGTATTTTCTTTCAGGGAGTGGGGGTGGGAGGGACTCTTGTGGAGTAGGGCACACAAGGAGATGGGTAACCCAGGCTGTTCCACCCTCTCCACAGGCTGCTGCCCGCCATCAGTGCTCTTACCTGGTGGGCTCCCACATGGCTGAATTCCTCCAGACTGGCGGTGACCCTGAGTGGCTCCTAGGCCTCCACCGGGCCCCTGAGAAGCTGCGGAAACTCAGTGAGATCAACAAGCTACTGGCACATCGGCCATGGCTCATCACCAAGGAGCATATCCAGGTGCAGTGGGCAGAGAACCTGGTTTCTGAGGGAGCCCTGGGCCGCAGTGGGCAGTCAAAGGGCAGGCAATGAAAAAGGCATGACTTCTCTCCCCTCCAGGCCTTATTGAAGACCGGTGAGCACAGCTGGTCCCTGGCTGAACTTATCCAAGCCCTAGTCCTGCTCACCCACTGTCACTCACTGGCCTCCTTCGTGTTTGGCTGTGGTATCCTTCCTGAAGGGGACCCAGAAGGCAGCCCTGCCCCACAAGCACCATCGCCCCCCAGTGAGCAAGGCAGCCCCCCCAGTGGGGATCCATTGAACAACTCTGGGGTAAGTCATACGCCTGGTCTTTGTGTAGAGGGAAGCTGATATGGCCTCTAGTCCTGCTTCCCTATCTCTGAAAGGCTACAGAAAAGTTACTGGACTCTGTGTGTATGTGTGCATGTGCCTGTGTGTGTGTGTGTGTGTGTGTGTGTGTGTTGGTTCTATGACTTTTGAACTCAGGGTTTGTGCACTGTCCTTGACCTTTTTGCTCAATGCTAGCTCCCTGTCATTTAAGCCACAGTTCTACTTCCAATTTTCTGGTGGTTAATTGGAGATGAGTCTCACAGACTTTCCTGCCCAGGGAAGTTGGCTTTGAACCACGATCTTCAGATCTTAGCCTCCTGAGTAGCTAGGATTATACAGGTATGAGCCACTGGCACCTGGCAAGTTATTGGACTTTAGCATTTGGTTTCCTTATCTCTTTGATGGGGACAAAGACCCTTACTCACTGTGGGCTGTGAAGATTAAAGAAAATATTACATAATTGGCATTTTAGCAAGTAGCTTCATAGGATCAAAGTCTGAAGGTTTATAGCAACTTTAAGACTATAAAGTCAGGCCAGTTGCTTGTCTCCAATTAATCACCAGAAAACCAGAAGTGGCTCTGTGGCTTAAGTGGTAGAGCAAAAGTGCTCAAGGGCTTCAAGGCTCAGTATCAGCTGGAACTTAAAGTTGGACTAGGAATGTAGAACTTGTAGTGGTAGAACTTGTGGGAAGGCCTGGGATGTGGGAAGGGTAAGGGTGGAGCTTTCCAGAGAGAAAAGAGAAGGAGGAGGAATAGTGATCATTGGATCTATCCTGCAGGGCTTTGAGGCTGCCAGAGATGTAGAGGCTCTGATGGAACGCATGAGGCAACTGCAGGAGAGCCTGCTGCGGGATGAGGGGGCCTCGCAGGAGGAGATGGAGAATCGCTTTGAGCTGGAGAAGTCGGAGAGCCTGCTGGTGACACCCTCAGGTACAGGAATAAAGGGGTTCTGATCCCAGGGGCTACTCTCTTACACTACTGGTAGAATACACCTCCATGCACCAGGCCTCTTGCTTTCAGAGGCAGCCACCTCCCTCTACCTCCCAACAGGGTTCTGAGTATGGGTCTTGGATTTGCAGTCTGTTCTCTTTCTTTTGGGGCTTGCATGGTGATTTGAACTCAGGGAACTGGGACTCCCTCTTGCTAGGTATTCTTGTCAGTAAGCCACACCTCTCTACCTCCCCCCCCCCCGCCTTTTTTTGGGGGTGGGGTTGGTCATGGAGCTTGAATTCTGGGCCTGAGCACTGTCCCTGAGCTCTTTAGCTCAAGGCTACTGCCTTATCCCTGGAGCCACACCACCACTCCCGGTTTTCTAGTGGTTAATTATAGATAAGAGTCTCATGGACTTTAGTGCCTGACTTTGAACCTTGATCCTCAGATCTCAGCCTCCTAAGTAGCTAGGATTACAGGTATGCGCCATGTCTTTTTTGTTTATTTGTTTGTTTGCCAGTTCTGGGCTTGAGCCCAGGGCCTGAGCACTATCCTTGGACTTTCTCAAGGCTAGAGCTCTACCACTTGAGCCTCAGCACCACTTCTGGCTTTTTTCTATGTATGTGGTACCGAGGAATCAAACCCAGGTCTTCATGCATGCTAGGCAAGCACTCGACCACTAGGCCAAACTCCTGCCCCCCCCCCTTTTTTTTTAAAATAAGCCTGGGCACTGTCCCTGAGCCTCTTCATGCTTAAGGCTATCACTCTACCATTTGAACCACAGCACCACTTCCAGTTTTTGAGTGGCTAATTGAAAATAGGGACCTTTTCTTCCCAAGCTGGCTTCAAACCACAATTCTCAGATCTAAGCCCCCTTAGTAACTATGATTGCAGTGCGAGCCACTGGTACCTGGCCCCTCTCTAGCCCTTTCTCTTGCTGGTTATTTTTGAGAGCAAATCTCACTTCTTGCCTGTGGATCATGATCCACCTATTTTAGATTCCTAGGTTTCCCATGATAGTACATGCCACCCATTAGGCCCAGCTTCTTGCTATTGAAATGTCAAGGATGACCTTCAGCCCAGGATGGCCTTCCTGTAGCTAAGATGACTGGTGCTTGCCACCACACCCAACTGTTACTTGAGAAGGAGTCTTTTTTTTGAGGGGGAAGGGGGACAAGATTGGCCTCAAACCACTATCCTCCAGATCTCAGAGTTCCATGTAGATAAAACTATTGATAAGATCCACTGATTCCCAGCTTTATACTTTGCTTTGGTTCCTGGCCTGTTAATCTTTCCAGTTGTATGACTGGGACATGAGCCTCTATCTCATGACTTGAGGACTGGTTAGGGAATGAAGCAGTGCTCAGCACAGAGCTGGCCTGGCTGAGCTGCTGCCCTTGTTCCCAGAGGCCTTTCCTCCTGGCTTCATGGCCCTCGTTCACCTCCTCCCCCATGCCTGGCTCCAGCTGTAGCATTCTGTAGCATGAGGCTCTCTATGGCCCACTACTCTGCCTTCCTCTGTCCCCATTTTGATGATTCATCCAGATGGATCCCCATATGCCAATGGCTAGGCCTCACTGTGCCTTCTTTCTGACATGGTCCTCAGCTGACATCCTGGAGCCCTCTCCATGCCCAGACATGCTGTGCTTTGTGGAAGACCCCACTTTTGGGTATGAAGATTTTACTCGCCGAGGGACTCAGGCACCCCCCACCTTCCGTGCCCAGGTAGGGCTCTCCCCAGTCATATGGGACATTAATCCTGGTTTATGGACAGGCAGGAGTGGGAATTATTTGAGTGGCTACAAAAGTGAATACCTTCTCCCCTCAAGATCCCATGAAGGCTTTGAGCCCCAGTGGATCCTAAGGGATCCCTCTGTGCTCTAAGAATGGGGGGTCCTAATAAAGGGAGAAGGTCATAAGATTGGCCGCACAGGCCAAGCACAAGCAGTGTGCTTGATTGTGGGATAGGAAGGAAGAGTCGGGGAGAGCCGGTGTGCTCTGAAGGTCTAGAGGATGGGGTCTGTCTTGCTGACTTTGGGCTGTGTGATCTCAACAGTGTTCTCTCCCACTTTGCTAAGGATTATACCTGGGAAGACCACGGCTACTCGCTGATCCAACGGCTCTACCCTGAGGGGGGACAGCTCCTGGACGAGAAGTTCCAGGCTGCCTATAACCTCACCTATAACACCATGGCCAT
This sequence comes from Megascapheus bottae, assembly GCF_031878675.1. Taxonomy (NCBI): domain Eukaryota; kingdom Metazoa; phylum Chordata; class Mammalia; order Rodentia; family Geomyidae; genus Megascapheus; species Megascapheus bottae. The sequence goes on along the minus strand of NC_143514.1, from coordinate 67,439,428 downwards.
GCACAGCGGCGTGGACACGTCCGTGCTCCGCAGAGCCATCTGGAACTACATCCACTGCGTCTTTGGAATCAGGTGAGTTATGGCTCTTGCTCCTGTTGTGTCTCCAGGCTTCACCTGGACCTCACTGGCATGCATATTTATTTGTTGATTTATTTTAATTCTTTTTTCCCTTTTCCCTTTCCTCTTTCCTGAAGTATTTCTCAAAGCAAATTCACTTCTATGCTGGTTTGAAAAGTTAATAAGAGGCTGAGAATGTGGTTTAATGGTACAGTGTTTGCCTAGCTGCATGAAGTCCTGGGTTCGATTCCTTAGTACCACAGAAACAGAAAAAGTCAGAAGTGGTGTTGTGGTTCAAGTGGTAGAGTGCTTGTCTTGAGCAAAAGAAACTCAGGGACAGTGCCCAGGCCCTGAGTTCAATCCCAGGACTGGCAAGAAAGAAAGGAAGGAAGGAAGGAAGGAAGGAAGGAAGGAAGGAAGGAAGGAAGAAAGGAAGGAGGAAAGAATTGATATTTCTGTACATTACTAGCTGTGACTCATTCCATTAAATGGGTTGTGCTATACTTATGTTTTTGCCTTTTTTCTTTTTTTTTTTGCATTCTTTCTTTTCCCCAACACAGGTGACTGAATTCAGGGCCTCTCATGTTCTGGGCAAGTACCAATTGGCCCACACCCATTCTTTAATTGGACATCTTTTTACTAGTCACAGTAGGTTTTCGTGTGTGTGTGTGTGTGTGTGTGTGTGTGTGTGTGTGTGTACCAGTTGGTCCTAGGGCTTGAACTCAGGGCCTGTTCCTGAGCTTCCTTATGCTTAAGGCTAGCACTCTACCACTTGAGCCACAATACAACTTCTGCCTTTTTCTGTGTATGTGTTGTATATGTAATGCTGAGGAATTGAACCCAGGACTTTGTGCCTGCTAGGCAAGCACTCTCAACCATTAAACCACATTCCCAGGCCCACAGGCCAAATTTTCATTCTAGAGATAGTGAAGCAGAAAAAACAACAACAACAACAATTTTTTTGAGTGGTCATGGGGCTTGAACTCTGGGCTTGGATGCTGTCCCTGAGCTTTTTGCTCTAGGCCAGTGCACTATGACTTTAAGCCACAGCTCCACTTCCAGTTTTCTGGTGGTCAACTGAAGATGAGAATCTCAGGGACTTTCCTGTCCAGGCTGGTTTCAAACTGCAATCCTCAGATCTCAGTCTCTTGAGTTCAGACTAGTTCTTTCCCCACCCTCAAGTTGAGCATTCTTCACTCTTGAACATGGTCCTCGTTTCATATCTCTGTGCACTGAGTCAGAGCTCCTGCTGACATCCAAGTCTTCTTATCCAGATCTTATCTGCCCTAGCTCATTGAACTGGCTAGAGACAGAGTAGCTTCCAGATTTGTCACCAGCTTGCTTGTTGACTTTAAAGAAGTTAATTGCCTTCTTTAGCTCTTAGTTTGCCCATCTGGGCCAGTTCCTCTTAACCATTGCCTACTTCCTATTCTAAAGTGAGTATCTACCTCTCAGCCTTTGCTGTAAAAAGTGAATGGGAAGCTAGTACAGTGGCTCACACCTGTAATTGTAGCTACTCAGGAGGCTGAGATCTGAGGATCAAGGTTCAAAGCCAGCTGGGGCACAAAAGGACCTGAGACTTATCTCTAGTTAGCCTCTAGAAAATGGGAAGTGGTGGTAGCCTTGAGCTGAAGAGCTCAGAGACAGCGCCCAGGCAGAGTTCAAGCCCCATGACCCACAAAAAAAAAAAAAAAAAAAAAAAAGAAGAAGTAAATGGAGCCAGCCAGAGCTGGGTTTGATACCCCTTCCCTATTATCTGACCTAGAGCAAGTGACTTCCCTTCTCTTTACCTCTTCACCTAAATTTCCTCATTTGTAAAATGGGGCTGATAAATACAGTGTGTTGCATAGAAAGGTATATAGACAGTAGGGTAATTTTGAGAACTCCATGAATTCAAGCTTGTTCTGTGCATTGGAGTGGTCCTCTCCAAGTCTGGTGACCTGTGGTAAATGGGAACCATCTGCTTTTCTAAGAGGAATCAGGCTTTCTGATCTTTCTTGCCATTCTCCATTCCTCCTTCTACAGAACAAGGGGTGAGTAATCCTGTTGTGGTCTTTCCATCAGATATGATGACTATGATTACGGGGAAGTGAACCAGCTCCTGGAGCGAGACCTCAAAGTCTATATCAAGACAGTGGCCTGCTATCCAGAGAAGACCACCCGGAGGATGTACAATCTCTTCTGGAGGCACTTTCAGCACTCAGAGAAGGTATAGTCCATAGGAGAGGAGCCAGAGTCAGACAGGCCCTGACCAGGGAGGGGGCAGGAGAGAAAACAATGAGGGACCTACCCTGAGTTTGTCCTTGGTCTCTTCTGCGATCAAGTGTTAAGCTTCCATTTGCTCACTTATAGAGTAGGAATACAGGTGCCTGCTTTACATTATCATCGGTGGCAACCTGGCAGACCTAGGTTCAAGTCATAAAATACCCTTAAATCAGACACCAGTGGCTCGTGCTTATAACATTAGTTGCTCAGAAGGCTGAGATTGGTTGGAACATCAAGGTTTCACATCTATGATTCAGTTGGCATGGACTTGGTGAGATTAGGGCATCTCTGAAGCAGAGGTGGTGAATTGAATGGTCAGAAGTAGTGGCAGTCTGCGAGGGCTGCAGAGCACTTGTCAACAAGCCCTGATCTGTGTTCCAGGTCCATGTGAATTTGCTGCTCCTGGAGGCCCGGATGCAAGCTGCCCTACTGTATGCCCTCCGCGCCATCACCCGCTACATGACCTGACTGCTTCCTACACCCAGGATTGGCACCCAGAGCAGCTGGCCCTGGGGAGGGTATCATCTTCCCTGCAAGGACTTCTCTGCCTGGAGACGGACCCAGGACTTTTCCTGTCCCATGCCCACCCGCCCTACTTGGGGTTGGGCGTGTGTGATGTGCAGCTCTCAAGCCGCATCCTCCTTTTTCCCACTGGAAAGGACAGACCATTGCACTGAATCTCAGATCTCAACTCTGCCCCTGGGAGCTTAAAGAAGACTAAAAATCCTCAGGGGCTGTGCCCTTCTTCCTTCCCCAGAGGGTGTAGGAAAGGAAATGGGCTGAGTTTAGACTTTCATGCCAGCAGGCTGAGCCCCAGCCACCACAAGTGCTGTGGCCTTCCTGGTAAGCCCCTGGCTAGTCCCTAGGGGAGAGGGGCAAAGACCCCCCACCCCCAGAGATTTAACACTCCAGTTTTGCCTTCCTCCCCACCCATTCTCAAATTACATTACCTCCACCTGCCATTCACCCATCAATGTGAAAGTCAGGGTCGCAGCTGGCCTGTGTGCCCAGTTCCCCAAAAGCCTGCTCTATTGGGCAGCCCTAAAGCTCCCTTCTCATCCCCCCAACCCCCACGTTCCTTGGTTGCCTGAATCCTATCTCACTTCTTTTTTTGCCCTTATGCCTGCCTCGTTCTTCTATGCCTGGTAGTGTGAGGCCCAGGAGAGGAGCCAAGGACACCTAGAGAGCAGACTCTCCAAGGAGATGGAGCCTCTGATATAGGCCTTCTGGGGAGGGGAGAGGGTTCCCTGATAGAGTCTCTGTCTTTGGATTAATTACTAGGCCTCATCCTTGGAGCCCCACTTGATGCCTAGAAGGAAAAGAGGAAGGTTCTGTTCCTAGGGATATTGCTAAAAATGCTTGCCAAAATGTGGGGTCCTTTTTAAGTGGCTGAAGTGGCACCAGAGCCCCCCCCCCAGTAATAGGTAGATAAAGGTTCCTTCCTTCCCTTCCTTCCTTCCTTCCTTCCTTCCTTCCTTCCTTCCTTCCTTCCTTCCTTCCTTCTTCTTGTCCTGTCCTCCTTTCCTTATTTCTTTTCATTCTTTGTGCCAGTACTAGGGTTTAAGCACAGGGCACTGTCCCTGAGCTTTTTGTGCTAAAGGCTAGCACTCTACCACTTGAGCCACAGCTCTCTTTCTAGGTGTGTGTGTGTGTGTGTGTGTGTGTGTGTGTGTGTGTGTGTGTGTGTGTGTGTGTGTGTGTGTGTATGATTAATTGCAGATTAATCTCATAGACTTTTCCTGCCTGGGCTGACTTTGAACCTTGATCCTCAGATCTCAACCTCCTGAGTAGCTAAGATTATAGGTATAAGCCACCAGCACCCTGTAATACTAAGGTTGTTTTTGTTCAGGTCTGCCACTGGTTGGGTGGCTGTGGCCACATTTACCACCATCATTGCCTGCTGCAGTTAGAGGTTGACAGCTTGTTCAGTTTGGCTTTCCCAAGATCTGATGCTATGCCCTGGGCTCTCGGGCCAAATTGCCAATAGAAAGCTGATTTTCTTGCAAGCTCTAGAAGCCTCTGGGGACCCTCCTGTAAGCAATCTCTCTTGGCTGCCTGGTTGCCCTCCAAGTACATGCCATACTAAACCCATTCCAGTCCTGTCTTTCTCCTGCCCTGAATTTTAGATGGATTGCTGGGAGGCAGAAGAAGGCAAGGACTGATCCCAGGCACTTTCTCTAGCAAACAACTGTGAACTCTAGACTTCTCTTGTTCTTCTAGCAGTGGGTGCCTGAGCAAGGCAAGGGCCTCAGTGCTGCTGCTTCTGACCTTCCTCCCTGGGGTTGGGCAGGAGAGGAGTCCAGCCAGTGTGCCACATTTCATATCCCCGTGCAGGCACGGAGAAACAGATACTACCACCACCACCACCACCCCCCGACACACACCCCTTCAGGCCTGGAAAGGCTCCTGACAAGATGGTGGACAAGAAAGAAGGACCCCAGCATGGGGGAGTGGGGGTTGAGATCTAAGGCGGGGCATAAATCCTCTGTAAATGTCCCCTGGGTGAGTAGGAAGGGATGTCCAGTGTTAAAAGTACAGAAATCTCTGGCCTTGATTACCAGTTCTAGATAATAAGAAATAAAGTTCGCTGAGGTTTTGTTTTGTAGTTCTTGTTTAATGGACTGGTTTTGTTGTTTTGTTTTGTTTTGTTTTTCATTTCCTGAAGGTCAGGGTTCACCATGGGGCATAGGCTGGGAGCTGTGATTGCATCATGGACTTGACCTGATGGCCTCTGTCCTGCTGGCTACTTATGCCCAGGGATTGCAGGATTGGGAATTGTGAGTGTTGCAAATCCACGGCTGCCCCTTGGTTGTGCAGCCCTGCTGCCCATCTATGGCTGCTCTGTCACTGTCACTGTGGAATAATAATGGTCATGTTTTTCTGTTAGGCCTGGTCCTAGGAATGGCTGCAGCAATTTTGCAAGAGAATTTTAACTAGAGTGTGGTGACATTGGTAGAGTCTTTGGTGTAGCCAGAATTCCACTGGGGTTTGCCAAACTCAGAGATCCTTTTCTCTTCTTTCTTTTTTTGGTTTGGTTTGGTTTGGTTTGGTTTTGGTAAAGGTGCTTGGGCTTGAACTCAGAGCCTGGGTGCTGTCCTTGAACTTTTTTTTTTTTGCTCAAGACAAATATTCTGCCACTTGAATCACAACTCTACTTCTGACTTTTTGCTAGCTAATTGGAAATAAGAGTCTCAGACCTTTCTGCCAAGGCTGGCTTTCAACTGTGATTCTCAGATCTCAGGCTCCCGAGTAGCCTTATTTCACCAGGGCCTGACTAAATTCAGAAGTCTCGACACCCTTCCTGGTTATTTTTTTTCCACTGCTGGACCTCTCATAATTATGACAGCCAGTTTCACAACAGAGTCTGTGCCACACCTCACCACACTGTTGATGATCAGTTTCTCATCCTGCCCTGCCCTACCCAGCACCAACTTGACAGCATCAAGCGTAAGGAGTTAAGTGCCTGTGCCCTTTAGAGATCTGACCTTGGGCAAGCTTCTCTAAGCACCCGGAACTAGTGAGTTCATCAGGAAAACCACGAAGTGACTAAGAGCTGGGACCTGTCCTGCTTCCTTCCCATTTGCTCTGAGCAGAGCCATTATAAACCTACTACAAGAGTCTATATTCCTTCACTTTGTGTATGTGTGCACGTGAATACACACTTGTGTGTACTGAGGCTTTCAATTCAGGGACTGGGTACTGTCCCTTAGACTTTTCACTCAAGGCTGGTATTCTACCCACTTGAGGCACAGCTTCACTTTTGGCTTTTTGTTGGTTAACTGAAGATACATATCTCAGGATTTTTCCTGCTCTGGCTGGTTGGGCCCCAATCCTCAGAAGATCTCAGCCTCTTGAGTAGCTAGGATTACAGGTGCCCTGCTCTCCAGATTTCACTCTTGAAGTACCCCTCCATCTTTAAGTAGTCCTTTACACTTGCTTTTTTCTCGAGTCGTTTGAAGATGATATTCAAAAAATATTTGAACTATGACGCTTAGCTTCTGGCCCCAACTTAACCAGGTAGCTTTTATACAATGTTGCTATCGTCAAATGTTTCCAGAAAAAGAATCCTTTTTCTAAAATTATAAAGGTGATATATAAAGGGGTTACAGTTACCTAAGTCAGGTAAAGAGTACATTTCTTTTTGGACAATGTCATCCCTTCCCTAACTCTCTCCCAGTCAAACAGAATCTTTTTTTTTTTCTTCCCATCGATAGTGGGACTTGAACTCTGAGCCTGGGCGCTGTCTCTGAGCTCTTCAGCTCAAGGCTATGGCCTTCCCCTTGAGCCATAGCACCACTTCTGGTTTTCTGGTGGTTAATTGGAGATAAGAGCCTCACGGACTTCAGTGCCCAGGCTGGCTCTGAACCGTGAACCTCAGATCTCAGCCTCCTGAGTAGTGAAGTACATGTTTGTACACACCAGTATTCCTGATCTAATTCTGAGACTGACTGGCAGTGCCTTTTGAGGCTATAAACTTGGTTCCAGTCCAATTGTCTCCTGGCTTGGTCTGTTGCATTGGCTAACTCTCAGACACATGATGTCAGGGAAGAGTTTGGACTTTGGAACCAGACAGATGAGACTCAAATCTGTATGCAAGTCCATCTGGAATGAGGCAGAGAATAAATAAACAGACCAAGTTCATATATGAATTTTAGTAACATGTGTTAATTTCCTCATTTCTAAAATGGAATTCTACCATTTATCAAAAATTATGGTCAGCTGGATGTGGTGGCTCACGCCTATAATCTTAGCTACTCAGGAGGCTGAGATCTGAGGATCGTGGTTCAAAGCCAGCCTGGGCACTAAAGTCCCTGAGACTCTTATCTCTAATTAATCACTAAAAAATGGGAAGTGGGGCTATGGCTCTGGGGTAGGGTTGGTAGCCTTGTGCTGAAGAGCTCAGGGACAGCGCCCAGGCCCAGAGTTCAAGCCCCATGACCCAGCAAAAAAAAAAAAAAAGTCATGGCCAGAATCAAATGAGAAAACATTAATCAAGTACCTGTTTTTAAATTTCTCCATTTATTTCATTCTTTTTTGTTGGCGGGGGGGGGGGGGGGGAAGGGAGGGGTTACTGATTCTAGGACTTGAACTCAGAGCCTTATGTCCTCACTTGGCTTTTTCACTCAAGGCTTGTACTTTGCCACTTGAGCAGTGTTTCCAGTTCATGTTTTGGCTTTTTGCTGGTTGGTGATAAGAGTCTAAGGATTTGTTTGACCTGGCTGGCTTCAAACAATGAATGAAGCCACTAAATCAGGGTTGATTTGCCTCCACAGAACATTTGGCTAAGTCTGGAGACATGATTGTCACACTTGTGGATGTCACGTGATTTTAGTGACAGTATATCATCTACCACACACAGAAGGTTGCCCCCCAAAAGTCCTTATGTTGAGATCTTGAATTAAGTAACTATGCACATGATGTGTTCAATATATCTGCTATGTATAGTTATACTTGATAAATTAAAAAGAAATAGGCTTTTTAAGGAATGTGTCCAGAATTCCATGTTCTCCCAAATCCACCCACAGGGCTGTTAAAGAGTGAGGAAGTTCTCACACAGACAAAAAAAAAAAAAAGTGGCTCTTATCACTACAAATGCCTTGGAAACCAGAGGTAAGTAATGGTTCAAAACAGAGCTGCAAGCTGAGACTTTGGCCTCCGAGGAGGGGGTTGAGCAGGCTCACATTTGCCCCATCACCATCCAGCTTCTCCCCTGACTGGAGTTTCAGCAATTGTCTGGGTCATTGCAGAGACCTTTGGGCCACCCCACATTCAGGGATCCTATCAGAGTACAGCAATGCCAGAAGGTATGTTTTTGGTCAGCAGGGACTCAGTGAGGCTCCAGGAGAATCAGGTCACCTTAGGCTGTGACACAGCCAGGGTGAACTGGAGAGGAATTGTCATAGTCTAGGGCAAAGGGTAGCCAAAGTGGAAATAGACTCCATTCCATAGAGTCAAGCATTTAGCAATACTCAGTGCCAACCTCTGGCCACTGCTTACAAGGGAGGCTTTATGAAAGAGTGGTCAGGAGTGCATTCTATATAGGAAAAAACACTGGGGTCTCAGCTCTGCCAAAACAGGTATTGTATTTTGCAAAGGATGTCATCTTGCAGGCACACCTAGCATATGGGAAATAAACTGTGTGTCAGCCAGGCACTGGTAACTCACACTTAAATAATCCTAGCTAGGTCCTAGAGTGTGGTCTAGCGGTAGAGTGCTTGCCTAGCATGCATGAAGCCCTGGGTTCGATTCTTTAGTACCACATATACAAAAAGCCAGAACTGGTGCTGTACTCCAGTGGTAGAGTGCTAGCCTTGCAAAAGCTCATGGACAATATCCGGGTCCTGAGCTCAAGCCCCAGGACTGGCCAAAAAAAAAAAAAAAAAAAAAAAAAAGAAGAAGAAGAAGAAGAAGAAGAAGAAGAAAAGAAAAAAGAAATAAATCTAAGGTGGCTCATGCCTGTAATCCTAGCTACACAGGAGGCTTGTGTCTGAGGATTGTGGTTGAAAGCCAGCCCGGGCACTAAAGAACATGACTCTTATCTCCAATTAACTACTAGAAAACCAGAAGTGGAGCTGTGGCTCAGGGGTAAGGTGGTAGCCTTGAGGTGAAGAGCTCAGGGACAGCATTCAGGCCCAGAGTCCAAGTCCCACTACCAACCAAAAAAAAAAAAAAAAGAAAGAAAGAAAAAAGAAAAGATGACTTCAAACCACAGTCCTCTAGATCTCAACCTCAAAGTACCCAGGATTACACGTATGAGCCCTAGTGTCTGGCCCTCGCATGGAATTCTAATATGAATTTATGGAGAATATTCTATTTCAGAAAATATACTAAGAAAAATTCTCATGTAAGCATTTTATAGAATTAGAAGGTCCAACATTCAGAGTAAGTAGCTTGCCTAGAGCCATAAAGCCAGTAAGCCACAGAGCCAGGGCTCTGAACTCAGACCTATCTAGTATGGATGCCAACACACAGGTCTGGCTATCACCAGGCTGCAGCTGAGAAATAGGAGCTTCCGAGCCTCTAGCATGTCCTTTTCTTCCTGACATTGATCCTGAATTCTTATTAGACGAGAATAACCACTGCCACTTTGGCCACCCCAGTTCATCATCTACAATGCCTCAGGACCAGAATTCACAGTCTGTGCTTGGCACTGTGATGGGGGATTTGACGAACAATGTGTTTGTTAGACACCATGTCCTCTCAGGGCTTCAAACAGCTTCTGCCTGCTGGCTGGAGGCAGGGAGCAGGCCCAGGCTGAGTCATGGCTAGGCTCTTTCACAATCTGTTTGTCCACTAGGCAACAGAGGCTGGCAAGGACACTGGATGGGTGACAGGTGTCTGCTCAGCCCCTAGACAGAAAGATGGCTCTTAATGACAAGAATAACCACAGGGATAGTTCAGTTCACCAGTACCCGCACTCGTCTCATCCAAAGAGTCGTCTGATTTCTAGGATTTCTTTGACCTGAGTTCAATCTTGAGAAGAGAAGACACAATAAGCCTCGGTTCCTCATCTGAAAGATGAGAACTATGTATCCACATGTACATACACTCTATATGTGCTGTGTAATGTAGTCTTTACAGTAATGCTCAGAGACTCACAGACTCACAGACATTGGTACCCGGGCTAGCTTTGGACTGTGATCCTCAGATCTCAGCCTCCAGAGTAGCTAAAATTGCAGGCATAAGCCACTCTGCCTGGCCCTATTACACTTTTTTCTTTTCTTTATTGTGCCAGTCCTGAGAACTGAACTCAGGGCCTGGGCACTGCTCCTTAGCTTTTTTTGCTTAAGGCTAGCACTCTACCACTTAAGCCACAGTTCCACTTTTTTTTTTTTTGGTGGTAAATTGGATATAAGAGTCTCATGGACTTTCCTGCTTTGAACTTCAATCCTTAGATCACAGCCTCTTGAGAAGCTAAGATAGCAGGCATGAGCCACCAGCACCCAGTATAAACCATCCCTTGAACACCTGCACGGCTCACTCCTAAGCTTCCTCTAGAGAAAAGCTGATGACAGTGATGAATTCTTCTACCCCAGAAATTCCTGAGGGAGTCCCTGCTCTTGCTGATACAGATTTCATAATTTCTATTGAGCTATGTCTATATCCATAGTCAGGATAGTCCAAATACCAGCAGCTTTGTCACAGCACATACCCCCGTACCAGGTTTATGTCACTTACATTTGCTTTTCATTTCATAATGGTCAGGGGTGAAGATGGCACTGATTGAGGTCACCTAGCTTGTCAGAGCTGGAGCTGGCCTGATCATGTGAGCAGGTCATTGGATCTTTAGTTCACAAGGTAATAGATATGATTGTATTCACTAAGGACAACAGTAGAGTCCAACCACAAGACTCTGGCCAATTAGAAAAGACAGTAATAAATACTGGGAATTGGCTTCCTGCTTCACTTGATCATTGCCAAGTACCATATGTCCTTCATTTATCCTCAGCTTTTTTCTGCGATTGTTATTTTTATGGTTGCCAACTTCTTACTCTTACCTGCAAGGAAATGAGAGGGAAAAAAACCCTAAGACCAAGTAGAAAGTAAATCAACCCCAATTCCCTATCAGCTTGTCTGTCTGACCCCATTGTCACGCCTCTCCTACCAGTTAGGTTCTCACAGGAGTATTTTCTAGCAATCCTCCAGCTCTAGAAGTCTGGAGTTTTCCAGGCACGGTGGCATACATCTATAATCCTACTCAGGAGATGGATACAAGAAAAACATTGAGTTTGAGACTGGCCTAGACAAAGTTACTTGGATCTTGTCTCTCTGCTGTGTGTGTGTGTGTGTGTGTGTGTGTGTGTGTGTGTGTGCACGCGCGCGCGCGCACGCCAGTGCTTGGCTTGAACTCAGGGCTTGAGCACTGTCCTTGGACTTTCTCAAGGCTAGAGCTCTACCACTTGAGCAACAGCATCACTTCCAGCTTTTTTTTTTTTAATGTATTTTATTGCCGGGATATTGTGTAGAGGGGCTACAGTTACATTCATCAGGTAATGAGTACATTACTTTTTGAACCTTGATACAGCCCAAGCAGAAAAATCTTTGTGAGATTCTTATTTACAGTCAACCATTCAAAAACCAAAGTGGCACTGAGCTTTCTCTGATGCTTTAGCATTTGAGGCACAGAACCACTTGTGTTTTTTTTCTGTGTATGTGGTAGCAAGGAATCGAACCCAGGGCTTCCTGTATGTTAGTCAAACACTCTACCACTAGGCCACACTTCTAGCCCTCTTTTTTTTTTTTTGTGGGTTATGGGGCTTGAACTCCGGGCACGAGGTGCTGTCCCTGAGCTCTTCAGCTCAAGGCTACTACCCTACCCCTTGAACCTCAGTCCCACTTTTCTAGTGATTAATTGGAGATAAGAGTCTCTTGTTCTTTAGTGCCTGGGCTGGCTTTGAACCTCCATCCTTATATCTCAGCCTCTTAAGTAGCTAGGATTACAGGCATGAGCCACCACACCAAGCCCTCTTTTTTTTTTTTTTTTTTAAATGTACTACTGGGACTGAACCTCTAGCCTTACACTAGGGCACATCTGGAACCATAAACACTGATGTGTTAACTTCTGCCCTCTGCTTCTGTACAAAAATCTTTTGGGTTTCTCTATTTTCTCTGGACTGTACCAAGAGTTTCCTTCAGAAAATGTTTGAATTGATAACGATATGAACCTCCTCCTCCCGAGTAAGGGGTTAATGGCAATGCGATCTTAAGGGCCAGAAACAAACCCACTGCTTCTTAAATTCTGCCCACCACCTTGCAGACTCAGGGTCCCAGCAGCAGGGAGGAGGAGTAAATGAGTTACACAGAGCCACAGAAAGTGCTTGGCACCCAATAAGTGCTCTCCACAAAGAGCTGTCAAGGGGCCTCCCTCCAGGAAATCTGAGACCCAGTGGATTCATTATCCTCAGACAGAAAACAATGCTGACTTCCCCAGACAGCCGCCAGAGAGGGGAGAAACCCAAACACACAGTTACAGTTCACCTAAATCAGAGCTAATCTTTAATCTTTTATGGATGTGTGTAATACATTAACTATTATAACCTCTCCTCTCCAGGCAGCCAACATCTGGTCAACCAGAGGCTGTGTTAAGTGGAAGGGAGCCAGAAAATAAGCCAATTACCTTCAGCAAATTCTTAACCCACTCCTCCTCCTTACCATTAAGTAGCTAATGCTGTCACCCAGAGGGTGGGGGCCAGAGGGGAACTCATGAGTCAGTACTCAGTAGAGAGCACTAAGAACTAAGCCCAGCTTTGCTTCAAAGTCATTATGAAGCAAAGACCTGACTTGGCCTCAGTCACTATGAAGCAAAGACTGAGGCCCTGAACTCTCATTTCTCCTGTCTTCAGCTTATGAGGGCTGCTATTACAGCTGTGCTTTGTGAGGTCCATCTTTTCTTTGTGTGGGTCACGGGGCTTGAACTCAGCCTGGGCACTGTCCCTGAGTTCTTCAGTTCAAGGCTACCACCCTACTCTTGAGCTAAGCCCATTTTCTAGAGGCTAATTGGAGATGAGTCTCAGTCAGATCCTTTTGTTCCTGGGCTGGCTTTGAACCTTGATTCTCAGATCTCAGCCTCCTGAGTAGCTAGGATTACAGGCATGAGCCACCCCGCGCCTGGTGTGATGTCCACCTTATCTCCCAGCAAACCAACTCCATAACAACAAGACATGCCAGGTGATGGCTTATGCCTATAATTCTAGCTATTCAGGAGGCAGAGATCTGAGGATTGTAGCTGAAAGCCAGCCCAGGCAGGAAAGTACCTTATCTCCACCTAACCAACCACAAAAACAAGCAAACAAAAAAGCAGGAATTGGAGCTGTGGCTAGAGTAGCAGAGCTCTAAATTTGGGTACAAAGTTCAGGGACAATGTCTAGACCCAGAGTTCAAACCCCAGGACTGGCACAAAAATCAAACAAAGCTAAGACTATGATGTTTACTGCTGGTGGTTGCTATGAATAATGATGCTGTAGTTATCATAATACAGGGAAAAAATCCAACGCCACATTATGACTAAGGGAAGGTGTCTGTAAGCCTTCTGAAGTCAAAAGTTCAACCCCAAGATACAGTTGTGTCCAAGTTTATCAGGCTTCTCTTAATAAGAGAGAGAGAGGGGTGGGGGCTATTGATTGCCTGAAACACTTCCATTAAATAGATTTAATCCTAGCATTCTGGAGGTTGAGCCTGAGATATGTCATAGCAAGATCTTGTCTTATAAAAGAAGAAGGGGGTGCCAGGAGTTTGCCCTAGTGGGAGAGGGCTTGCTGGGAATGTGGCTTAGTGGTAGAGTGCTTGCCTAGAATGCACGAAAACCTGGGGTTTAGTTCCCTGGTATCACATACATAGAAAAAGCCAGAAGTGGTGCTGTGGCTCAAGTGGTAGAGCTCTAGCCTTGAAAAAGCTCAAAGATAGTGTTCAGGCCCTGAGTTCAAAGCCCAGGACTGGAAAAAAGAAAGAAGAGGAAGAGGAAGAGGAAAAGGAAGAAGAAGAAGAAGAAGAAGAAGAAGAAGAAGTGGGGGAAGGGAAAGTGGGGGAAGGGAAAGTGGGGGAAGGGAAAGTGGGAGAAAATATGGGAAGGGCAACAATGTTTGAGAGGTAATGTACTCTCTATGAATATAACTCTATACATCACCCTGACAATAAAATTTTAAAAAGAGAGAGAAAGAGGAAAAAAAGAAGAGGAGGAGGAAGAGGAAGAGGAAGAGGAAGAAGAAGAAGAAGAAGAAGAAGAAGAAGAAGAAGAAGAAGTAGTGGGGGAAGGGAAAGTGGGGGAAGGGAAAGTGGGAGAAAATATGGGAAGGGCAACAATGTTTGAGAGGTAATGTACTCTCTATGAATATAACTCTATACATCACCCTGACAATAAAATTTTAAAAAGAGAGAGAAAGAGGAAAAAAAGAAGAGGAGGAGGAATAGGAAGAGGAAGAAGAAGAAGAAGAAGAAGAAGAAGAAGAAGAAGGAGGAGGAGGAGGAGGAGGAGGAGGAGGAGGAGGAGGAGGAGGAGGAGGAGGGCAGAAGGAGAAGGAGGAGATGGAGGAAGAAGAGGAGGAGGAAGAAAAACAGGGAAGGAGGAATGGAATAAGGGAAGGAAGAAGAGAGAAAAAGAAAGAAACGAAAAAGAGGAAGGAAGGAAGGAAAGCAGCTGGCTGGCTCCCAGCTTGAAGCCAGCCCAAGCAGACAAATCCTCAAGACTTATCTCGGATACGAACGTGTGTGTGTGTGTGTGTGTGTGTGTGTGTGTGTGTGTGTGTGTGTGTCTATGTGTCTTTGCATGTGTGCATGTGCACCTGCCACTCCTGGGGCTTCAATGCACAGTGTCTGAGTTTTTCAGGTCTCAATTTGGACATGGTGGCTCTTAGCTGTCATAAACAGCACCTACACCCAAAACAAACAAACAAGCAAAACAGCAACAAAAAACAACCTGAAGCAACACAGCTTGTGTTTAAGGGCTTCACTTTTTTTTTTTTTTTGCCAGTCCTGGTGTTCGAATTTAGGCGTTTTTTCCCTCTATGCTAGTGCCCCAGCTCCAATTCTGGCTTCTCATGGTTAACTGAAAATAAGTGTCCATGGACTTTCCCACTCAGACTGGCTTGGAATCAAGATCCTTACAGCTAAGCCTCCTGAATACTTAGGATTATATGAGCTACAGGCACCTGGCAACTTGAAAAAGAAAAAAAAAAATTATTGGTCAGGGCTGGGAGTTTGGCCTAGTGGTAGAGTGCTTGCCAAGTATGCACGAAGACCCAGGTTTGATTCCTTGGTACCACATACAGAGAAAAAAGCTGGAAGTGGTGGTGAGGCTCAAGTGGTAGAGCTCTAGCCTTGAGAAAGTCCAAGGACAGTACTCAGGCCCTGAGCTCAAGCCCAGGATTGGTAAAAAATAAAATAAAATTATTGGTCAGAATAGTGGTTTGAACTCAGGGCCTCATGCTCTTAAGCTTCCTTGCTCTCAACTGGTATTCTACCACTTGAGCCCAAGGACTTCAATGAATCCAGTGCGGACTAGATGCATGAGACCAAGGAAAGTATTAAATAATCCTCTGCTAATCTCTGTGCCCATGAATTGTTTTCTCAGTATGTAAAGTGTATATCAAGTTGTGTACATTGTGCTGGGCATACTGCAACAATTAAACAGAACTGTAGAACTCTTGCCTTTATGGAGCTTATCATGTTTGTAGTTTTATTTGTCTGTTTTTGTCAGTCCTTGGGCTTGAACTCTAGGCCTGGGGCTGTCTCTGAGCTCTTCAGCTCAAAGCTACCACTTTACCCCTTGATCCAAAGGGCTACTTCTCCTTTCTTTTCTTTTTTTTTTCTTTTTTTTTTCCTTCTGCCAGTCCTGGGCCTTCAACTCAAGGCCTGAGTACTGTTCTTGGGCTTTCTCAAGGCTAAAACCACTTCTGGCTTTTTTTATTTTTAAATAGGTTGCAAGGCTTGAACTTGGCCTGGGTGTTGTCTCTGAGCTTTTCAGCTCAAGGCTACAGCCCTACCCTTGAGCCAAGTCCTACTTCCCATTAATTGGAGATAAGAGTCTCAGGTCCTTTGGTGCCTGGGCTGGCTTTGAACCTTGATCCTCAGATCTCATCTTCCTGAGTAGCTAGGATTATAGGCATGAGTCACTGCGCCCAACAACTTCTGACTTTTTTCTATGTATGTGTTACCAAGGAATCAAGCCCAGGTCTTCGTGGGTGCTAGGCAAGCACTCTGCCGCTAGGCCAAATTTCTGGCCTCCACTTCCCATTTTCTGAGTCTCATGGACTTTAGTGCCCAGGCTGGCTTTGAACAGCAATCCTTAGATCTCAGCATCCTGAGTTGCTAGGATTACAGGCATGACACACTGTGCCCTGCGGAGCTTATCATGTTAATGGGAAGAGTAAGTAAACAACTAAAGTGGAATATTAGTGGTGTGTCACTTAGTCAAAGGAGATACACAGATCACTGCAACAGGATATGCATAGGGTAGGTAGTTAATAAAGTGCAACATTTTGGGGGAGAGGCAGGAGTACGGTTTTAACTTGGGATGTTGATCTTGTTTGGCAAGTGCTCAACATTTGAACCACACCTCCAGACCTTTTGTGTACTGGTATTTTGAGATAATGTCACAATCTTTCCCAGGCCCATATCTGCCTATACCTAGACCATAATCCTCTTATTGTATGCTTCCTGCATAAACTAGACAAGGAGTCTCCTGAGCTTTTTTTTTTTTTTTTTGCTGGTCCTGGGGCTTGAACTTGGGGTCTGCGTCCTGTCCTTGAGCTTTGTCAAGGCTAGTGCATGACACCTTGAACCACAGTACCACTTGCAGCTTTTTCTGTGTATGTGGAACCAAGGACTCGAACCCAGAGCTTCATGTATGCTAGACAAGCAATCTCCCACTAGGTCATACTCCAGCCCTCCTGAATTATTTTTCAGTATGGGCTTACCCTAAACTATAATCCCCCAGATTGCAGCCTTCCAAGTAACTAGGATTCTAGGTAAAAGCCACAGCACTCAGCTCACTCTTCTTTATTCTTCTTAATGAAAATTTAATTTTTAATAAAAATGCATTATTTACATGTGGGTAAGAAAAACGTGGTGAATCCCTAACAATTGTCACTTACTTTGAGACTAAGTCTGGCTATAACACCCAAGCTGGAGTAAAAGCCTCTGGTCTTCAGTGATTCTCAAGTCTCCTTCTCTTGAATGGCTGGGACTGCAGGTGCACACCAACACATCTGGTGTAGATTTTAGTTTGAAATCAATTTCTAGGACAACTTATTCCTAATAGAGGAATATCTGAATGAAGATAGAAAGTTTCTTACTGAATCCTGCAGTTCTAGGGGTGAGGGTGGAATGGGGGGGAAGAGCTGTAGACGAATTGTATAATTGCAGAAGAATTAAGCTGGGAGCATGTTGAGCTGGATGAATTGTGCAAGTGGTAAAGAATCTGCTTAGCAAACATGAAATCCTGAGTTAAAATCCTAATAATATGCCAATATTGGGACTTGAACTCTGGGCCTGGGTGCTGTTCATGAGCTTTTATGCCCAAGGTTAGCAGTCTACTATTTGAGCTATAATATCACTTCTGGTTTTTTTAGTGCTTAATTGAAGATAAGTCTCACAGACTTTCCTGCCCAGGCTGGCTTTGAACTGCAATAGTCAGATCTCAATCTCCTAAGTAGATAGGACATGAGCCTCTGGTGCCTGGCTTAATCTTATTTTTAGTCAACATGGGAAGCTGATGAAGGAAGATAATTTTTAAATGCTGAAGCTCAGTAGTTCAAGACCAGCCTGGGTAATACAGAGAGACCCTATCTCAAAATGTTGGGCCTGGAGTTTGGCCTAGTGGTAGAGTGCTTGCCTACCATGCACGAAGACCTGAATTCAATTCCTCGGTACCACATACATAGAAAAAAGCTAGAACTGGTGCTGTCGCCCAAGGGGTACAGCACTAGCCTTAAGAAAAACTGGGGCCGGGAGTTTGGCCTAGTGGTTAAAGTGCTTGCCTAGCATGCACGAAGACCCGGATTCAATTCCTTGGTACCACATACATACAAAAAAGCCGGAAGTGGTGCTGAGGCTCAAGTGGTAGAGCTCTAGCCTTGAGAAAGTCCAAGGACAGTGCTCAGGCCCTGAGCTCAAGCCCAGGACTGGCAAAAAAAAAAAAAAAAAAAAACAACCCAAGGACAGTGCTTAGGCCATGAGCCCAAGCCCAGGACTGGCAAAACCCCCCCCCAAAAAAGTGTTGTTTTGTGTTGTCACAACTACTTCTATTACATCTGTTTTACAAAATGGAAGCTCAGAAAAGAAAGCTGCTCCAAGTTCCATATATATATTTTCCCATATATATAATTTTTGTTGTTGTTGCTCGACCTGGGGCTTGAACTCAGGGTCTGAGCACTGTCCTTGGGCTTTCTCAAGGCTGTAGCTCTACCACTTGAGCCACAGCACCACTTTTGGCTTTTGTTTTGTTTATGTGGTACTGAGAAACTGAATTCAGGGCTTCATGCATGGTATGTAAACACTCTACCACTAAGCCCCCTATAGAGCTTTTTTAAAAATGTTTATTTATTTTTATACTTTTATTTAAAACCAGTCCTGGGCCTTGAACTCAGGGCCTGAGCACTGTCCTTGGGCTTTCTCAAGGTTGTAGCTCTATCACTTGAACCACAGCACCACTTCCAGCTCTCTCTCTCTCTATATATATATATGCATATATGCTACCGAGGTATTGAATCCAGGTCTTCCTGCATGCTAGGCAAGCACTCTACTACTAGGCCAAACTCCTGTACCTCCCCCCCGCCATTGTTTTGTTTTTTGTTTTTGTTTTTGTGTCTTGAACTAGGCCTGGGCGCTGTCCCTGAACTCTTCAGCTCAAGGCTACCACCCTACCCTCAAGCCAAGCCCCACTTCCCATTTTCTAGAGGTTAACTGGAGATAAGAGTCTCAGGTCCTTTTGTGCCCAGGCTGGCTTTGAACCTTGATCCTCAGATCTCAGCCTCCTGAGTAGCTAGGATTACAGGCGTGAGCCACTGCCCCCCCTCCAGTCTTTAATAGAAGCGTATTATACTCAGTCAATTGAGCAAATATGAAGAATATTGGTGAGACTGCTAACTGTTCCTGACATTATGCTTAACCGCACAGCACTTTTTCCCGTTCTACCTTCAGGTTTCTGAGAGGTCTTTGTTCCTAAGAAGTCTCCCTTCGCTAGGCTTTTTCCTCCAGTGTTGTCGAAATAGAAGATTAGGGCTAACATCTCTGTTCAGAAAATCCTCCAAGAGATTTTCCACACAAAAACATCTCCCTAACCTAGAACACGAAAAAGTAAATATTTTCCTAGAGGCGGGTTTCAAGCCCCAAGGGGATACGCAAAGGACATCCCTTTGTGCGCATGCTTGGCAGGTCGGCCAAAAGTCGAAGGGGATATTTCTGACCTTCTCGGCATCCGTTCGCCCAGTGGGCGGTGGTGTCGAGACTGGTGCGACGTCATTTCCTGCCGGAAGTGGGACGCGCCAAAGAGCGGGCCGTTGCCTTCTAGGGTCTTGGGGGTTCCCGTACTCTGAGGGCTTGAAGAGTCTGGCATTCCAAGTTTGCGGGGTACACTGTTGAATTTACGTGCGGCTTTGCGAGAACCTGGAGCAGCCTGGGAGTTGTGGTCCTAGTGTAAGTACACACGTGTCCCGGATGCCGGGGTCGCGCCGCGTCGTAGGAGAACGTCCGACTTGGACGTGGTTCGTTTGATTTATTTACGCATGGCTTATTTATGCATGGATCCTTTTAAAAGACATTTTCAGAAGCAGAACCTTTTGGTTCTCTGCAGCTCGCTCTGCCACTGACTTCCCGTGCGCGTTCCTGGGCTCTTCGCATAACCTCCGCTGTAAAATGAAGTGTAGACAGGGTCTCTGAAGCCACCTTCCAGCGTCCGCGTACCCTGCACTGACGTTTTAGACCCTTAGAAAGTTAACCGACGTCCATCGTGTCATTTGACC